>NC_041392.1:27144789-27220090 GCF_002162155.2 Triticum dicoccoides | reverse complement strand
GGTGGCGGACGCCGCCAGGTCGGGGGGCACGGCGTGGGGGCCCCCAACCGATCGGGGGACGGCCCAGATCGAGCAAGGACTTGGTTCTTCGGGGTTGGAGGAACTTTGGACCCAGAATCAGGGAAGTGTGTCTGGACGAATGATCAACTTGCAATACCCATGACGAAGCTTGAGGATGCAATCAAGGCAGCACAAGAAGGGACATTCATTCCCGATAGAGAGAAGGACGAGCTGACAGAGGCCCTCGGGAATCATGTACACCCTGGACGGACACGAGGCACATCAGGCTCCGTTCTGTGGGTGCATGGGTTTCCCGACAGCGGTGGTTATAGAAGCCAATAGAAAAAGAAGAAAGTCGAAGGAAGCGAAATGCATAAGATCAATGCAAGATTAGCGAAACTAGAGGAACTTGAGAGCCAGTAAGCTACCGGCCAACCATCTCAGCGGCACGAAGATCCTTCCTTCGACACTGCCCCCGAAGCTACCCCACCATCTCAGCGGAGAAGCAGTTTGGATTCCACGGAGCTCGTTCAGCCTGATTTCATGGCTCCTCGCTACCCCGTGGATAGTATCACGGAGACTGAACATTGTGTGCTAATGGTGAAATGCCAGAAACTGACCTTGAAGGCTGCAATCGGCTCTGTTTTACCTCCTCAAGCTGAGGGAACTTTCCATTGCCATGCGATTCCACATGGCTATGCTATTGTCACGCTGGATGAAATAATGGAGGGATTTGAGGGGCTGGAGCTTGACTACCCTATAAGTGAAGGGGATGTTCTTCTGGAAAGTGCATTAAGGAGTACCTGTCTATGGATAAAGGAGAACATGAAGCTTCCAAACTAGATGCCGCCTCAGCAGACTAAGCTGGAGGAGGCCCCTCAGCAGACTCCTCATAGTCCAGCTCAGCCGTCTCAGCTGCCTGAGACGTCTCCGGCGCATGAGCTGTCTCCGCCGCCTCAGCCTACCGCCCCCGGCGGCGGAGGCCCGTCAGTAGAGTCCTCTTTCGCCTCAGCTGTCTCTAGCGCGTCAGCGGACTCCACCTCCTCCTCCGCCTCCTCCGGCATGTCAGCAGACTCCGCCGCCTCCGCAACGGTCGAAGAGAGCCACCGCCGCTCCGGCGTCTAGCAGTAAAAAAGGCGGGAAGAAATTCAAAACTGGTCCAAGCCTCAGGGCTCCTCCAAAGTTACAATATGAGAGGACTGACGAGGAAAACAAGGAAATCGTGGATGCCGAAGTGAGAGATCATTTTGAAAGGAAACCTCCACCTCCAAAGGAGAAAATGGATCCAGTGAAAGCGAAGCGCTGTCTTGATGCCCTTAGGCGACCACCACCACCTCCGTCGCAATCACACTATGACCGATGTATTGAAAATACATATGATGAAGCGCAGCGGTCGGGACGTATTAAGAGTGCTGCAAGACAAAGTGGGAAAACAATTCCCCAGCTCGGAGAACAGGAGAGCAATCATGCCCCCCGCTCATGGTGTCTACCAATATCGCTAATCATCCGGGGCTAGTGCCCGGTACCACTCTTGGTGATTATGTGGGCGATGATGTACAGTTTGAAACGGCTGAGGTAGTAGAGATATTAAGATACGAGCACGGGAAGCCTCTGGTCAAACCTGATCAGCTCCGGCTCCTACCAACGATGATGTGAAGATTGCATGAGTGGTACTTGGAAACCTGCAGGAAGGATGGACCGACAGTATGATGCTATGAATTAAAACTTAGCACGACTTCATTGGAGTCGACCTGTTGCCTATTGAATTTGTGGAATTATTTCAGTTATTCAATCAAGAGGACCTCGACAAACAACTCATGACTTGTTACTGTCTGTAAGTATTATTTCTGTAATTAAGTCTCTAGCTCAGCTCTTGCATTGCATGTATATATAATTCTCCTCACTATATTATGCAGATTGAAGATCATCGAATGCAAAATAGGACAAGTCTATGACATTGGGTTCATTAGCCCAAATACCGTAAATCAATGGGCGGTACAAAACAGAGCCAAAGATACCGAGGATAACTTGCTAAAAGCGTTCCTTGGACATCAAAACAAAAGGGAAATACTATTTCCTTCAACTTCAAGTGAGTGCTACTGCCTTGTGCATATTCAGTTTTGCTTACTCAAGGTTAAGTGTAATTGATGAGTTGTGTGTGCGCATGTTCCACTTTATTTTGCTATCCATTAAGCTTTACAAGGAAGTAGTAATTGTCTTAGACTTAAGACGTAAAGAGCAAATGGAGTGGTTGGACATGAGTGAAATGCTCCAGAGGTAAGTTCGATCATTATTGTACCATATCGGCAACTTACATTTGTTTCTTGATATCAAGTAATTGTTTTCTTTGCCGGGCAGGGTTTGGAAAAAGTTCACCGGAATGGTCCCGGGTCTGAAGAAGGAGCTGCGATTTACACTCCCCAAAGTAAGTAGTACTAGCTAGTTACACGCATCTCTCATTCATTCTAGTTTCATCAATACCATTATCATGTTTGCTTATCAGTTTGATTGAACTCTATTCTCACAAAGTGCTTGTGGTAGGCACCCGAGAATAATTTATGTGGATACTACGTTTGCGAGTTCATTCGCAACTCGACCGTTGAGCGGGGCATAACTAAAGAACAATTAGAAGTACGTACACAATATTCACAATTTTATTTTATTACCATCAGTTGTGTTGAGTTTCACTTATATATATTGAACCCCCTTATATATATGATCGGTTGTGTTTCACTTATATATATTGAACCCCCTTCTTTAAATTAGATCTGGGCAGATGCGGGATGAACTCCTACCACATGATCGCATACGAGTAATTCAAGAGAATTGGCGGGATTCTTTGTTGACCACATCATACATGGAAACGAAAAATACCATATCAAATTGCATATGGATCTTACGTAGATGATGTTAGGAATTGTAAGAGATGTTATATTGTATTTATGTAGTAGCATCAGATAGATATACGAAAACTTGTTGTTCGGCCAAGCACGGAGAAAGAGAGGTCACTTCTCTTCATATATGTTGATGATGATCTTGTGTAATTAATGGTTCCTTCATTTGCTTACTAGCTTGCGTCGAGTTCTATCTATATGTAGTAGCTAGCGTCGACCAAACACGGAGAAAGAGAGGTCACCTCTCTCTACATGTAGTAGCTAGCTAACACAATGTGAAACACATAAACCCTCCAAAACCCATAAACCCTGTTCGCACATGAACACGTCACCATGTACCCTCGACATCGGGGGTGATGCACCGCAGCTCACATCGAAGGAGATCTGACCGGCAGCGCGATACGCAGGACAACCGGCAGATACTTTTGTAGACCCGAAGCCCCGCTTGCCCGGGAGGGACCCCGTCAGGGCTCGCGGCGGCTATGGACTGCTCCAGGTCGATTCGCTCGCCCCTAGAGCCTCGTGGATCCGCAGCCCTCCGGCATGAAGAAACTAGCGAAGAACGAGAAGAAAGATACAAGGGAGAGATAAAAAGAAGATGAACACAAAAAAGTAGTAGATTGATTTGTTCGATTGGTGTTGTTCAATCGGCCGTCACCCCTAACGTATATAAGAGGTGGCTGGACTTCCGGTACAAGAAAAGGATTCATTTAGACTTTCCTTACAAGAAAATTATATCAATTCATGTCCTACAGTTCCAGTTTCAGCCCAACTTGAATTCATCCCGAATCTGTCTCATACTTCTGTCCTGCTTCTTGCGCGGGCCGTAGAAATCACATACTAACTCGGATGGAGTCGAGTTCAACATCAAACTTGTCCGCCTCAACGATCTACATAAGACAACGCGGGCCACTTCTCCTTTTATGGCAATCTTGATGACGTTCAGGGCCTATCTTTGAATGTGGGTCGGATTCAATTATGCAGTTTTCTAAACTGTCCGAGTCTTGTAACAATTCTGCAGGCCGTATACTATCTCTGATGATGATGATTTCAAAAGCAAAGTTGACCGTTTCGACAATACGCACAACTTCCGTGTAGAACTCCTTTCTATACGAGGCCATCTGAATAACCTTTTGAGTCCATCTCCAACTTCTGGTCGGATTGACTTTGATAGTCTCCACCCTGGCAAGCTTTCCACTCCGGCAAGCTTTCTACGCCGGCAAGCTTCCACATCGGCAAGCTTCCACGCCGGCAAGGTCTCCACCACGGCAAGCTTTCCACGCCGGCAAGCTTCATTCAGCCGGCAAAGGACGAATAACCCACGCGACCCATCAGACACCACCTAGGTGGGTGTCTGGTCCCTCGCGTCACTTTTTCACTCAGGACCGGTTCGTGAAGTGTTACCTCTAACTTTTGCATACAAACTCGGATTGGGACAATTTTTATATGAAAATCGATCAGTTCGACGAGACAAAGACAATTCGTGTAGATCATTGTTTCATATGAGATCGTCTTGGGGCTTAATCGGCCAAACTGTACTCTGAATATAAGATCTTGGTACTTTGAGCATAGTTTCGGCCTTTGAGATGAAATCGGACGGCGATAGCCCAAACTTCAAAGATGTTCATATCAAAAATACGGAACTCCTTAATGTGGATCACTTCTTCATTTGAGGCCATATTAAATAAGTTCTTGACCATGCCAAAATCGGGTGTCAACACATGCCCCCCTATTTTTCAGCAAAGCTTGTGTGCCGAAAAATAATTGCACATAGCTTGCTCTAAGGACGATCTTACCACTCCGTCGGCTATTTATATGCTTAGGCCGATAATCTCATATCGGCCAGATGCTTAGACTAGCTATCACCTGGGTAGGGCCTTTCCAAATATTTGTTGTCTTGATAACCCAAGCGCCTCCATGGATATGTCCCGTGGTGCAACCTGCCTGATCTCTCAACTCGGATTCTGCAAATAAGGAAAATAGGTTTATTCTAGCTGGCCACCCGGTGCACTAGATCATTGTTAGTGGCCGACTCAATAGTCAAGACGTCCTCACAAGTATTGGTAAAACTGAGCATCGGCTTTTAGGTATGAGATAAACCGTGAAGAACGCCACCAGCCAGATGCCAGCTTTGCCAACACGATGCACTCTCGGGGTGATATGAAAATATCGGCCGTGCGTCCTCATCTTAAAGGACCTCGAGAACCCGTCCACCAAAGTGTGAATAACCTAAATAAATCAGATGTTTCGGCTGGGGATAAATTACAGAGCATCGGCTTTGATGGTACGATTGAAGAACATGGACAATGTGCCATTTGGAGTCTCCTATAGTGAGATGAAAACTGTCGACTCCGCCTGCCGGCTTCACACTTGTCCTCTTTTACTCTTGCCGGCTTCGCAATAGGAGATGTGGTGCCGCTTTTGACTCGAGGATTTCCCTTGGGAACCCAAGCCTTGTTCCTCTTCTCCAGCTCTTTGGCCCTAAGCCAATTCAGCCTTTTCTCTTGCGAATATGGTAAGCCGAGTGGGCATCCCGGCTGTGTCTTTGGTTTATGCACCGGCAAGTTCTTTCTGGCTTTGAGCACCTCCAGCTTGGCCCTTCCAAACTCGGCGATTGGATCCTTGACAGTTACTTGCTTCACTTTCTTGTCCTTAGTAGCCAACATAGACTCGACTGTCTTTTTGTCATCTGGAGTTGGATCTGAAATAGCACACTTGCGGCCATCCTTTTTCACTCGGTACACTTGCTTGACCACGTCCATCTTCTTCACTGAGCTCCGGACCGATTCTTTTTGGTCGAGTCGGTCTTTAACATGTGGTTGTTGAACAAGCGATGATCCTCTTGGAGCTGCATAATTTTGTTGAGGTGGTTTAGAATATGATGGATAGTGTGTCGTTGATTTATACTTGTCCCATGATTGATATGAATAATAGTCGGTAGGGGGAGATATCCATGACATCGGCATTGGTGGCCCAAAAGGATGATATGGAGTCTGCTTTCTCAACTTCTTCCGTCACCAATCCCGGTCTTCAGATTTATGCCTTGGGGTGACTTCGATGCTTTTGTTCCACTCGGCCGACAAGCACTCTTTGCCTCACTTATATTCTGATATTTTCTAATAACTGCGCGAAAGTGACTTTCGGCTTTTTACCTTTGTGCTTACCATTGCCTTTGCTTTGTCTAGATGTGTGTGCATTAGCCTTTGAATTTTCTCGTTGCCCCCGAGCGCTAGATGTCGCTATTGTAGTTTTGATGGAGTTCTCGTCTTCAAGATTTTTAGTGATGCACTTTTTAACCATATCCTTGCTCGAAGACTTGACCCCGTCATCATTGGTGTGTACCTGTTGACCTTTAGATGAATCGACTTGAGATAGTTGAGTCAACATTTGATTGCCATCAAGACCAATCTGATATGACTGGCCATATGCTCGTGCTTCAACAAACTCCAATCGTCTTCTGTTGACTGATTATGCGCCTCGATGGATCATGTTGCAGTCTTTGACATTTTGCTCGAACGATCATTGCATTCGCTCTTGTCTTGATGGCTCGACATCGTGATCAATTATAATAATAGGATTAGTCAGCGATGTACCGACGATGTGATCACGTATGCCCAAATTGAAGGTACATTGTTTGTTCATTAACCGATAATGTGATACCGGCTTTGGAACTAAATAACCGAGTGGTGTCGGCTTAACGTCATCTGACTCGGCTATGCATCGATTTTCTTTCTCATTTTCCGATGCTCTTGAATCGGCTATCCTAGAGAACTTTGAACCTAGCTTTATATTCCTGCAACCAAAATAATTACAGAATATACGTCTCATCTGAGACCAAATGTTAGCCAGGCATGCAACAAACAAAGTTGTTCATATGAATATAAAGTTCAGTTGGCATAACGGAAACAACTTTGGTTGTGATAAGTTGTCACTATTAGCCTCTATGAATGATACCATGTGTTTACTAGCATGATTAGTGACAAGATCATTTCTAACAAACAAATTACTCATTTCGATTGGTCTTTCAAAATTAATTAGAATCCTACTAACGGGTGCATCAATATGATTTTGACCGAATCGTAAATTGAATAAACTGTCTGCTAGGTGTACCTTTGTGAAGACGCTGGAAGAAGGAGATGGTTGTTGGAAGAAGGAGATGGTTGCACCACTGGAACAATACCTTGCTCCACTTTTGAATAATTCTCCAACACCTCTTCCTCCTCTTCTGGATCTCGTGTCTCATCACTCGGATTTCCAGAGTAGATTTCACTCGGATTGCCTGAGTATATTTCAGCCGGATTGCCTTAGTGGATTTCACTCAGACGCTCTTTGTCAGTTGAACTTTGCTCGGCTGCATTTTCTTGTTCTTGATGTTCATCGTTAACCGAACTATGTTCGGCCATATTACTTTGTTCTTGATGCTCATCAATATCTTTAGCACGAAACTCATAGGGTAGCATGTAAGCTCCTTACATCCAGAAAAATCGAGCACAACCAATTTGCTGCGTTTGTCGTTCCTTTGCTCAGTGAAGCTTGCATCTTCTATTTTGGTACACTCGGTAATAACTTGCTTGATGCACTCGGCATTAGCTGTCTCAGTGATCAATCTGGTTTCAATCGAATCCACTGTATTAGCTGAGTGAATCCTTTTTTTCTGATTTTCTTACCAAGCTTCTTTTTTATCTTGCCTCAGAAGTGCAGAACGGCCAACATGGTTGCTACATGGAGGAAGGCACTTGATGTACTCTTGCAAATCTTCCTCTCTACGCTTCTTCTTGAGTGCTTCATAAGCCTATCGATATTTTCCTGGTAATTCCTCAAGAGTTGGCGTAGTAAAGCTGTCGACACTATTGCTTGTGAGCTTTGGCTTGACCTTGTCCACATGGGCCACATATTTTTCTTTAAATTCAGCCTTGCTTGGATCGTCTTGCCCCCAACACTTTTAAGATCTTTCGGCAATGAATTGATGTTGCCAAAATTTTGCGGTTGTATAGGGGGTGTATAACATGCTGCAATGATAGGTGAGGCATGTGCATAGTTGTTGAATATTTTCTCTCACCAATTAGATCAACCAGCAATACTTCTTCTTCTTTCAAAACCCTAGCTCTTATTGTCTCATAATCAGGAACCAATCCCTTTTCATGCTACTCAAGGTAAATAGCACTAATCTTCTTATTTTGGGCTAAACTTTTTAATGCAGCGAGAGCCACCTCATCTCCTGCATTATTAGACACATATGCTCCTGCAGAATCTCCATTCATTCGGCCATAACCGCGAAGGCGAGCTGAGTCATGAATATTTTTAGTTTCATATGCCATTGAACAATTAATCTCACGAGGTGTAGTATATGATGTTTGAGGATACCTAGCCAAATAACTATAGGAAGCATGGCGGATTCCCCCGTCCATCGGCATGTTTGGGGATGAACCCGCATACTGTGAGTCGGCTGCCGATGGATAAAACTATGAGACGCTCCCCTGCACATGAGGTGTCATATATTGATCACTCGAACAAATCGTGTTGTTCACGGGCATATTGAAAGATGTTGCCGATGCACGAAAGGTCAGATTCATAAGTTGCATGTCGCGATTCTGTAAATTCCAAGTTTCTTCAATGGAATAACTAGTCGGCCTTTGCTCGTTAGGGCTAGCCGACATGACATGTCCCTTGAAAGATCTAGCAACATCAACATAATGGTTATTTGCATCTACGTAAGGAGATTGATCATACATGTTACCATTCTAGATTGCAGTTGCTTGATGACGCTCTCCTCGTAGCAAGAACAGGCTGTAGACTGTCAAAGCTTCGTCCCCAGCGGAGTCGCCAGAAAGTGTGTTCGCACAACACATCACCATGTACCCTCTGTTGGGGAACGTAGCAGAAATTCAAAAAAATTCCTACGTGTCACCAAGATCTATCTATGGAGAAACCAGCAACGAGGGGAAGGAGAGTGCATCTATATACCCTTGTAGATCGCTAAGCGGAAGCATTCAAGAGAACGGGGTTGAAGGAGTCGTACTCGTCGTGATCCAAATCACCGGAGATCCTAGTGCCGAACGGACGGCACCTCCGCGTTCAACACACGTACAGCCCGGTGACGTCTCCCATGCCTTGATCCAGCAAGGAGAGAGGGAGAGGTTGAGGAAGACTCCATCCAGCAGCAGCACAACGGCGTGGTGATGGTGGAGGAGCATGGTACTCCAGCAGGGCTTCGCCAAGCACCGCAAGAGACGAGGAGGGAGAGGGGTAGGGCTGCGCCAAGAAGGAGAGGAACTCGTGTGTCTTGGGCAGCCCAAACCTCAAGTATATATAGGGGAAGGGGAGGGGCTGCGCCCCCACCTAGGGTTCCCTCCCTAGGGGTGGCGGCAGCCCCCAGATCCCATCTGGGTGGCGGCCAGGTGGAGCGGAGAGGGAGGCTCACCAGGCATGGGCCCTAAGGCCCATCTGCCCTTGGGGTTTGCCCCCCTCCTCCCCTTAGGCGCCTTGGGCCCTTGTGGGGGGGCGCACCAGCCCACCTGGGGCTGGTCCTGAAGGAAATATGCCCTAGAGGCAATAATAAAGTTATTATTTATTTCCTTATTTCATGATAAATGTTTATTATTCATGCTAGAATTGTATTAACCGGAAACATAATACATGTGTGAATACATAGACAAACAAAGTGTCACTAGTATGCCTCTACTTGACTAGCTCGTTAATCAAAGATGGTTATGTTTCCTAACCATGGACAAAGAGTTGTCATTTGATTAACAGGGATCACATCATTAGTTGAATGATCTGATTGACATGACCCATTCCATTAGCTTAGCACCCGATTGTCTAGTATGTTGCTATTGCTTTCTTCATTACTTATACATGTTCCTATGACTATGAGATTATGTAACTCCCGTGTGCCGGAGGAACACTTTGTGTGCTACCAAACGTCACAACGTAACTGGGTGATTATAAAGGTGTTCTACAGGTGTCTCCAAAGGTACATGTTGGGTTCACGTATTTCGAGATTAGGATTTGTCACTCCGATCGTCGGAGAGGTATCTCTGGGCCCTCTCGGTAATGCACATCACTTAAGCCTTGCATGCATTGCAACTAATGAGTTAGTTGCGGGATGATGTATTACGGAATGAGTAAAGAGACTTGCCAGTAACGAGATTGAACTAGGTATTGAGATACCGACGATCGAATCTCGGGCAAGTAACATACCGATGACAAAGGGAACAACGTATGTTGCTATGCGGTCTGACCGATAAAGATCTTCGTAGAATATGTAGGAGCCAATATGGGCATCCAGGTCCCGCTATTGGTTATTGACCGGAGACGTGTCTCGGTCATGTCTACATTGTTCTCGAACCGTAGGGTCCGCACGCTTAAGGTTTCGATGACAGTTATATTATGAGTTTATGAGTTTTGATGTACCGAAGGAGTTTGGAGTTCCGGATGAGATCGGGGACATGACGAGGAGTCTCGAAATGGTCGAGACGTAAAGATTGATATATTGGACGACTATATTCTGACATCGGAAAGGTTCCGAGTGGTGCGGGTATTTTTCGGAGTACCGGGGAGTTACGGGAATACGGGGGAAAAGTATTGGGCCTTATTGGGCCATACGGGAAAGAGAGAGGGGCTGCCTAGGGCAGGCCGCGCGCCCCCCCAAGGCCTAGTCCGAATTGGACTAGGGGGAGGGGTTGCGCCCCCTCCTTCCTTCCCTTCTCCTTTCCCTTCCTTGTCTCCTACTCCTACTACATGGAAGGAATCCTAGTTGGACTAGGAAAAGGGGAATCCTACTCCCGGTGGGAGTAGGACTCCCCTAGGGCACGCCATAGAAAGGGCCGGCCCTCCCCTCCTCCACTCCTTTATATACGGGGGCAGGGGGCACCCCATGGACACACAAGTTGATCTTCGTGATCGTTCCTTAGCCGTGTGCGGTGCCCCCCTCCATGATATTACACCTCGATCATATTGTAGCGGTGCTTAGGCGAAGCCCTGCGACGGTTAAACATCAAGATCGTCACCACACCGTCGTGCTGACGAAACTCCTCCCCGACGCTTTGCTGGATTGGAGCCCGGGGTGCGTCATCGAGCTGTACGTGTGTCAAGAACTCGGAGGTGCCGGAGTAACGGTGCTTGGATCGGTTGGACCGGGAAGACGTACGACTACTTCCTCTACGTTGCATCAACGCTTCCGCTTCGGTCTATGAGGGTACGTAGACAACACTCTCCCCTCTCGTTGCTATGCATCACCATGATCTTGCGTGTGCGTAGGAAATTTTTTGAAATTACTACGTTCCCCAACAGTGGCATCCGAGCCTAGGTTTTATGGTTTGATGCTATTTGCACGAGTAGAACACAAGTAAGTTGTGCGCGATATAAGTCATACTGCCTACCAGCCTGTCATACTTTGGTTGGGCGGTATTGTTGGATGAAGCGGCCCGGACCGACATTACGCGTACGCTTACGCGAGACTGGTTCTACCGCCGTGCTTTGCACACAGGTGGCTGGCGGGTGTCAGTTTCTCCAACTTTAGTTGAACCGAGTGTGGCTACGCCCGTTCCTTGTGAAGGTTAAAACGACATCAATTTGACAAACTATCGTTGTGGTTTTGATGCGTAGGTAAGACTGGTTCTTGCTTAAGCCCGTAGCAGCCACATAAAACTTGCAACAAACAAAGTAGAGGACGTCTAACTTGTTTTTGCAGGGCATGTTATGATGTGATATGGTCAAGACATGATGCTAAATTTTATTGTATGAGATGATCATGTTTTGTAACTGAGTTATCGGCAACTGGCAGGAGCCATATGGTTGTCGCTTTATTGTATGCAATGCAATCGCGCTGTAATGCTTTACTTCATCACTAAGCGGTAGCGATAGTCGTGGAAGCATAAGATTGGCGAGACGACAACGATGCTACAATGGAGATCAAGGTGTCGCGCCGGTGACGATGGTGATCATGACGGTGCTTCGGAGATGGAGATCACAAGCACAAGATGATGATGGCCATATCATATCACTTATATTGATTGCATGTGATGTTTATCTTTTATGCATCTTATCTTGCTTTGATAGACGGTAGCATTATAAGATGATCTCTCACTAAATTATCAAGAAGTGTTCTCCCTGACTATGCACCGTTGCCAAATTTCGTCGTGCCCAGACACCACGTGATGATCGGGTATGATAAGCTCTACGTCCATCTACAACGGGTGCAAGCCAGTTTTGCACACGCAGAATACTCAGGTTAAACTTGACCAGCCTAGCATATGCAGATATGGCCTCGGAGCACGGAGACCGAAAGGTCGAGCGTGAATCATATAGTAGATATGATCAACATAATGATGTTCACCATTGAAAACTAATCCATTTCACGTGATGATCGGTTATGGTTTAGTTGATTTGGATCACGTGATCACTTAGAGGATTAGAGGGATGTCTATGTAAGTGGGAGTTCTTAAGTAATATGATTAATTGCACTTAAATTTATCATGAACTTAGTCCTGGTAGTATTAGCATATCTATGTTGTAGATCAATAGCTCGCCTTGTTGCTTCCCTATGTTTGTTTTGATATGTTCCTAGAGAAAAACTATGTTGAAATATGTTAGTAGCAATGATGCGGATTGGATCCGTGATATGAGGTTTATCCTCATTGCTGCACAGAAAAATTATGTCCTTGATGCACCGCTAGGTGACAGACCTATTGCAGGAGCAGATGCAGACGTTATGAACGTTTGGCTAGCTCAATATGATGACTACTTGATAGTTTAGTGCACCATGCTTAACGGCTTAGAATCGGGACTTCAAAGACGTTTTGAACGTCATGGAACATATGAGATGTTCCAGGAGTTGAAGTTAATATTTCAAGCAAATACCCGAGTTGAGAGATATGAAGTCTCCAACAAGTTGTATAGCTAAAAGATGGAGGAGAATCGCTCAACTAGTGAGCATGTGCCCAGATTGTCTGAGTACTACAATCGCTTGAATCAAGTGGGAGTTAATCTTCCAGATAAGATAGTGATTGACAGAATTCTCTAGTCACCATCACCAAGTTAGTAGAACTTCGTGATGAACTATGATATGCAAGGGATAACGGAAACGATTCCCAAGCTCTTCGTAATGCGGAAATTGATGAAGGTAGAAATCGAGAAAAACATCAAGTGTTGATGGTAGACAAGACCACTAGTTTCAAGAAAAGGGCAGAGGGAAGAAGGGGAACTTCAAAAAGAACAGCAAGCAAGTTGCTGCTCAAGTGAAGAAGCCCAAGTCTGATCCTAAGCCTGAGACTAAGTGCTTCTACTGCAAAGGGACTGGTCACTGGAAGCGGAACTAACCCAAGTGATTGGCAGATAAGAAGGATGGCAAAGTGAACATAAGTATATTTGATATACATGTTATTGATGTGTACTTTACTAGTGTTTATAGCAACCCCTCAGTATTTGATACTAGTTCAGTTGCTAAGATTAGTAACTCGAAACGGGAGTTGCAGAATAAAGACAAGTTAAGGGTGAAGTGACGATGTGTGTTGGAAGTGGTTCCAAGATTGATATGATCATCATCGCACACTCCCTATACTTTCGGGATTAGTGTTGAACCTGAATAAGTGTTATTTGGTGTTTGCGTTGAGCATGAATATGATTTGATCATGTTTATTGTAATACAGTTATTCATTTAAGTAAGAGAATAAATTGTTGTTCTGTTTACATGAATAAAACCTTATATGGTTACACACCCAATGAAAATAGTTCGTTGCATCTCGATCGTAGTGATACACAAAATCATAATATTGAAACCAAAAGATGCAAAGTTAATAATGATAGTGCAACTTATTTGTGGCACTGCCGTTTAGGTCATATTGGTGTAAAGCGCATGAAGAAACTCCATGCTGATGGGATTTTGGAATCACTTGATTATGAATCACTTGATGCTTGCGAACCATGCCTCATGGGCAAGATGACTAAGACTCCGTTCTCCGGAGCGAGCAACTGACTTATTGGAAATAATACATACTGATGTATGCGGTTCGATGAGTGTTAAGGCTCACGGCAAGTATCGTTATTTTTTGAACTTCACAGATGATTTGAGCAGATATGGGTATATCTACTTGATGAAACATAAGTCTGAAACATTTGAAAAGTTCAAAGAATTTCAGAGTGAAGTGGAAAATCATCGTGACAAGAAAATAAAGTTTCTACGATCTGATCGCGGAGACAAATATTTGAGTTACGAGTTTGGTCTTCAATTAAAACAATGTGGAACAGTTTCACAAACTCATGCCACATGGAACACCACAGCATAATGGTGTGTCCGAACATCATAACCGTACTTTATTGGATATAGTGCAATCTATGATGTCTCTTACCGATCTACCACTATCGTTTTGGGGTTATGCATTAGAGACAGCTGCAATCACGTTAAATAGGGCACCATCCAAATCCGTTGAGATGACACCGTGTGAACTATGGTTTGGCAAGAAACCTAAGCTGTTGTTTCTTAAAGTTAGGAGTTGCGATGCTTATGTGAAAAAGTTTCATCTCGATAAGCTCAAACTCAAATCGGAGAAATATGTCTTCATTGGATACCCAAAGGAGACAGTTGGGTACACCTTCTATCACAGATCCGAAGGCAAGACATTCGTTGCTAAGAATGGATCCTTTCTAGAGAAGGAGTTTCTCTCGAAAGAAGTGAGTGGGAGGAAAGTAGAAAACTTGATAAGGTAATTGTACCTTCTCCCTTATTGGAAAATAGTTCATCACAGAAATCTGTTCCTATGGCTACTACACCAATTAGTGAGGAAGCTAATGATGATGATCATGTAACTTCAGATCAAGTTACTACCAAATCTCGTAGGTAAACCAGAGTAAGATCCGCACCAGAGTGGTACGGTAATCCTATTATGAAGGTCATGTTACTTGACCATGAAGAACCTACGAACTATGAGGAAGCGATGATGAGCCCAGATTCCGATAAATGGCTTGAGGCCATGAAATCTGAGATAGGATCCATGTATGAGAACAAAGTGTGGACTTTGGTGGACTTGCCCGAGGATTGGCAAGCCATTGATAATAAATGGATCTTCAAGAGGAAGACGGACGTTGATAGTAGTGTTACTATCTACAAAGCTAGAATTGTCGCAAAAGGTTTTTGACAAGTTCAAAGTGTTGACTACGATGAGAGTTTCTCACTCGTATCTATGCTTAAGTCTGTCCGAATCATGTTAGCAATTGCCACACTTTATGAAATCTGGCAAATGGATAAACAAAACTGCATTCCTTAATGGATTTCTTAGAGAAGAGTTGTATATGATGCAACCAGTAGGTTTTGTCAATCCTAAAGGTGCTAACAAAATATGCAAGCTCCAGCGATTCATCTATGGACTGGTGCAAGCATCTCGGAGTTGGAATACACGCTTTGATAAGTTGATCAAAGCATATAGTTTTATACAGACTTGCGGTGAAGCCTGTATTTACAAGAAAGTGAGTGGGAGCACTACAGCATTTCTGATAAGTATATGTGAATGACATATTGTTGATCGGAAATAATGTAGAATTATTCTGCAAAGCATAAAGGAGTATTTGAAAGGAGTTTTTCAAAGAAAGACCTCGGTGAAGCTACTTACATATTGAGCATCAAGATCTATAGAGATAGATCAAAACGCTTGATAAGTTTTTTCAATGAGTACATACCTTGACAAGATTTTGAAGTAGTTCAAAATGGAACAGTCAAAGAAAGAGTTCTTGCCTGTGTTACAAGGTGTGAAATTGAGTAAGACTCAAAACACGACCACGACAGAAGATAGAAAGAGAATGAAAGTCATTCCCTATGCCTTGGCCATAGGTTCTATAAAGTATGACATGCTCTGTACCAGATCTATTGTATACCCTACATTGATTTTGGCAAGGTAGTACAATAGTGATCTAGGAGTAGATAACTGGATAGCGGTCAAAATTATCCTTAGTGGAATAAGGATATGTTTCTCAATTATGGATGTGACAAAAAGGGTTCGTCGTAAAGGGTTACGTCGATGCAAATTTTGACACTGATCTAGATGACTCTAAGTCTCAATCTGGATACACATTGAAAGTGGGAGCAATTAGCTAAGAGTAGCTCCGGGCAGAGCATTGTTGACATAGAAATTTGCAAAATACATACGGACCTGAATATGGCAGACCCGTTGACTAAACTTCTCTCACAAGCAAAACATGATCACACCTTAGTACTCTTTGGGTGTTAATCACATAAGCGATGTGAACTAGATTACTGAATCTAGTAAACCCTTCGGGTGTTGGTCACATGGCGATGTGAACTATGGGTGTTAATCACATGATGATGTGAACTATCAATGTTAATCACATGGTGATGTGATCTAGATTATTGACTCTAGTGCTAGTGGGAGACTGAAGGAAATATGCCCTAGAGGCAATAATAAAGTTATTATTTATTTCCTTATTTCATGATAAATGTTTATTATTCATGCTAGAATTGTATTAACCGGAAACATAATACATGTGTGAATACATAGACAAACAAAGTGTCACTAGTATGCCTCTACTTGACTAGCTCGTTAATCAAAGATGGTTATGTTTCCTAACCATGGACAAAGAGTTGTCATTTGATTAACAGGGATCACATCATTAGTTGAATGATCTGATTGACATGACCCATTCCATTAGCTTAGCATCCGATCGTTTAGTATGTTGCTATTGCTTTCTTCATGACTTATACATGTTCCTATGACTATGAGATTATGTAACTCCCGTGTGCCGGAGGAACACTTTGTGTGCTACCAAACGTCACAACGTAACTAGGTGATTATAAAGGTGTTCTATAGGTGTCTCCAAAGGTACATGTTGGGTTGACGTATTTCGAGATTACGATTTGTCACTCCGATCGTCGGAGAGGTATCTCTGGGCCCTCTCGGTAATGCACATCACTTAAGCCTTGCAAGCATTGCAACTAATGAGTTAGTTGCAGGATGATGTATTACGGAACGAGTAAAGAGACTTGCCGGTAATGAGAATGAACTAGGTATTGAGATACCGACGATCGAATCTCGGGCAAGTAACATACCGATGACAAAGGGAACAACGTATGTTGTTATGCGGTCTGACCGATAAAGATCTTCGTAGAATATGTAGGAGCCAATATGGGCATCCAGGTCCCCCTATTGGTTATTGACCGGAGACGTGTCTCGGTCATGTCTACATTGTTCTCGAACCGTAGGGTCCGCACGCTTAAGGTTTCGATGACAGTTATATTATGAGTTTATGAGTTTTGATGTACCAAAGGAGTTCGGAGTCCCGGATGAGATTGGGGACATGACGAGGAGTCTCGAAATGGTTGAGACGTAAAGATCAATATATTGGACGACTATATTCGGACATCGGAAAGGTTCCGAGTGGTGCGGGTATTTTTCGGAGTACCGGGGAGTTACGGGAATACGGGGGAAAAGTATTGGGTCTTATTAGGCCATACGAGAAAGAGAGAGGGGCTGCCTAGGGCAGGCCGCGCGCCCCCCAAGGCCTAGTCCGAATTGGACTAGGGGGAGGGGCTGCGCCTCCTCCTTCCTTCCCTTCTCCTTTCCCCTTCCTTGTCTCCTACTCCTACTACATGGAAGGAATTCTAGTTGGACTAGGAAAAGGGGAATCCTACTTCCGGTGGGAGTAGGACTCCCCTAGGGCGCGCCATAGAGAGGGCCGACCCTCCCCTCCTCCACTCCTTTATATACGGGGGCAGGGGGCACCCCATGGACACACAAGTTGATCTTCGTGATCGTTCCTTAGCCATGTGCGGTGCCCCCCTCCACAATATTACACCTCGATCATATTGTAGCGGTGCTTAGGCGAAGCCCTGCGACGGTTAAACATGAGGATCATCACCACACCGTTGTGCTGATGAAACTCCTCCCCGAAGCTTTGCTGGATCGGAGCCCGGGGTGCGTCATCGAGCTGTACGTGTGTCAAGAACTCGGAGGTGTCGGAGTAACGGTGCTTGGATCGGTTGGACCGGGAAGACGTACGACTACTTCCTCTACGTTGCATCAACGCTTCCGCTTCGGTCTACGAGGGTACGTAGACAACACTCTCCCCTCTTGTTGCTATGCATCACCATGATCTTGCGTGTGCGTAGGAAATTTTTTGAAATTACTACGTTCCCCAACAGGTCCCCTCCCACACTTGGCCCATGCAGCCCTCCGGGGCCGGTGGCCCCACTTGGTGGACCCCCGGGACCCTCCTGGTGGTCCCGGTACGTTACCGATAAAACCCGAAACTTTTCCGGTGACCAAAACAAGACTTCCCATATATAAATCTTTACCTCCGGACCATTCCGGAACTCCTCGTGATGTCCAGGATCTCATCTGAGACTCCGAACAACATTTGGTAACCACGTATATCTATTCCTTATAACCCTAGCGTCATGGAACCTTAAGTGTGTACACCCTACGGGTTCGGGAACCATGCAGACATGACCGAGACATTCTCCGGTCAATAACCAACAGCGGGATCTGGATACCCATGTTGGCTCCCACATGCTCCACGATGATCTCATCGGATGAACCACGATATCAAGGACTTAATCAATCCCGGATATAATTCCCTTTGTCTATCGGTACGATACTTGCCCGAGATTCGATCGTCGGTATCCCGATACCTTGTTCAATCTCGTTACCGGCAAGTCTCTTTACTCGTTCCGTAACACATCATCCCGTGATCAACTCCTTGATCACATTGTGCACATTATGATGATGTCCTACCGAGTGGGCCCAGAGATACCTCTCCGTTTACACAGAGTGACAAATCCCAGTCTCGATTCGTGCCAACCCAACAGACACTTTCGGAGATACCTATAGTGTACCTTTATAGACACCCAGTTACGTTGTGACGTTTGGCACACCCAAAGCACTCCTACGGTATCCGGGAGTTGCACAATCTCATGGTCTAAGGAAATGATACTTGACATTAGAAAAGCTTTAGCATACGAACTACATGATCTTGTGCTAGGCTTAGGATTGGGTCTTGTCCATCACATCATTCTCCTAATGATGTGATCCCGTTATCAACGACATCCAATGTCCATGGTCAGGAAACCGTAACCATCTATTGATCAACGAGCTAGTCAACTAGAGGCTTACTAGGGACATAGTGTTGTCTATGTATCCACACATGTATCTGAGTTTCCTATCAATACAATTCTAGCATGGATAATAAACGATTATCATGAACAAGGAAATATAATAATAACCAATTTATTATTGTCTCTAGGGCATATTTCCAACAATCTCCCACTTGCACTAGAGTTAATAATCCAGTTCACATCAATATGTGATTAACACTCAAGGTCACATCCCCATGTGACTAACACCCAAAGAGTTCTGGGTTTGATCATGTTATGCTTGTGAGAGAGGTTTCAGTCAACGGGTCTGCAACATTCAGATCCGTATGTACTTCGCAAATTTCTATGTCATCTTGTAGATGCAACTACTACGCTACATTTGGAGCCATTTCAAATAACTTTTCTACTTGGAGCTATTCTAAATCGTTGCTCCATTATACGTATCCGGTATCTCTACTCAGAGCTATCCGAATAGGTGTTAAGCTTGCATCGACGTAACTCTTTACGTCGAACTCTTTATCACCTCCATAACCGAGAAACATATCCTCATTCCTCTCAGGATAATTTAGACCGCTATCTGGTGATCTACTCCTAGATTACCTTTGTACCCTCTTGCCAGATATGTGGCAAGGCACACGTCAGGTGCGGTACTCAGCATGGCATATCGTATAGAGCCTATGACAAAAGCATAGGGGACGACCTTCGTCCTTCCTCTTTCTTCTGGCGTGGTCGAGCTTTAAGTCTTAACTTCATACCTTACAACTCTGGCAAGAACTCCTTCTTTGACTGATCCATCTTGAACACCTTCAAGATCATTTCAAGGTATGTGCTCATTTGAAAGTACCATTAAGCGTTTTGATCTATCCTTATAGATCTTGATGCTCAAGGTTCAAGTAGCTTAATCTAGGCTTTCCATTGAAAAACACTTTCCAAATAACCCCATATGCTTTCCAGAAATTCTGCGTCATTTCCGATCAACAATATGTCAACAACATATATTCATCAGAAATTCTATAGTGCTCCCACTCACTTCTTTGGAAATACAAGTTTCTCATAAACTTTGTATACACCCAAAATCTTTGATCATCTCATCAAAGCATACATTCCAACTCCGAGATGCTTACTCCAGTCCTTTGAAGGATTGCTGGAGCTTTGCATACTCATTAGCATCTTTCAGGATTGACAAAACCTTCCGGTTGTATCACATATAACCTTTCCTCAAGAAAATTGTCGAGGAAACAATGTTTTGACATCCTATCTGCAAGATTTCATAAATAATGCAGTAATCGCTAATATAATTCCAACAGACTCTTAGCATTGCTATGAGTGAGAAAGTCTCCTTGAACTTGTCGGAAAACATCTTAACGACAAGTCGAGCTTTCTTAATGGTGATACTTACCATCATTGTCCATCTTCCTTTTAAAATCCATACGTACCTAACAGCCTTACGACCATCAAGTAGTTCTTCCAAAGTCTACACTTTGTTTTCATATATGGATCCTCTCTCGGATTATATGGCCTCGAGCCGTTTTGGAATCCAGGCCCACCATCGCTTCTCCATAGCTCGTAGGTTCATTGTTGTCTAGCAGCATGACTTCCAAGACAGGATTACGTACCACTCTGAAGTAGTACGCATCCTTGTCATCCCACGAGGTTTGGTAGTGACTTGATCTGAAGTTTCATGATCACTATCATAAGCTTCCACTTCAATTGGTGTAGGTGCCACAGGAACAACTCCCTGTGCCCTGCCACACACTAGTTGAAGAGACGGTTCAATAACCTCATCAAGTCTCCACCATCCTCCCACTCAATTGTTTTGAGAGAAACTTTTTCCTCGAGAAAGGACCCGATTCTAGAAACAATCCCTTATTGCTTTCGGATCTGAGACAGGAGGTATACCCAACTGTTTTTGGTTGTCCTATGAAGATGCATTTATCCGCTTTGGGTTCGAGCTTATCAGCCTGAAACTTTTTCACATAAGCGTCGCAGCCCCAAACTTTTAAGAAATGATAGCTTAGGTTTCTCTAAACCATAGTTCATACGGTGTCATCTCATCAGAATTACGTGGTGCCCTATTTAAAGTGAATGTGGTTGTCTCTAATGCCTAACCCACAAACTATCGTGGTAATTCGATAAGAGACATCATGGTATGGATCATATCCAATAGGGTGCAGTTATGATGTTCGGACACACCATCACACTATGGTGTTCCAGGCTGTATTAGTTGTGAAACAATTTCCACAATGTCTTAATTCTGTGCCAAACTCGTAATTCAGATATTCATCTCTATGATCATATCATAGATATTTTATCCTCTTGTCACGGTGATCTTTCAACTTCATCCTGAAATTACTTGAACCTTTCAATAATTCAGACTCATGATTCATCAAGTAAATATACTCAACATCTACTCAAATCATCTGTGAAGTAAGAACATAACGATATCCACTACACGCCTCAACACTCATTGGTCTGCACACATCAAAATGTATTACTTCCAACAAGTTGCTTTCTAGTTCCATTTTACTGAAAACGAGGCTTTCAGTCATCTTGCCCATGTGGTATGATTTGCATGTCTCAAGTGATTCAAAATCAAGTGAGTCCAAATGGTCCATTTGCATGGAGTTTCTTCATGCATATACACCAATAGACATGGTTCACATGTCTCAAACTTTTCAAAAACGAGTGAGCCCAAAGATCCATCAACATGGAGCTTCTTCATGCGTTTTATACTGATATGACTTACGTGGTAGTGCCACAAGTAGGTGGTACTATCATTACTATCTTATATCTTTTGGCATGAACATGTGTATCACTACGATCGAGATTCAATAAACCATTCATTTTAGGTGCAAGACCATTGAAGGTATTATTCAAATAAACAGAGTAACCATTATTCTCCTTAAATGAATAACCGTATTGCGATAGACATAATCCAATCATGTCTATGCTCAACGCAAACACCAATCTCGATGGTAGAGGGAGCGTGCGATGCTTGATCACATCAAGCTTGGGAAAAACTTCCAACACATATCGCCAGCTCACCTTTAGCTAGTCTCCGTTTACTCCGCAGCCTTTTATTTCGAGTTTACTAACACTTAGCAACCGAACCGGTATCTAATACCATGGTGCTACTAGGAGTACTAGTAAAGTACATATTAACACAATGTATATCCAATATACTTCTATCGACCTTGCCAGCCTTCTCATCTACCAAGTATCTAGGGTAATTCTGCTCCAGTGGCTGTTCCCCTTATTACAGAAGCACTTAGTCTCGGGTTTGGGTTCAACCTTGGGTTTCTTCACTAAAGCAGCAGCTGATTTGCCGTTTCGTGAAGTATCCCTTCTTTCCCTTGCCCTTCTTGAAACTAGTGGTTTCACCAACCATCAACAATTGATGCTCCTTCTTGATTTCTACTTTTGTGGTGTCAAACATCGCGAATATCTCAAAGATCATCATATATGTCCCTGATATATTATAGTTCATCACGAAGCTCTAGCAGCTTGGTGGTAATGACTTCGGAGAAACATCACTATCTCATCTGGAAGATCAACTCCCACTCGATTCAAATGATTGTTGTACTCAGACAATCTGAGCACAAGCTCAACAATTGAGCTTTTCTCCCTTAGTTTGCAGGATAAGAAAATCGTCGAAGTTTTTATACCTCTTGACGTGGGCACGAGCCTGAAATCCCAATTTCAGCCCTCGAAACATCTCATATGTTTCGCGACGTTTCAAAACGTCTTTGGTGCCTCAACTCTAAACCGTTTAACTGAACTATCACGTAGTTATCAAAATGTGTATGTCAGATGTTCGTAACATCCACAGACGATATTCGAGGTTCAGCACACTGAGCGGTGCATTAAGGACATAAGCCTTCTATGAAGCAATGAGGACAATCCTCAGTTTACGGACCTAGTCCGCATAATTGCTACTATCAACTTTCAACTAAATTTTCTCTAGGAACATATCTAAACAGTAGAACTAAAGCGCGAGCCACGACATAATTTGCGAAGACCTTTTGACTATGTTCAGGATAATTAAGTTCATCTTATGAACTCCCACTCAGATAGACATCCCTCTAGTCATCTAAGTGATTATATGATCCGAGTCAACTAGGCCGTGTCCGATAATCATGTGAGACGGACTAGTCATCATCGGTGAACATCTTCATGTTGATCGTATCTACCATACGACTCATGCTCGACCTTTCGGTCTCTTGTGTTCCGAGGCCATGCCTGTACATGCTAGGCTCGTCAAGTCAACCTAAGTGTTTCGCATGTGTAAATCTGTCTTACACCCGTTGTATGTGAATCTTAGAATCTATCACACCCGATCATCACGTGGTGCTTCGAAACGACGAACTTTCGCAACGGTGCACAGTTAGGGGGAACACTTTCTTGAAATTTTAATGAGGGATCATCTTATTTACTACCGTCGTTCTAAGCAAATAAGATGTAAAAACATGATAAACATCACATGCAATCAAATAGTGACATGATATGGCCATCATCACTTTGCTCCTTTTGATCTCCATCTTCGGGGCTCCATGATCATCATCATCACCGGCATGACACCATGATCTCCATCATCGTGTCTTCATTAAGTTGTCTCGCCAACTATTACTTCTACTACTACAGCTAACGGTTAGCAATAAAGTAAAGTAATTACATGGTGTTGTTCAATGACACGCATGTCATATAATAAATAAAGACAACTCCTATGGCTCCTGCCGGTTGTCATACTCATCGACATGCAAGTCGTGATTCCTATTACAAGAACATGATCTCATACATCACATATATATCATTCATCACATCCTTTGGCCATATCACATCACAAAACACTTGCTGCAAAAACAAGTTAGACGTCCTCTAATTGTTGTTGCAAGTTTTTACGTGGCTGCTATAGGTTTCTGGCAAGAACGTTTCTTACCTACGCCAAAACCACAATGTGAATTGCCAATTTCTATTTACCCTTCATAAGGACCCTTTTCATCGAATCCGATCCGACTAAAGTGGGAGAGACAGACACCCGCTAGCCACCTTATACAACTAGTGCATGTCAGTCGGTGGAACCAGTCTCACGTAAGAGTACGTGTAAGGTCGGTCCGGGCCGCTTCATCCCACAATGCCGCAGAATCAAGATAAGACTAGTAATGGCAAGTAAATTGACAAAATCAACGCCCACAACTGCTTTGTGTTCTACTCGTGCATAGAATCTACGCAATAGACCTAGCTCATGATGCCACTGTTGGGGAACGTAGCAGAAATTCAAAAAATTTCCTACGTGTCACCAAGATCTATCTATGGAGAAACCAGCAACGAGGGGAAGGAGAGTGCATCTACATACCCTTGTAGATCGCTAAGCGGAAGCGTTCAAGAGAACGGGGTTGAAGGAGTCGTACTCGTCGTGATCCAAATCACCGGAGATCCTAGTGCCGAACGGACGGCACCTCCGCGTTCAACACACGTACAGCCCGGTGACGTCTCCCATGCCTTGATCCAGCAAGGAGAGAGGGAGAGGTTGAGGAAGACTCCATCCAGTAGCAGCACAACGGCATGGTGGTGGTGGAGGAGCATGGTACTCCAGCAGGGCTTCGCCAAGCACCGCAAGAGACGAGAAGGGAGAGGGGTAGGGCTGCGCCAAGAAGGAGAGGAACTCGTGTGTCTTGGGCAGCCCAAACCTCAAGTATATATAGGGGAAGGGGAGGGGCTGCGCCCCCACCTAGGGTTCCCTCCCTAGGGGTGGCGGCAGCCCCCAGATCCCATCTGGGTGGCGGCCAGGTGGAGGGGAGAGGGAGGCGCACCAGGCATGGGCCCTAAGGCCCATCTGCCCTTAGGGTTTGCCCCCCTCCTCCCCTTAGGCACCTTGGGCCCTTGTGGGGGGGCGCACCAGCCCACCTGGGGCTGGTACCCTCCCACACTTGGCCCATGCAGCCCTCCGGGGCTGGTGGCCCCACATGGTGGACCCTCGGGACCCTCCTGGTGGTCCCGGTACGTTACCGATAAAACCCGAAACTTTTCCGATGACCAAAACAGGACTTCCCATATATAAATCTTTACCTCCGGACCATTCCGGAACTCCTCGTGACGTCCGGGATCTCATCCGGGACTCCGAACAACATTCGGTAACCACGTATATCTATTCCTTATAACCCTAGCGTCATCGAACCTTAAGTGTGTAGACCCTACGGGTTTGGGAACCATGCAGACATGACCGAGACGTTCTCCGGTCAATAACCAACAGCAGGATCTGGATACCCATGTTGGCTCCCACATGATCCACGATGATCTCATCGGATGAACCACGATGTCAAGGACTTAATCAATCCCGTATACAATTCCCTTTGTCTATCGGTACGATACTTGCCCGAGATTCGATCGTCGGTATCCCGATACCTTGTTCAATCTCGTTACCGGCAAGTCTCTTTACTCATTCCGTAACACATCATCCCGTGATCAACTCCTTGATCACATTGTGCACATTATGATGATGTCCTACCGAGTGGGCCCAGAGATACCTCTCCGTTTACACGGAGTGACAAATCCCAGTCTCGATTCGTGCCAACCCAACAGACACTTTCGAAGATACCTGTAGTGTACCTTTATAGCCATCCAGTTACATTGTGACGTTTGGCACACCCAAAGCACTCCTACGGTATCCGGGAGTTGCACAATCTCATGGTCTAAGGAAATGATACTTGACACTAGAAAAGCTTTAGCATACGAACTACATGATCTTGTGCTAGGCTTAGGATTGGGTCTTGTCCATCACATCATTCTTCTAATGATGTGATCCCGTTATCAACGACATCTAATGTCCATGGTCAGGAAACCGTAACCATCTATTGATCAACGAGCTCGTCAACTAGAGGCTTACTAGGGACATGGTGTTGTCTATGTATCCACACATGTATCTGAGTTTCCTATCAATACAATTCTAGCATGGATAATAAATGATTATCATGAACAAGGAAATATAATAATAATCAATTTATTATTGCCTCTAGGGCATATTTCCTACAGTCTCCCACTTGCACTAGAGTCAATAATCCAGTTCACATCGATATGTGATTAACACTCAAGGTCACATCCCCATGTGACTAACACCCAAAGAGTTCTGGGTTTGATCATGTTATGCTTGTGAGAGAGGTTTCAGTCAACGGGTCTGCAACATTCAGATCCGTATGTACTTCGCAAATTTCTATGTCATCTTGTAGATGCAACTACTACGCTACATTTGGAGCCATTTCAAATAACTTCTCTACTTGGAGCTATTCTAAATCATTGCTCCATTATACATATCCGGTAACTCTATTCAGAGCTATCCGAATAGGTGTTAAGCTTGCATCGACGTAACTCTTTACGTCGAACTCTTTATTACCTCCATAACCGAGAAACATATCCTCATTCTTCTAAGGATAATTTAGACTGCTATCTGGTGATCTACTCCTAGATTACCTTTGTACCCTCTTGCCAGATATGTGGCAAGTCACACGTCAGGTGCGGTACTCAGCATGGCATACCGTATAGAGCCTATGACAAAAGCATAGGGGACGACCTTCGTCCTTCCTCTTTCTTCTGCCGTGGTCGAGTTTTAAGTCTTAACTTCATACCTTACATACTTGAAAACTTCTTTCGAATACGAATTCACTGATATAATTTTTGCTCCCGCTGCAATCGGTCTTGGTAGTTAAATTTACGGTCAAAGTTGAAGCACGGGGATAGAGGACGCACTACATTGTGGAATGGAGGGAGTAGATTGATTTGTTCAATTGGTGTTGTTCAATCGGCCGTCACTCCTAACATATATAAGAGGCGACTGGACTTCTCGTACAAGCAAAGAATTCATCTAGACATTCCTTACAAGAAAATTATATCAATTCACGTCCTACAGTTCCAGTTTCAGCCCAACTCGGATTCATCCCGAATCTGTTCCATACTTCTGTCCTGCTTCTCGCACAGGCCGTAGAAATCACATACTTACTCGGATGGAGTCGAGGTCAACACCAAACTTGTCCGCCTCGACGATCTGCATAAGACAGCACGGGCCACTTCTCCTTTTATGGCCACCTTTGTGACTTTCAGGGCCTATCTTTAAATGTGGGTCGGATTCAATTATGCAGTTTTCTGAACTGTCCGAGTCTTGTAATAATTCTGCAGGCCGTATCTTTTCTCCTATGATGATGACTCCAAAAGCAAAGTTGACTGTTTCGACGATACGCACAACTTTCATGTAGAACACCTTTCTATACGAGGCCATATGAATAACCTTTCGAATCCATCTTCAACTTCTGGTCGGATTGACTTTGACAGTCTTCACCCGGCAAGCTTTCCAATCTGGCAAGGTTTCTACCCGGCAAGCTTTCACACCAGCAAGCTTCCACGCCGGCAAGCTTTTCATGCCGCAAAGGTCTCCACCCCGGCAAGCTTTTCATGCCGGCAAGGTATCCATCCCGGCAAGCTTCATTCAGTCATCAAAGAACGAATAACCCACGAGACCCATTAGACACCACCTAGGTGGGTGTCTGGTCCCTCGCATCACTTTTTCACTCAGAACCGGTCCGCGAAGTGTTGCCTTTAACTTTTTCATACAAACTCGGATTGGGACAATTTTTATATCAAAATCGATCGGTTTGACGAGACGAAGACAATTCGTGTAGATCATTTTTTTTCATATGCGATCGTCTTGGGGGCTTAATCGGCCAAACTGTACTCTGAATATAAGATCTTGGTTCGTTGAGCATAGTTTCGGCCTTTGAGATGAAATCAGACGGCGATGGCCCAAACTTCAAAGATGTTCATATCAACAATATGGAACTCCTTAATGTAGATCACTTCTTCATTTGAGGCCATCTTAAATAAGTTCTTGACCGTGCCAAAATCGGGTGTCAACAAACCCCCACTCCCGTTTAAAAAAAACCCAGCGTCTGGGAGGTACTGACGCGTGGATGCCTTCTAGTGCCGGTTGGTGTTACCAACCAGGACTAAAGGTCCTCCTGCCTGGGTGCCCCACAGCGGTCATGTGGAGCCCCTTTTGTCCCGGTTCGTAAGCCAACTGAACTAAAAGTAATGGGCATTATTCCCGATCGTTTTGTCCTGGTTGTAGAACCGGGACTAAAGGCCCTCTAGAACCAGGACAAATGGCCTGTTTTTTTTACTAGTCTCTCCCTAATAATAATAAAGCACGGATTGACTTTGTCGGGTTCACCGTCACAACACACTTTCTTCTCATGTCATAATGCGTTTTTACAATTTGTATAGACAAAATCGTAATATAAACGAGGTGGTACTAAATTTTGTCTGTTTTTCGTCCATCCGTCATCCGTATTATCTTCTATGTATCTGAGGTGGTACTAATTTTGGTTGTACACATCGTGTCGTATGTTTTTTCAGGCAAACAAAGCCGGCCCATGTGTTCGTTGCCACCGCACGTGTTCCAGCCCATCGCTTCGCAAGTTTATTGTTGATACAAGGACCATGTAGCTCCGTTCAAATTCTTTCTCCAATTAAATAATCCCACCTCACTTCTTTGCATAATTGCATTTGATCCCACCAGTTCATATACGTACTACCTGAAGAATCAACAAGCGGCACATAAAATCAGGAAGGAAACGAATCAAGAAGGGAATTAACTCCGCTTCATAGTCATATGGAACCGACCCGACTCATATGGGTCTCTTCCCCTTAACCAAATCCGAGCGCACACAAAAACGTCGGGTCGCAGCAGCGGCACAACCCAGTCGACCCTGCATCGCTGGGCTCCTGCTTCGCCAATCGTGGGGCCGGCGGCTCATACCGGGTGACTGGCGAAGGAAGCGTGGCAGCCACATGACCCACCGACGTTTGGCTGTTTTATGGCCAGATTTTTCAATAATTTTCTAACGAAAAAAAGGAAGCACGATGCGTATAGGTGCGTGGTCTCTAATTAAAGATTATGCAAATCCTGTACTTCAAACGCCCGCGGACGCGACCGGACGTATCCGCAGACAGTGACCGGTCACGTCTCAAATTAGGCACTCTGCATCCAAATCTCTCATATTTCACTCCTAAATCCATATAAAACATGCAAAAGAAAACCTACGTACTACATACTACGTAGTACCCTATCTAATCTTCATCATCGGAGATTTGCACGACGACAATGCCGAGCGTCGGCTGGACGGGCGGGTAGGAGGGCTCTATCTCATCCTCCTCCTGCTCGACCTCATCCATGTAGGCGAGCATCAGCGCCTCGTCCGCGGCCTCCACCTCCTGTCGGCGAAGGCATCTAGCCTCCGCAGTCAACTCCGAGCGAAGGGAATCGAGGATGGCCTGCTGCTCCGCCTGTAGATCCACATCGCCAGCGTCCCTGACATCCTCCTCCTCGAACTCCTCCAGATCGAGTCCATCCGGAGGTACCCCACAGCGATCTGGGCTTCGCGCCTTGCCCGATCTGCTCAAGGACCTTGAGCCGGCGCTCTGGCGTTCGAAATGGGTGACTCCTCTCCCGGCGGCGGGGGCCGATGGTGAAGTGGAAAGTCGCGGCGGGGGTGGACAGACGGAGGAAAATGTGAATGTCAGGGTTTCGGTGCCGCCGATTGACTTATATAGCCGAGCTAGGCACTATGCTGCCCGCCGGAGCGGCGCCACGCGACGGCTTCGGTCCAACGGAGGAGACGAGCTACAGATCGCCAGGTTTCCGCGTGGGACCGCTCTGTCAGTCCGATGTGGCGGACGTGCCAGGCGCGCCTAGGCGCCACAGTATTCGAGTCATATTTGGGGCTAGATATGAGGGGTGCCTATCAGCCCGTGCGTTTGAGGGCCGTTTGAGGCGCCTGTCACTACAAGAAATATGTCAACTTGTGACTTTCTCTGAGTGACCCCGACTGAATTGGTCGTAAATTCATGGTCATTTCGCTTGAAAGGGCTCAAACCCTGAAATTGTCTTACACCAAATGGTCATAAAGCAGACAAGAGTGGTCAACGACCTTATTTCTACCAGATTATGACCAATATAAATGGTCATGAGGTTGCGGACGTGAATGCATTGGTACTTAAGGTGTCACTCAAGGTGGGCTTGGGCCTCGGTGGAACGAGGCCACCTTCTTTTTAAAAAAAATCTGTGTGCCATGTAGGCCTCGGCCCATCCAGAAAGAAATGTGGGATGCCCTCATATTGCTCACAAAAAACATATATTCGGCCCAACGAAAATGGGAAAATAACAAGTTTTTCATATATTTCAATTTTTCTAACCAATATCAACGATGTTTTATATGTATACAAAAAAGTACAATGTGTAAAAACAAATATAGACATCAAAACGTACGTATGAAAAGATGTTTTTGTTGAGAAGATATGAAAATATGTTAATCATGTATTTAAAAAAAGTGAAACATATATAAATAATATGTACGATGTGTCTTAAGAAATGTAGACACGTGTTCAAAATATTAGACATTAAAATATTTATTAAAAGTGTTAATGATGTAACTAAAAACCGTTTAATATCTATTGAAAATTGTTTCTAGTGTACACAAATTTGTTCATAAAATGTGGTCTACTATACTTGAAAATGGAGAAGTTTCTTTACAAAAAATATTTGTTAGGTTCTTCACAAAAAAACTCATTTTGGGAACTCGAAAAATGGGAAATGAATATGCGGATATTTGTCTTTTTCATGAGAGGTGGATCGAAAACATTTTACACCCAACCATTTGTGAATTGTACATTGAATATGGCCTAGTATTTTAGAAATTTGATTTGATCCAATTTTGCAACAAATATATGATAGGTTCTTTACAAAAAAACCTTATTTTGGGCATTAAAAAAAATGAAAACTTGATTTTTTTGTCCAAAGAAAATAAAAACTCCCTTAGGAAACATTGTTCGTCATTGCAACATGCACCCTTGTGCACTATATGAGATCATCTAAACAAACTATGCCATGAATTTTTATGCCCGTTTCAAAATGCGGTCAAAACGGCGGGTTTGACCGTTCCTAGCTAGTGGTTGAATCTTGAAAAACTTTTGTTATTTATCTGATTAAATAAATACTTACGTAACTAGAAATGATTTTTGGAAAAAATAAAAAGCAAACTATGAGGCAACCGCAGTTCAAATTTGACCCGCTTCCTACTGAATCGGCAGAAAATTGTCTTTTTCATCAGAGGTGAATCAAGGCTTTTGACACCCAACCATTTGGTCAATTGTTCACTAAATATGGCCTAGTATTTTCAAAAATTGATTTGGTCCAATTTTACAACAAGTATATGGTAGGCCCTTCACACAAAAAACTCATTTCGTGCACTCAAAAAATGGAAAATGAAATTTCCGTGCAAAGAAAATGATAACTCCCTTAGGCAACATTGTTTGGAATTCCAAGATGCACCCTTGTGCACAATATGAGATCATTTCAATAAACTATGTCATGAATGTGGCCATAAGATTGATCATTTGGCTCGAAAGCTCATTTCTAAGAATTTTTTTTAAAAGAATTATCGTATTACAAGTTTATTATTTTTTCTGGTAACTTGGTCACATGTAATGACACAATGCGAAGGTTTTCCAATTTTTTGATATTTTTTGAATTTTTATGCTCGTTTCAAAATGTGGTCAAAACGGCGGGAATGACCGTTCCTAACTAGTAGTTGAATCTTGGATTTTTTTTGTGTTTCTATGATTAAATAGATATTTACGTACCTATAAATGAATGAACTTTTTCAAAATCTATGAACTCTATTCAATTTTGATGATCTTTTTTGAAAGTTGATGATTTTTTTACAAATTCGATGAACTTTTCTTCAAAATCAATGATTTTTTATAAATTTAATAATTGTTGAAATCGATGATCTTTTTTTCAAAATCTTTGAATTTTTTCCAAATTTGATGATTTTTTAAAAATCGATGAACCTTTTGCAAATTCTGTTAGCTTCTTTCCAAAGATCATTTCAATAAACTATGTCATGAATGTGGCCATAAGATTGATCATTTGGCTCGAAAGCTCATTTCTAAGAATTTTTTTTAAAAGAATTATCGTATTACAAGTTTATTATTTTTTCTGGTAACTTGGTCACATGTAATGACACAATGCGAAGGTTTTCCAATTTTTTGAATTTTTATGCTCGTTTCAAAATGTGGTCAAAACGGCGGGAATGACCGTTCCTAACTAGTAGTTGAATCTTGGATTTTTTTTGTGTTTCTATGATTAAATAGATATTTACGTACCTATAAATGAATGAACTTTTTCAAAATCTATGAACTCTATTCAATTTTGATGATCTTTTTTAAAGTTGATGATTTTTTTACAAATTCGATGAACTTTTCTTCAAAATCAAAGATTTTTTATAAATTTAATAATTGTTGAAATCGATGATCTTTTTTTCAAAATCTTTGAATTTTTTCCAAATTTGATGATTTTTTAAAAATCGATGAACCTTTTGCAAATTCTGTTAGCTTCTTTCCAAAGATCATTTCAATAAACTATGTCATGAATGTGGCCATAAGATTGATCTTTGGCTCGAAAGCTCATTTCTAAGAATTTTTTTAAAAGAATTATCGTATTACAAGTTTATTATTTTTTCTGGTAAATTGGTCACATGTAATGACACAATGCGAAGGTTTTCCAATTTTTTGATATTTTTTGAATTTTTATGCTCGTTTCAAAATGTGGTCAAAACGGCGGGAATGACCGTTCCTAACTAGTAGTTGAATCTTGGATTTTTTTTGTGTTTCTATGATTAAATAGATATTTATGTACCTATAAATGAATGAACTTTTTCAAAATCTATGAACTCTATTCAATTTTGATGATCTTTTTTGAAAGTTGATGATTTTTTTACAAATTCGATGAACTTTTCTTCAAAATCAATGATTTTTTATAAATTTAATAATTGTTGAAATCGATGATCTTTTTTTCAAAATCTTTGAATTTTTTCCAAATTTGATGATTTTTTAAAAATCGATGAACCTTTTGCAAATTCTGTTAGCTTCTTTCCAAATTTGTTAACTGTTGAAATTTTGTGATTTTTTTATGAATTTCCAAATTCATGCTCTGTTTTAGAATCTGTGAACATTTTTTATTCATATACTGTAGAGAGCTAAGCTAATATGGTGCTACAATGGGGGATCGATCCTCGGATCAACTAGTAGTAAAGTCTCCCAGCAATGCTAACCACCCCGCCACACTCAACATGTTGTACATTACATAGGGCGTGCCTACTAGAAGGAAAATGTACCGGGTTTTGCCCTGTTTCCATTCTTTTCCTGTTTTTACTTTTTTTTTCTTTTCTTTCTTTTTCTTCAGTTTTGGGTTTTCTTCGGTTTTTTCTTCTTCCCCTTTTCTTTTGTTTTTGTCTTTTTTTTCTTTTTTCTTTTTGTTTTTGTTTTCACTCTATATTTTTGTATATGTCAAAAACTTTTCTTAATAAGTGATCAATATTTTTGGTATACACGTTCAACATTGTCCGAGCGCTTATTCAATATTCTTCAAATACTGGTTCAACATTTTTCAAATACTCTTTTAACATTTATTAATACTTATACAACATTTTCAAATATTTTTTCAATGTTTTTTATACTTATTCAACTTTTTAAAATACTTGTTCAATATTTTTCAAACAATATTTGAATAAATATATAAAATGTTCAACAAGCATTAAAAATGTTGAACCGGTATTTGAATAATGTTGAACAAGTATTTTAAAAGTGTGAATATGCATTTGAAAAATGTTGACATAAGTATTAAATGTTGACACAATATTTAAAAAATGTTGAATAAGCGTTGGGACGATGTTGAACATGTATAAAAAAATGTTGATCACTTATTAAAAAAATTATTAACATATACAAAAATGTCGAATAAAGAAACAGATGTAAAATGTTGAAGAAGTATTTAGAAAAATGTTGATCATGTATATAAAAATGGTGAACAAGTATTTGGAGAAATGTTGAACATGTATATGCAAGTGTAGAATGAAAAACAAAAACAAAAAATGAACAACGTATTTGAAAAAACGTTAAATAGAATGAGTATTTGAAAAATGTTGAATAAGTAATAAAATTTGGAACAAGTATTTGAAAGGTGTTGCATAAGTGTTCGGACAATGAAAAAATGAAGAAAAACGGAGAAGAAAAAATGAAAAAACAAAAGCAAAGAAAATGAAAAAAAGGAGAAGAAAATGAAAAGTAAAAGAAAAAAAGAGAGGAGAAAACCGACATTTCATGCTTCAAGTGGGTCGCGCCACCCACTTGCCCTTGCTAGAATCTCGAACTGCTGGCGTAGAGCGATGGCTCGTGCGGTTTGTTTGTTCGTGTTCGCCCGGGATCAATCCTTGTTACCTCCTCTTTCCCTTCTATTTTTGTGCGCGAACATGGGCCAGCCCAGAAAACGATCTCTTCAGGATGCGAGAGTAGTTTGTACGATCACTTAATGCGATAAATAGCTCTCCGCTTCCTTAAGCGCCAAATAGGAAGGTGCTTACCTTATTTCGTCCCGAGGTTAGGCCCAGGACGTGAGAGACCGCCCTTGGTTTTCTCAACCCAAAGAAAAAGCAGGCCCCTTGATAGTCTTCCTCATCAATCAACAGCCAAAAAGGCCGATGGCTCGTGTGATGTCAAAAAAAGGTCGATGGCTCGCGTTCCCCTACTTCGCCTCTATAATTGGTCTCTCAATTCACCGGACGCTTCGACAGTTACCGGTTTCAGTTTCAGACGATCCACTCCTAGATCTATCATCGATGGACGATGCGGCGCCAGCATAACAGCATAAATCAGTATGCAAAATACTATACAAAACTAGGTTCAAGCCTTCTAAGAAGGCATTATCGTATACACAACCTCTGATTCTTGTTTGTCCAACTTTTGTACTCAAGAACAAGAAACGGATGAGCAAAGAAACGACAAACTTTAGATTTTATTTTGTTTGGTTTCATTCATCAAGTAATAATGGTACTGCAGTACGCGGTTATAATTTGTGTAGCTCGGTCAATAGATTAATCAAACAAATAATCGTATGGGAAAAAGTTACCAAACTTTGCGAGCTCATGGTGTTTTCCATTGATGTCAATTTCTATTTCACCAGTGAAAATTGGCTTTTAAACATAGGGTGTTCCGCCCGGCTTTGGATTAATAAAGTCATAGGCGGCTGATCAGGTACAAGCTTAAGGTGCTGAGAAGAACATCTTACTTAGACCACAAATAGTTACAAACAAACATAAAGTAAAGAAAGACACACACACACACACGCACACACGCACGCACACACGCACACGCACGCACGCACGCACGCACGCGCGCGCACACACACACACACACACACACACACACACACACACACACCTTGAGAATGTCAAAATCTTCAAACACAAGAGCGCGCCTTGACCAAGGTTGAAGCGAATACAATACCAAGATTTGGGAATGGCAAACGACTTGAATAATATGCCTTCTTCTCTTCAAGGAAAGATGGACCTCGTCATGGTGCCATCCTGCTATCGTTGAAGAGACCCCCTTGCCCTAGCTCGAAGTGTGCCGAACCGGTAGACGATAGAGAACTCACCCTGGAGCACTGAGTGTCAACTCGAAACCAGACCACAAACTAGATGCGCATGCCGTGATTTGTTATCATCATGTATGTATTGCTTAGATAATGCATGGCAATGTCAAACAAGCAGTACATTTTCTGTTGAAATGAAGGTCTTGTAGTCCCTAGCTCATCACGGATAGCTCCATCCACTTTAGTTCATCTGCATAATCATATTTATCAATTATTTCATTTACTCTTGCAAAGAACCATATGCTAATGCATGCATTAGTTGAGGTACACTGTCGATTTAGGGAGTCTTACTGAATTTCTGGACATGTTTTTTTTTTGTGAGGCAATTTTCTCGACTCGCTAATCTAGATTATTCCAGTCTTGTATCCTCCCGGTGCTCACATCAGCCGTATGATACAACATATCGGACGAATCCCTTCACGCCCTTCTTGCATTATGATCAATTTTCTAGACAACATAATGGTTGACACACAGGTCATGTTTTTTTTCCTCATGAGTTACATCATTCAGTGGCATCATGCTTACCCTGTGCTTTACTTGGAAGTTCTAGTGGCCATTGCTCACCACTATATATACCTTGTTATATCTAAACCATTTTATATCCGTCCTTATTATGTTGGTTGCCATGCCATGAGGTGCTACATATTCCACAACGAGCTTTTTTTGTGCCTCGCTGACAAGCTGAGATTTTAGAAGAAACTGATAGGAGATGTGGACCAGCCTGTCTCCCGTTATCATGGTGTTGCAGATTTCACAAGATTTCAACTGCCAACCACGCAGCTGCAAACCAGAGCAGCAAGACTAGATTGGCCCATTTTACATGAGTTCAATGGCCACCGCCGGCGCAAGCCGAGCGGCACCAATGCCCGATGCTGTGAGGCGTGTGCATGTAAGACGCTTCATTTGATGGTTTAACTAGCCTAACCCGCGCGGCGGCACGCCGCGCTCGATGATCACTCATAGATGTTCAATCTACTGATTCAAGAGTGGATCAGTGCATGCTGATTTAATCTCAGAATAATATATAGAGGCATTGAAGCAATCGAACATACGAAGCTATTGAAATGTTGCAAACGTAGGGATACAAAAGTACAAATTAAAAGCGGCACACTCTTGAGGCAAACAAATTATTCAAACTACATACAGTTGGCTGCAGATAGGGAACTGTATATAAAAACACAAACACACTACATAGATAAGCTAGTGTAAGATGAATAAGCGTTCCTACTCCCATCGAGGGGAGCCGCATCGAGTATATATTGATGTAGGCAGGAGGTTGCCGTGATGTACAAGTTTGGGTTTACAAGAGTTTGAATAGGATACAAGATAGGAAGTAGGTTGAGATTACAAATATTCTCTAACACCCTCCCTTAATATCAACTATCCTAAATTAAGATTGCTCTTGAACTCTTCAAACGGTCTTGCTGATAGTGCCTTGGTGAAGCCATCTGCTAACTGATCCTTGGAAGGGATGAACCGTATCTCAAGCTTCTTTGCTGCAACCCTCTCGCGCACAAAGTGAAAATCAATTTCTATATGCTTTGTTCTTGCATGGAACACTGGGTTTGCAGTCAAATATGTTGCTCCCAAATTGTCACACCACAAGCACGAGATACGATTGTTCTTAATCCCCAATTCTTCAAGAAGTGATTCAACCCAAATGATTTCAGCAGTTGCATTTGCCAACGACTTATATTCAGCTTCTGTACTAGAACGTGACACGGTTGCTTGCTTTCTAGCACTCCAAGAAATAAGATTGGATCCAAAGAATATTGCAAAACCTCCAGTTGATCTGCTGTCATCACTACATCCTGCCCAATCAGCATCAGAGAATGCACTCACAAGAGAGGAATTAGAACGTTTGAAGTGAAGTCCTATTTCCATAGTATGCTTTATATATCTCACAATCCTTTTGACAGCTATCCAATGTGCAGAAGTAGGTGCATGTAGATACTGACAAACCTTGTTGACAGCAAATGAGATATCTGGACGTGTGAGAGTTAAATATTGCAATGCTCCCACAGTACTCCTATACCTTGTACTTTCCTCTTCTCGAAGTGGTTCTCCTTCATATGCTGAGAGTTTGTCTGAGGAAGATAAAGGTGTAGGTACTGGCTTACATTTTTGCATTCCCATGCGAGACAGAAGTTCAGTAATGTATTTTTCCTGCTTCAACACAATACCATCTTGTGTTTTCTTGACTTCAATACATAGGAAGAAGTGCAAATCACCTAGATCCTTCAAGGCAAACTCTGAACTCAGGTCATGCAAAAGAGCATTAGTAGCATTCTATGAGGAACTTGCAACTATGATATCATCAACATATATGAGCACAAAAATGACCACTCCTGCCTTGTTATAAATAAACAAGGATGTATCAGCCTTTGAAGCCATGAAGCCAAGATATTTCAACTGTAAGCTCAATCTAGAGTACCATGCTCTGGGTGCTTGTTTCAAGCCATAAAGTGCTTTGTCAAGCTTGCAAACATAATGTGGTAGTTTCTTACTCTCATACCCAGATGGCTGTCTCATGAACACTTCCTCTTCCAGAACACCATGCAAAAACACATTCTGTACATCTAGCTGTCTTAGGCTCAATCCTCTGGAAACAGCAATGGCTAGCACAAGTCTGATAGTTGCAGCTTTCACAACAGGACTAAAAGTGTCCTCATAATCAATGCCATAACGTTGCTTAAAGCCTTTGGCAACTAAACGTGCCTTATACCTGTCAATGGAGCCATCTTCCTTCTTTTTAATCCTGTACACCCATTTACAATCAATGATATTTTTACCTCTCTGATTTGGTACAAGGTGCTAGGTTTTGTTCCTCATGAGTGCAGAATATTCCTCATCCATTGCCTTCTTCCATTTGGGATCATCAAGTGCACTGCTCAATGTTGTTGGTTCTCCTGCAATACACAACATACCATATGGTATAGTTCCATCTTTTCTCACCTTAGGATTTCTTATACCTTTCTGCAGCCTAGTCATAACTCTTGAGGAAGCCACGGGCTGAGCCACAGGTGCACATGTTACAGCAGATCCGGGCGAATCTGCATGGACTGACGCATGCGTAGGAGAATCAGCCGCAACACGCACAGGAGATCCAGTAGCCTCTGGTGTGGCTGCCGCCTCTGAAGACACACGCGCTGTAACCGCCCGAAGCGGCACAGCGGATCCGCTGCCCGACCGCGGCTGCATGCACGCGCGGGACGAGGAGAATCTAGCCCCGCTGCTGGACCCGCCTGTTGCTGGCGTGGCGGCGCGGGAGTGGATCTCCCCCGATTCGGTGCTGCTGTTGGTGGGCTGCGATCCGAGGCGGATCTGCTCGCGCGATCCGAGGCCTGCACACGCACAGGAGTATCAGGCATCGTCGGATCGCCTTCGTTATCCGTGCCAGGCTCGTCTTCTTCCGCAACATGAAATATAAGGTCATTTGGAGCAATATTTTCGGGATTTTGATCATTCTGAGCGCCGTTTTCTCCAGGAGCTTGCACAGGCATAAGAGAAGAAGCAGTACCAGTAGGAATATCATCACATTGGTTAGTACAACTGTCACCCCCATGATCAAAAGACTGAAGATGTGTAGGAAGGAGAAGAATTTCTTTGCGTAGAAGAGCACCGGCATTGGGATGAAGAGAGGCAAAGGGAAACACAGACTCATCGAAAACTACATCTCTGGATATGTAGACCCTACCAGTGGGAACATCAAGGCATTTAACCCCTTTATGCATGGGGCTATATCCTAAAAAGACACATCTTTTAGAGCGGAAAGCGAGCTTGTGTGTGTTGTAGGGTCTAAGATTTGGCCAACATGCGCAGCCAAAAACACGAAGAGATGTATAGTTGGGTGTGACACCAAGAAGATGTGTAATGGGTGTTTCAAATTTGATGAGGTATGTGGCGGTTAAGAAGGCTTCATCCCAAAACTTACGTGGCATAGATGCATTGGCTAGAAGTGCCAGCCCCATATCAACTATGTGACGGTGCTTTCTCTCAGCTGATCCGTTCTGTTGGTGAGCATGAGGGCAAGACACATGATGTGAGATGCTAAGCTTTTGGAAAAAGGAATTTAACTTTTCATACTCACCACCCCAGTCAGTTTGCATAGCAATAATTTTGGAGCTCAATTTACGTTCAACAAGATTTTGAAAATTGATAAAGACTTGGAATACATCAGACCTTTTCTTTAACAAGTAGATCCAAGTGAATTTACTATAGTCATCAATGAAGCTTACATAATAGGAAAATCTACCAACTGAAGTAGGGGCTGGCCCCCATACATCTGAAAATATGAGTTGCAATGGGGCAGTAGATACACTAGTAGAAATAGAATAAGGCAATTGATGACTTTTGGCTTGTTGACATGGATCACAAACTGACTCAACACTAGGCTCATAAGAGAGCTTATTTTTGCTAAGAATCTATCTAACTATGACTGAAGATGGATGACCTAAACGACTGTGCCACCTTGATGATGAAGGCTTGGTGACAATGTTTGCTTGTTTATTTGACCATGATGATGATGATGATATGAGTGGGTAGAGACCTCCCATGCACCATCCTCTAAGAATGATTCTCCTTGTTGTCAAGTCCTTAACCAAGAAAAAATAAGGGTAGAATTCTTTGAGAACATTGTTATCAAGAGTGAATCGATGAACGGAAACAAGATTTTTGGATGTTTCAGGAACATGCAAGACATCTTTCAAGTGCAAATTTTTCACGGGGTTTTTAACAATTGAACTGCCAATATGAGTAATATCCATACCAGAGCCGCTTGCCGTGCGGATTTGGTCACCTCCATTGTACCTCTCCCGCATCGTCAACTTGTCCAGTTCACCTGTAATGTGGTTTGTTGCAGCACTGTCAGCGTACCAATTGGTATCCACGCCATAGGAGACAGCATGTGCCTCCTTTTCTTCTTGATCGTTCTCTTCATAGCGTCACCAGCAAACACGTGCACCCCCTGGATGATGCTTGAGGCATATCTGGCACACAGGGTAGTCGTGTTGCTGTTCACGCACCTGATGCTGCTGTTGCTGCTGCTGTCGAGGACGTCCTCTAAAGCCGCCGCCTCCGTTAGAGGGAGGGGCTGGCGGTCACCACGGCCGCGCCCCCTTCCTCCTCGCCCGCGAGACCTACCACGGGACTGACCGCGGCCCCTGTAGACCGCGTTAGCAGATGTGTGGAACCCGCCAGAAGATGAGTCGCCCAGCATCTCCATCCTTTGATCAAGGGCAGAGATCTGAGCAAATAGGTCATCGGCAGTGATGTTGTTTTTGACAGCGCCGATCACCGCCACCACAAAGTCGTAGTCGCGGTCCAAGCCTGCAAGCATATAGTCCACCATCTCCGGATCAGAGACAGGACGACCAGCCGCCGCTAATTCATCCCCAAGACTTTTCATCTTTGCCATGTATGCCGAGCTAGACATGGTGCCCTTCTTGGTGTTGGTGATCGCGATCCTCAGGTTGGTGATCCAAGATTGCAATTGTGAGGCGAAGAGGTTATTGACTGTTGTCCATAGCTCGAAGGTGGAGTCCTTCCCGACGACCTGCGCAAGAATCTCAGGAGACATGGAGTTGAGTAGATATGATAGGACCTGCTGGTCTTTGGCAATCCAGGGCCCATACTGCGGATTCGGCTCTTGCGTCGTTGTCTTGTCCGCCTTCGTGATCTCCACTGTTTTGGGTGGAGCGGCATCGTGTTGGAAATATGCCCTAGAGGCAATAATAAAATGGTTATTATTATATTTCATTGTTCATGATAATTGTCTATTATTCATGCTATAATTGTGTTATCCGGAAATCGTAATACATGTGTGCATACATAGACCACAACACGTCCCTAGTGAGCCTCTAGTTGACTAGCTCGTTGATCAAAAGATAGTCATGGTTTCCTGACTATGGACATTGGATGTCATTGATAACGGGATCACATCATTAGGAGAATGATGTGATGGACAAGACCCAATCCTAAGCATAGCTCAAAGATCGTATAGTTCGTTTGCTGTAGCTTTTCTGAATGTCAAGTATCATTTCCTTAGACCATGAGATTGTGCAACTCCCGGATAACGTAGGAGTGTCTTGGGTGTGCCAAACGTCACAACGTAACTGGGTGACTATAAAGGTACATTACAGGTATCTCCGCAAGTGTCTGTTGGGTTGGCACGAATCGAGACTGGGATTTGTCACTCCGTATGACGGAGAGGTATCTCTGGGCCCACTCGGTAATGCATCATCATAATGAGCTCAATGTGATCAAGTGGTTTATCACGGGATCATGCATTACGGTACGAGTAAAGTGACTTGCCGGTAACGAGACTGAACAAGGTATTGGGATACCGACGATCGAGTCTCGGGCAAGTAACATACCGATTGACAAAGGGGATTGTATACGGATTGATTGAATCCTTGACATCGTGATTCATCCGATGAGATCATCGTGGAGCATGTGGGAGCCAACATGGGTATCCAGATCCCTCTGTTGGTTATTGACCGGAGAGTCATCTCGGTCATGTCTGCATGTCTCCCGAACCCGTAGGGTCTACACACTTAAGGTTCAGTGACGCTAGGGTTGTTAGGAAGACTTGTATGTGGTTACCGAATGTTGTTCGGAGTCCCGGATGAGATCCCGGACGTCACGAGGAGTTCCGGAATGGTCCGGAGATAAAGATTTATATATGGGAAGTTGTCATACGGTCGCCGGAAATGTTCGGGGGCATATCGGTATTGTACCGGGGCCACCGGAGGGGTTCCGGGGGTCCAACGGGAGGGGCCACCTCTTCCGGAGGGCCTTATGGGCTGTATGGAAAAGGGAACCAGCCCAAGTGGGCTGGGGCGCCACACCCCCCTAGGGCCCATGCGCCTAGGGTTGGGGGGAAACCCTAAGGGGGGCGCCCCCTTGCTTGGGGGGCAAGCCCCCCTCCCCTTGGACGCCCCCCCTTTAGATCTCATCTAGAGGGGGCCGGCCCCCTTCCCCCTTCCCCTATAAATAGAGGGGTGAGGGGAGGGCTGCATAGAACATCAAAGGTGCAGCCCCTCCCCTCCCCAACACCTCTCCTCCTCCATAAGAGCTTGGCGAAGCCCTGCCGGAGTACTGCAGCTTCACCACCACCACGCCGTCGTGCTTCTGTTGGAGCCCTCTTCCTCAACCTCTCCCTCCTCCTTGTTGGATCAAGGCATGGGAGACATCCTCGCACTGTACGTGTGTTGAACGCGGAGGTGCCGTCCATTCGACGCTAGGATCTTCGGTGATTCGGATCACGTCGAGTACGACTCCATCAACCCCGTTCGCTTGAGCGCTTCCGCTCGTGATCTACAAGGGTATGTAGATGCACTCCTCTCTCCCTCGTTGCTTGATGACTCCATAGATTGATCTTGGTGATGCGTAGAAAATTTTAAAATTCTGCTACGTTCCCCAACACTGGTATCAGAGCTAGGTCTATGCGTAGTTACTATGCACGAGTAGAACACAAAGCAGTTGTGGGCGTCGATATTGTCAATTATCTTGTCATTACTAGTCTTATCTTGATTTGGCGGCATTGTGGGATGAAGCGGCACAGACCAACCTTACACGTACGCTTTCGTGAGACCAGTTCCACCGACTGACATGCACTAGTTGCATAAGGTGGCTGGCGGGTGTCTGTCTCTCCCACTTTAGTCGGATCGGATTCGATGAACAGGGTCCTTATGAAGGGTAAATAGAAATTGGCAATTCACGTTGTGGTTTTGGCGTAGGTAAGAAACGTTCTTGCTAGAAACCTATAGCAGCCACGTTAAAACTTGCAACAACAATTAGAGGACGTCTAACTTGTTTTTGTAGCAAGTGTTTTGTGATGTGATATGGCCAAAGGATGTGATGAATGATATATGTGATGTATGAGATGATCATGTTCTTGTAATAGGAATCACGACTTGCATGTCGATGAGTATGACAACCGACATGAGCCATAGGAGTTGTCTTTATTTATTTATGACCTGCGTGTCAACAAAAACGCCATGTAATTACTTTAATTTATTGCTAAAGTGTTAGCCATAGTAGTAGAAGTAATAGATGACGAGAAAACTTCAAGAAGACACGATGATGGAGATCATGGTGTCATGCCGGTGACAACGATGATCATGGATCCCCGAAGATGGAGATCAAAAGGAGCAAATGATATTGGCCATATCATGTCACTGTTTGATTGCATGTGATGTTTATCATGTTTTACATCTTATTTGCTTAGAACGACGGTAGCTTAAATAAGATGATCCCTCGTAATAATTTCAAGAAAGTGTTCCTCCTAATTGTGCACCGTTGCGAAGGTTCGTTGTTTTGAAGCAGCACGTGATGATCGGGTGTGATAGATTCTAGCGTTCGAATACAACGGGTGTAAGCCAGATTTACACACGCAATACACTTAGGTTGACTTGACCAGCCTAGCATGTACAAACATGGCCTCGGAACACGGAAGACCGAAAGGTCGAGCATGAGTCGTATAGAAGATACGATCAACATGAAGATGTTCACCGATGTTGGCTAGTCCGTCTCACATGATGATCGGACACGGCCTAGTTAAGTCGGATCATGTTTCACTTAGATGACTAGAGGGATGTCTATCTGAGTGGGAGTTCATTGAGTAATTTGATTAGATGAACTTAACTATTATGAACTTAGTCTAAAATCTTTACAATATGTCTTGTAGATCAAATGGCCCACGTTGACCTCAACTTCAACGCGTTCCTAGAGAAAACCAAGCTGAAAGACGATGGCAGCAACTATACGGACTGGGTCCGGAACCTGAGGATCATCCTCATAGCTGCCAAGAAAGATTATGTCCTAGAAGCACCGCTAGGTAATGCACTTGTCCCAGAGAACCAAGACGTTATGAACGCTTGGAAATCATGTGCCGATGATTACTCCCTCGTTCAGTGCGGCATGCTTTACAGCTTAGAACCGGGGCTCCAAAAGCGTTTTGAGAGATACAGAGCATATGAGATGTTCGAAGAGCTGAAAATGGTTTTCCAAGCTCATGCCCGGGTCGAACGATATGAAGTCTCCGACAAGTTCTTCAGCTGTAAGATGGAGGAAAATAGTTCTGTCAGTGAGCACATACTCAAAATGTCTGGGTTGCATAACCGCTTGACTCAGTTGGGAGTTAATCTCCCGGATGACGCGGTCATTGACAGAATCCTTCAGTCGCTACCACCGAGCTATAAGAGCTTTGTGATGAACTTCAATATGCAGCGGATGGAAAAGACCATTCCTGAGGTATATTCAATGCTGTAATCAGCAGAGGTGGAAATCAAAAAGGAACATCAAGTGTTGATGGTGAATAAAACCACTAAGTTCAAGAAAGGCAAGGGTAAGAAGAACTTCAAGAAGGACGGCAAGGGAGTTGCCGCGCACGGTAAGCAAGCTGCCGGGAAGAAGCTAAAGAATGGACCCAAGCCCGAGACTGAGTGTTTTTATTGCAAGGGAAGTGGTCACTGGAAGCGGAACTGCCCCAAGTACTTAGCGGACAAGAAGGCCGACAATACTAAAGGTATATGTGATATACATGTAATTGATGTGTACCTTACCAGTACTCGTAGTAGCTCCTGGGTATTTGATACCGGTGCGGTTGCTCACATTTGAAACTCAAAGCAGGAGCTGCGGAATAAACGGAGACTGGCGAAGGACGAGGTGACGATGCGCGTCGGGAATGGTTCCAAGGTCGATGTGATCGCCATCGGCACGCTACCTCTACATTTACCTACGGGATTAGTTTTAAACCTCAATAATTGTTATTTAGTGCCAGCTTTGAGCATGAACATTGTATCAGGATCTCGTTTATCGGCGAGCCATAGAAAATAAATGGATCTTTAAGAAGAAGACAGACGCGGATGGTAATATGACCATCTATAAAGCTCGGCTTGTCGCTAAGGGTATTCGACAAGTTCAAGGGGTTGACTACGATGAGACTTTCTCACCCGTAGCGAAGCTGAAGTCCGTCCGAATCATGTTAGCAATTGCCGCATTCTATGATTATGAGATATGGAAAATGGACGTCAAAACTGCATTCCTTAATGGTTTCCTTAAGGAAGAATTGTATATGATGCAGCCAGAAGGTTTTGTCGATCCTAAGAATGCTGACAAGGTGTGCAAACTCCAACGCTCGATTTATGGGCTGGTGCAAGCATCTCGGAGTTAGAACATTCGTTTTGATGAGATGATCAAAGCGTTTGGGTTTATGCAGACTTATGGAGAAGCCTGCATTTACAAGAAAGTGAGTGGGAGCTCTGTAGCATTTCTCATATTGTATGTGGATGACATACTGTTGATGGGAAATGATATAGAATTCTTGGAAAACATAAAGGCCTACTTGAACAAGTGTTTTTCAATGAAGGACCTTGGAGAAGCTGCTTATATATTAGGCATCAAGATCTATAGAGATAGATCGAGACGCCTCATTGGTCTTTCACAGAGTACGTACTTTGACAAGATATTGAAGAAGTTCAAAATGGACCAGTCAAAGAAGGGGTTCTTGCCTGTATTGCAAGGTACGAGATTGAGCACGGCTCAGTGCCCGACCACGGCAGAAGATAGAGAAAAGATGAGTGTCGTCCCCTATGCCTCGGCCATAGGGTCTATCATGTATGCTATGCTGTGTACCAGACCTGATGTAAACCTTGCCGTAAGTTTGGTAGGAAGGTACCAAAGTAATCCCGGCATGGAACACTGGACAGCGGTCAAGAATATCCTGAAGTACCTGAAAAGGACTAAGGAAATGTTTCTCGTTTATAGAGGTGATGAAGAGCTTGTCGTAAAGGGTTACGTCGATGCTAGCTTCGACATAGATCTGGATGACTCTAAGTCACAAACCGAATACGTGTATATTTTGAACGGTGGGGCAGTAAGCTGGTGCAGTTGCAAGCAAAGCGTTGTGGCGGGATCTACATGTGAAGCGGAGTACATGGCAGCCTCGGAGGCAGCACAAGAAGCAGTCTGGGTGAAGGAGTTCATTACCGACATAGGAGTCATACCCAATGCGTCGGGCCCGATGACTCTCTTCTCTGACAACACTGGAGCTATTGCCCATGCCAAGGAGCCCAGGTTTCACAGGAAGACCAGGCATATCAAGCGTCGCTTCAACTCGATTTGTGAAAGTGTTCAAAATGGAGACATAGAGATTTGTAAAGTACATACGGACCTGAAGGTAGCAGATCCGTTGACTAAACCTCTCCCTAGAGCAAAACATGATCAACACAAGAACTGCATGGGTGTTTGATTCATCACAATGTAACTAGAATATTGACTCTAGTGCAAGTGGGAGACTGTTGGAAATATGCCCTAGAGGCAATAATAAAATGGTTATTATTATATTTCTTTGTTCATGATAATTGTCTATTGTTCATGCTATAATTATGTTATCCAGAAATCGTAATACATGTATGAATACATAGACCACAACACGTCCCTAGTGAGCCTCTAGTTGACTAGCTCGTTGATCAAAAGATAGTCATGGTTTCCTGACTATGGACATTGGATGTCATTGATAACGGGATCACATCATTAGGACAATGATGTGATGGACAGGACCCAATCCTAAGCATAGCTCAAAGATCGTATAGTTCGTTTGCTGTAGCTTTTCTGAATGTCAAGTATCATTTCCTTAGACCATGAGATTGTGCAACTCCCGGACACCGTAGGAGTGCCTTGGGTGTGCCAAACGTCACAACGTAATTGGGTGACTATAAAGGTACATTACAGGTATCTCCGAAAGTGTCTATTGGGTTGGCACGAATCGAGACTGGGATTTGTCACTCCGTATGACGGAGAGGTATCTCTGGGCCCATTCGGTAATGCATCATCATAATGAGATCAATGTGATCAAGTGATTGATCACGGGATCATGCATTGCAGTACGAGTAAAGTGACTTGCCGATAACGAGACTGAACAAGGTATTGGGATACCGACGATCGAGTCTCGGGCAAGTAACGTACCGATTGACAAAGGGAATTGTATACAGATTGATTGAATCCTCGACATCGTGGTTCTTCCGCTGAGATCATCGTGGAGCATGTGGGAGCCAATATGGGTATCCAGATCCCGCTGTTGGTTATTGACCGGAGAGTTGTCTCGGTCATGTCTGCATGTCTCCCGAACCCGTAGGGTCTACACACTTAAGGTTCGGTGACGCTAGGGTTGTTAGGAAGACTTGTATGTGGTTACCGAATGTTGTTTGGAGTCCCGGATGAGATCCCGGACGTCACGAGGAGTTCCGGAATGGTTCGGAGGTAAATAGTTATATACGGGAAGTTGTCATACGGTCGCCGGAAATGTTCGGGGGCATATCGGTATTGTACTGGGCCACCGGAGGGGTTCCGGGGGTCCACCGGGAGGGGACACCTCTTCCGGAGGGCCTTATGGGCTGTATGGAGAAGGGAACCAGCCCAAGTGGGCTGGGGCGCCACACCCCCCTAGGGCCCATGTGCCTAGGGTTGGGGGAAACCCTAAGGGGGGTGCCCCCTTGCTTGGGGGGCAAGCCCCCTCCCATTGGCCGCCGCCCCCATCTAGATCTCATCTAGAGGGGGCCGGCCCCCTTCCCCCTTCCCCTATAAATAGAGGGGTGAGGGGAGGGCTGCATAGAACATCCAAGCCGCTGCCCCTCCCGTCCCCAACACCTCTCCTCCTCCATAAGAGCTTGGCGAAGCCCTGCCGGAGTACTGCAGCTTCACCACCACCACGCCGTCGTGCTGCTGTTGGAGCCCTCTTCCTCAACCTCTCCCTCCTCCTTGCTGGATCAAGGCGCGGGAGACGTCCTCGCTCCGTACGTGTGTTGAACGCGGAGGTGCCGTCCGTTCAGCGCTAGGATCTTCGGTGATTCAGATCACGTCGAGTACGACTCCATCAACCCCGTTCTCTTGAACTCTTCCGCTCGTGATCTACAAGGGCATGTAGATGTTGGGGAACGTAGCAATAATTCAAAATTTTCCTATGTGTCACCAAGATCAATCTATGGAGTCATCTAGCAACAAGGGAGGAGTGGATCTACATACCCTTGTGGATCGCGCGCTGAAGCGTTCAAAAGAACGGGGTTGATGGTCGTACTCGTCGTGATCCAAATCACCGATGATCCTAGTGCCGAACGGACGGCACCTCCGCGTTCAACACACGTACGGAGCAGCGACGTCTCCTCCTTCTTGATCCAGCAAGGGGGGAGGAGAGGTTAATGGAAATCCAGCAGCACGACGGCGTGGTGGTGGAAGTAGCGGGATTCCAACAGGGCTTCGCCAAGCGCTGCGGGAGGAGGGAGATGTGTCACGGGAGGGAGAGGGAGGCGCCAGGGCTTAGATGGGGCTGACCTCCCTTCCCCCCCCCCACTATATATAGGGCCAAGGGAGAGGGGGGGGTGCAGCCTTGGCCCTTCCTCCAAGGAAGGGTGCGGCTAGGGAGGAGTCCCTCCTCCCCAAGGCACCTAGGAGGTGCCTTCCCCCTTTAGGGCTCTTCCTTTCCTTATCTCTTGGCGCATGGGCCTCTTGGGGCTGGTGCCCTTGGCCCATATAGGCCAAGGCGCACACCCCTACAGCCCATGTGCCCCCCGGGACAGGTGGCCCCACCCGATGGACCCTCGGGACCCTTCCGGTGGTCCCGGTACAATACCGGTGACCCCGAAACTTGTCCCGATGGCTGAAATAGCACTTACTATATATAATTATTTACCTCCGGACCATTCCGGAACTCCTCGTGACGTCCGGGATCTCATCCGGGACTCCGAACAACATTCGGGTTACCGCATACTAATATCTCTATAACCCTAGCGTCACCGAACCTTAAGTGTGTAGACCCTACGGGTTCGGAGGCATGCAGACATGACCGAGACGTTCTTCGGTCAATAACCAACAGCGGGATCTGGATACCGATGTTGGCTCCCACATGTTCCACGATGATCTCATCGGATGAACCACGATGTCGAGGATTCGATCAATCCCGTATGCAATTCCCTTTGTCTATCGGCATTGTACTTGCCCGAAATTCGATCGTCGGTATCCCGATACCTTGTTCAATCTCGTTACCGGCAAGTCTCTTTACTCGTTCCGTAACACATCATCCCGTAATCAACTCCTTGATCACATTGTGCACATTATGATGATGTCCTACCGAGTGGGCCCAGAGATACCTCTCCGTCACACGGAGTGACAAATCCCAGTCTCGATTCGTGCCAACCCAACAGACACTTTCGGAGATACCCGTAGTATACCTTTATAGCCACCCAGTTACGTTGTGACGTTTGGCACACCCAAAGTATTCCTACGGTATCCGGGAGTTGCACAATCTCATGGTCTAAGGAAATGATACTTGATATTAGAAAAGCTTTAGCGAACGAACTACACGATCTTGTGCTATGCTTAGGATTGGGTCTTGTCCATCACATCATTCTCCTAATGATGTGATCCCGTTATCAATGACATCCAATGTCCATGGTCAGGAAACCGTAACCATCTATTGATCAATAAGCTAGTCAACTAGAGGCTTACTAGGGACATGGTGTTGTCTATGTATCCACACATGTATCTGAGTTTCCTATCAATACAATTCTAGCATGGATAATAAACGATTATCATGAACAAGGAAGTATAATAATAACTTATTTATTATTGCCTCTAGGGCATATTTCCAACAGTCTCCCACTTGCACTAGAGTCAATAATCTAGTTCACATCGCCATGTGATTAACACTCACAGGTCACATCGCCATGTGACCAACATCCAAAGAGTTTACTAGAGTCAATAATCTAGTTCACATCACTATGTGATTCACTCTCAATGTGTTCTGGGTTTGATCATGTTGCTTGTGAGAGAGGTTTTAGTCAACAGGTCTGCAACATTCAGATCCGTATGTACTTCGCAAATTTCTATGTCATCTTGTAGATGCAATTACTATGCCACATTTGGAGCTATTCCAAATAACTGTTCTACTACTATACGAATCCATTTTACTACTCAGAATAATCTGGATTAGTGTCAAAGTTTGCATCGGCGAAACCCTTTACGACGAACTCTTTTACCACCTCCATAATCGAGAAAATTCCTTAGTCCACTAGTTACTAAGGATAACTTTGACTGCTGTCCTGTGATCCATTCTTGGATCACTCTTGTACCCCTTGACTGACTCATGGCAAGGCACATTTCAGGTGCGGTACACAGCATAGCATACTGTAGAGCCTATGTCTTAAGCATAGGGGACGACCTTCGTCCTTTCTCTCTATTCTGCCGTGGTCGAGCTTTAAGTCTTAACTTCATACCTTACAACTCAGGCAAGAACTCCTTCTTTGAATGATCCATCTTGAACACCTTCAAGATCATGTCAAGGTATGTGCTCATTTGAAAGTACCATTAAGCGTTTTGATCTATCCTTATAGATCTTGATGCTCAATGTTCAAGTAGCTTAATCCAGGCTTTCCATTGAAAAACACTTTTCAAATAACTCTGCATGCTTTCCAGAAATTCTACATCATTTTTGATCAATAATATGTTAACAACATATACTCATCAGAAATTCTATAGTGCTCCCACTCACTTCTTTGGAAATACAAGTTTCTCATAAACTTTGTATAAATCCAAAATCTTTGATCATCATCAAAGCATACATTCCAACTCCGAGATGCTTACTCCAGTCCTTAGAAGGACTACTGGAGCTCTGCATACTTATTAGCATTTTTCAGGATTGACAAAACCTTCCGGTTGTATCACATACAACCTTTCCTCAAGAAAATCGTTGAGAAAACAATGTTTTTTGACATCCTATCTGCAAGATTTCATAAATAATGCAGTAACTGCTAACATAATTCCAACAGACTTTTAGCATCGCTACGTGTGAGAAAGTCTCATCGTAGTCAACTCCTTGAACTTGTCGGGAAACACCTTAATGACAAGTCGAGCTTTCTCAATGGTGACACTTACCATCATTGTTGTCTTCCTTTTAAAATCCATCTGTACTCAACAGCCTTACGACCATCGAGCCGTTCTGCCAAAGTCTACACTTTGTTTTCATGCATGGATCCTCTCTCGGATTTTTATGGCCTCGAGCCATTTATCGGAATCCGGGCCCACCATCGCTTCTCCATAGCTCGCAGGTTCATTGTTGTCTAGCAACATGACTTCCAAGACAGGATTACGTACCACTCTGAAGTAGTACGCATCCTTGTCATCCCACGAGGTTTGGTAGTGACTTGATCCGAAGTTTCATGATCAATATCATAAGCTTCCACTTCAATTGGTGTAGGTGCTACAGGAACAACTCTTTGTGCCCTGCTATACACTAGTTGAAGAGACGGTTTAATAACCTCATCAAGTCTCCACCATCTTCCCACTCAATTCCTTCGAGAGAAACTTTTCCTCGAGAAAGGACCCGATTCTAGAAACAATCCCTTATTGCTTTCGAATCTGAGACAGGAGGCATACCCAACTGTTTTGGGGGTCTTATGAAGATGCATTTATCCGCTTTGGGTTCAAGCTTATCAGCCTGAAACTTTTTCACATAAGCATCACAGTCCCAAACTTTTAAGAAATGACAGCTTAGGTTTCTCTAAACCATAGTTCATACGGTGTCATATCATCGGAATTACGTGGTGCCCTATTTAAAGTGAATGCGGTTGTCTCTAATGCCTAACCCATAAACTATTGTGGTAATTCGATAAGAGACATCATGGTATGCATCATATCCAATAGGGTGCAGTTATGATGTTCGGACACACCATCACACTATGGTGTTCCAGGATGTATTAGTTGTGAAACAATTTCCACAATGTCTTAATTCTGTGCCAAACTTGTAATTCAGATATTCATCTCTATGATTATATCATAAATATTTTATCCTCTTGTCACGACGATCTTTCAACTTCACTCTGAAATTACTTGAACCTTTCAATAATTCAGACTCGTGATTCATCAAGTAAATATACTCAACATCTACTCAAATCATCTGTGAAGTAAGAACATAACGATATCCACTACACGCCTCAGCACTCATTGGACTGCACACATCAAAATGTATTACTTCCAGCAAGTTGCTCTCTAGTTCCATTTTACTGAAAACGAGGCTTTCAGTCATCTTGCCCATGTGGTATGATTTGCATGTCTCAAGTGATTCAAAATCAAGTGAGTCCAAATGGTCCATTTGCATGGAGTTTCTTTATGCATATACACCAATAGACATGGTTAGCATGTCTCAAACTTTTCAAAAATGAGTGAGTCCAAAGATCCATCTACATGGAGTTTCTTCATGCGTTTTATACCAATATGACTTAAGTGGCAGTACCACAAGTAGGTGGGACTATCATTACTATCTTTTGGCATGAACATGTGTATCACTACGATCGAGATTCAATAAACCATTCATTTTAGGTGTAAGACCATTGAAGGTATTATTCAAATAAACAGAGTAACCATTATTCTCCTTAAATGAATAACCGTATTGCGATAGACATAATCCAATCACGTCTATGCGCAACGCAAACACCAAACTCGATGGTAGAGGGAGCGTGCGATGCTTGATCATATCAACATTGGAAACACTTCCAACACATATCGTCAGCTCACCTTTAGCTAGTCTCCGTTTATTTCGTAGCTTTTATTTCGAGTTACTAACACTTAGCAACCGAACCGGTATCTAATACCCTTGTGCTACTAGGAGTACTAGTAAAGTACAGATCAACACAATGTATATCCAATATACTTCTATCGACCTTGCCAGCCTTCTAATCTACCAAGTATCTAGGGTGGTTCTGCTTCAGTGACTGTTCCCCTTATTACAGAAGCACTTAGTCTCGGGCTTGGGTTCAACTTTGGGTTTCTTCACTAGAGCAGCAGCTGAATTGCCGTTTCATGAAGTATCCCTTCTTGCCCTTGCCCTTCTTGAAACTAGTGGTTTCACCAACCATCAACAATTGATGCTCCTTCTTGATTTCTACTTTTGTGGTGTCAAACATCGCGAATATCTCAAAGATCATCATATATGTCCTCGATATATTATAGTTCATCACGAAGCTCTAGCAACTTGGTGGCAATGACTTTGGAGAAACATCACTATCTTATCTGGAAGATTAACTCCCACTCGATTCAAGTGATTGTTGTACTCAGACAATCTGAGCACAAGCTCAACGATTGAGCTTTTTCTCCCTTAGTTTGCAGGCTAAGAAAATCGTCCGAGGTCTTATACCTCTTGACGTGGGCATGAGCCTGAAATCCCAATTTCAGCCCTTGAAACATCTCATATGTTCCGCGACATTTCAAAATGTCTTCGCTGCCTCAATTCTAAACCATTTAACATTACCGAACTATCATGTAGTCATCAAAACGTGTATGTCAGATGTTCGCAACATCCACAGACCACGTTCGAGGTTCAGCACACTGAGCGGTGCATTAAGGACATAAGCCTTCAATGAGGACAATCCTCAATTTACGGACCTAGTCCGCATAATTGCTACTATCAACTTTCAACTAAATTTTCTCTAGGAACATAACTAAACAGTAGAACTGAAGCGTGAGCTACGACATAATTTGCAAAGATCTTTTGACTATGTTCAGGATAATTAAGTTCATCTTATGAACTCCCACTCAGATAGACATCCCTCTAGTCATCTAAGTGATTACATGATCCGAGTCAACTAGGCCATGTCCGATCATCACGTGAGACGGACTAGTCAACATCGGTGAACATCTTCATGTTGATCGTATCTACCATACGACTCATGCTCGACCTTTCGGTCTCTTGTGTTCCGAGGCCATGTCTGTACATGCTAGGCTCGTCAAGTCAACCTAAGTGTTTTGCATGTGTTCCGAGGCCATGTCTGTACATGCTAGGCTCGTCAACACCCGTTGTATGTGAATCGTAAGAATCTATCACACACGATCATCACGTGGTGCTTCGAAACAACAAACTGTCGCAACGGTGCACAGTTAGGGGGAACACTTTCTTGAAATTTTAGTGAGGGATCATCTTATTTACTACCGTCGTTCTAAGCAAATAAGATGTATAAACATGATAAACATCACATGCAATCAAATAGTGACATGATATGGCCAATATCATATTGCTCCTTTTGATCTCCATCTTCGGGGCTCCATGATCATCATCGTCACCGGCATGACACCATGATCTCCATCATCGTGTCTTCATGAAGTTGTCTCGCCAACTATTACTTCTACTACTACAGCTAACAGTTAGCAATAAAGTAAAGTAATTACATGACGTTTATGTTGACACGCAGGTCATAAATAAATTAAGACAACTCCTATGGCTCCTGCCGGTTGTCATATTCATCGACATGCAAGTCGTGATTCCTATTACAAGAACATGATCAATCTCATACATCACATATATCATTCATCACATCCTTTGGCCATATCACATCACATAGCATAGCCTGCAAAAACAAGTTAGACGTCCTCTAATTGTTGTTTGCATGTTTTACGTGGCTGCTATGGGTTTCTAGCAAGAACGTTTCTTACCTACGCAAAGACCACAATGTGATATGCCAATTGTTATTTACCCTTCATAAGGACCCTTTTCATCGAATCCGTTCCGACTAAAGTGGGAGAGACAGACACCCGCTAGCCACCTTATGCAACTAGTGCATGTCAGTCGGTGGAACCAGTCTCACGTAAGAGTACGTGTAAGGTCGGTCCGGGCCGCTTCATCCCACAATACCGTCGAAACAAGATTGGACTAGTAACGGTAAGCATATTGAACAAAATCAACACCCACAACTACTTGGTGTTCTACTCGTGCATAGAATCTACGCAATAGACCTAGCTCATGATGCCACTTTTGGGGAACGTAGCAATAATTCAAAATTTTCCTACATGTCACCAAGATCAATCTATGGAGTCATCTAGCAACGAGGGAGGAGTGGATCTACATACCCTTGTAGATCGCGCGCGGAAGTGTTCAAAAGAACGGGGTTGATGGAGTCGTACTCGTCGTGATCCAAATCACCGATGATCCTAGTGCCGAACGGACGGCACCTCCGCGTTCAACACACGTACGGAGCAGCGACGTCTCCTCCTTCTTGATCCAGCAAGGGGGAAGGAGAGGTTAATGGAAATCCAGCAGCACGACGGCGTGGTGGTGGAAGTAGCGGGATTCCAACAGGGCTTCGCCAAGCGCTGCGGGAGGAGGGAGATGTGTCACGGGAGGGAGAGGGAGGCGCCAGGGCTTAGATGGGGCTGACCTCCCTTCCCCCCCCACTATATATAGGGCCAAGGGAGAGGGGGGGGGGCAGTGCAGCCTTGGCCCTTCCTCCAAGGAAGGGTGCGGCTAGGGAGGAGTCCCTCCTCCCCAAGGCACCTAGGAGGTGCCTTCCCCCTTTAAGACTCTTCCTTTCCTTATCTCTTGGCGCATGGGCCTCTTGGGGCTGGTGCCCTTGGCCCATATAGGCCAAGGCGCACACCCCTACAGCCCATGTGGCCCCCCGGGGCAGGTGGCCCCACCCGGTGGACCCCTGGGACCCTTCCGGTGGTCCCGGTACAATACCGGTGACCCCAAAACTTGTCCCCATGGCCGAAATAGCACTTACTATATATAATTCTTTACCTCCAAACCATTCCGGAACTCCTCCTGACGTCCGGGATCTCATCCGGGACTCCGAACAACATTCGGGTTACCGCATACTAATATCTCTATAACCCTAGCGTCACCGAACCTTAAGTGTGTAGACCCTACGGGTTCGGGAGGCATGCAGACATGACCGAGACGTTCTCCGGTCAATAACCAACAGCGGGATCTAGATACCCATGTTGTCTCCCACATGTTCCACGATGATCTCATCGGATGAACCACGATGTCGAGGATTCGATCAATCCCGTATGCAATTCCCTTTGTCTATCGGCATTGTACTTGCCCGAGATTCGATCGTCGGTATCCCGATACCTTGTTCAATCTCGTTACCGGCAAGCTCTTTAATCGTTCCGTAACACATCATCCCGTGATCAACTCCTTGATCACATTGTGCACATTATGATGATGTCCTACCGAGTGGGCCCAGAGATACCTCTCCGTCACACGGAGTGACAAATCCCAGTCTCGATTCGTGCCAACCCAACAGACACTTTCGGAGATACCTGTAGTATACCTTTATAGCCACCCAGTTACGTTGTGACGTTTGGCACACCCAAAGTATTCCTACGGTATCCGGGAGTTGCACAATCTCATGGTCTAAGGAAATGATACTTGATATTAGAAAAGCTTTAGCGAACGAACTACACGATCTTGTGCTATGCTTAGGATTGGGTCTTGTCCATCACATCATTCTCCTAATGATGTGATCCCGTTATCAACGACATCCAATGTCCATGGTCAGGAAACCGTAACCATCTATTCATCAACAAGCTAGTCAACTAGAGGCTTACTAGGGACATGGTGTTGTCTATGTATCCACACATGTATCTGAGTTTCCTATCAATACAATTCTAGCATGGATCATAAACGATTATCATGAACAAGGAAGTATAATAATAACTTATTTATTATTGCCTCTAGGGCATATTTCCAACAGTAGATGCACTCCTCTCTCCCTCGTTGCTAGATGACTCCATAGATTGATCTTGGTGATGCGTAGAAAATTTTAAAATTCTGCTATGTTCCCCAATAGTCGGGATGCTTTTCCCAGAACATTTATAGGTTTATAGCAACCATAGAATTAGAGACAGTGTTGACTGCCTCTCTCAAGCCGTCCGTTTAATGTACTGGATTCGGATATTCGTTGAGAAGAGAGGACAAAATCACTATTTTGACCTTGTCAGATTTTTTAGCATGATCTGAACCCTTCCAGATTTTTTAGAACGATCTGACCCTTTTGGTAATGCCAAGCCTTGTGGCGTTTCTGCCCCACCTAGACACACCAAACCGGGCAGCGTTTCTTCCCTAAAAAGATAAGTGCCCACAGGCACATATTGCTGGAAACGCCACATGCAATGGTGTTTCTTCTTGGGGCAGCAACGCCACAGGCCACGGCATTTCCAGTAATGCGTTGTGGTTTGTCGACCAGGTCGTGACCAGGCCAGAAACGCTTGGCGGTTTGCCGTTTCTATATGTGATCCAGGAACGCTGGAAGCTATGGCGTTTTGTGCTAACATTATCTGGCAAGGTTAAAACAGTGATTTTGGCTGAGAAGATATACTGAAATCAGCATGGCATGGATAACTCTAATCAACGAAAGTGTTGGCTCACAGTACAACTTGCAGTCATCACAACTAATAAACGACGACTAGAACCAAGCAATCAAAAGTTCATAACAAAACCGGCACTTTTGACCCAACTTCATCCTGAATCAAAACCAAGCATGCAGAATCCCAGTCTGCACTCACGCAGCAGCGCCTCTAAAAGTCGACGAGGCTTAACGCGTGAATCCACCTGGACGGCACCAATTTCAGCACCATTACACCGAGAGATGGCACAAAATTACCATGGGAGGCACCGCTTTCAGGGGTCGAAGGCGTACTAAAATCTAGGCCCCTTGACGTAAACTTTCCCACAAAATACGCTTGATTTCGCATCAGTGACAGTCGGCGTGGAGCTCAGGCAACCGAGCGCGACTCGAATGGGGGCAGCGAGCGTCACGCCTGCTCCGGGGCGGCGTGGGCCAGGGCGGAGCGGATCGATTCGACCAGACGAGACGCGGCAGCGCTAAAACCCTAGGAATCCGAATCCGGAGGGGCGGGAGAAGGAACATCTTTATAGCTAGTCGCGAGAAGGTTCAAAGCCTCATCATTAGATTTCAAAGATACACATGGAAGTATCTAGTGGAGTTAACAATTAACGTCATGAAATATTTCTTTTCACCTTTTGTCAAAACACCATTCGTTTCACATAAATTTGAATGTATGATCTCTAGTCATGCAAGATTTCTCATTTATGCAGTCGTGTGTGACTTACGAGGTTGCTTAGATTGCACACAAACTTGACACTTAGATCCCTTGACAATGGTGAAACTAGGGATTAAGTTCAATTTGGCTAGTCGCGAGATGCATCCAAAGTTAACATGACAGAGACGTGAATGCCACTCATTTGATTCACTATTGTTGCAAACATAATTAACAACTTTATTGCAAACACCTGACAAGGATAAACGGAACAGGCCTCCTGACTCATAGCCTTTACCAACAAAGGTTCCATACTTGGATATTAAAAAATTATTTGACTCAAAGACAAGCTTGTCGCCATCTCTACACAGAAAATATCCGCAAAAAAGATTTTTATTGACGGAGGGGAAATAATGCACGTTCTTCAGCCGCACGATTTTCCATGAAGTAAACTTCAGATAGACCGTGTCAACACCACAAACAGAAGCACTTGAACCGTTGCCCATCAGCACGGTGGAAGTCCCTGCGGTCTGATAAGACGAAAACATGGAAATATCACCGCATACATGCAAATTAGCACTCGTGTGAATCAACCAATCAGGATAATGATGTAGGGTAACGCGACAGACAACAAAAATTTTCCAACCTAGCCACCAGCCCAGGACCACTATGGAGACTGCATACATGGTTTGATATTTTTCATTACCGACTCGTAGCGCAGCGGCAAGGAGAGTCGATGACGATCGGCGGTGCAGATCCCCGCAGCTAGGATTTACAACCTCCCAACCGCGAGGATGTATACCCTCATCACAGCCCTCCGGGAGGCGGTCGAATAGCCTCTCGGATGGTGTCGCGGACAACCCTTCGGGAGGACCTTCAAAACTCGAACGGTCACTCGGACAGCCCTTCGGGAGGACCTTCGAAACTCGGACGGTCACACGGACAGCCCTTCGGGAGGCACTCACGAACTAAGACCGAAACTACGATCTCTCTACAGAGTTGCACACATGCAGTGACATCTATCCGGCAGGGCTTCGCCGTCCAGAACTAGTTCCTGCCAAAACCCAGACAACCTTACGGTTCTACGAAACTCTTTTCGTGGGAGGGAGAGAAGAAGCCAGATAATGCATGGCATGTTTATGAGAGCAAGGGATGAAGTTTGGGATGCCCACTCCTCCTCTATTTATAGGAAAGCCAAGGGGTAGGGATGGCTCACAAAAACCCAAAATGCCCATGCAAATGTCACACATGAAGGGCATAACGGGGAGGGAAGTGGAGCTCCATGGAGCCCCACACATGTGGCCGGCCAACCCCCTTGGGGGCCCCCATGAGGAGCATGCTTGGCCCCCAAGCCCTTCCAGAAGCCTTTTGGAAATATCCCAAAAGGTGACTCACCATAAAATATCCCAAAAAGCACTTTCACTATTCACGACGACATTTTTCAGTGTCTGTTCAAACTGAAAATATTTATGTGGGCTTAGAACATTTCCAGTACACACCATAATGATTTCCAACGCGTTCTGGAACAATTCCAGTTTAGTGATTTTCATCTGCGAAAAGCATCTGAACCGGTTCCAGCAGCTCCGGAACATTTCCGGTTTTTATTTCTGAAAATTCCAAAAAGTTTCCAGAATGATTCTGGCACCCTCCAAGAATTATCAGGCATGTGCCGGAACCATTTTGACTTAATGGCATACCCCGAAAAAACTTTTACGGTTTCACCAAAACTCATCCGGTGACCTCTCTCTGCGGAACTTTTCCGCTGTTCGAAACTTTTCGGTGTCCGAAACTTTTTCGAGGATTTTCTCTCAGACTCCCTGTCTAGTATTCAACAGATAGATGACCCTTAAGCGTGTGACCCTATAGGTTCGGTGAAGTATAGACATGACCTGGAACCTCTTCCGATCAATGATCAACATCGGAGCCGTGGACACCCATATTGACCCCTATACCCACACGAATGAGTATTTGAGTTAACCTCCAGTTGCAGTGAGCTATTCTTGTTTCTTCGCAATATGTCACAAACACCCGAGGTGAGATTTATTGCATCCCCATGGACGAACAATTTGTCCACCATGCAAGTTACCTCGTTACCGGTTTTGTTCTCTTTTCTCGTTTCCGTGTTCCGGCATCCCAGTGATCAAATCACACTGTGTCTGGCCAGACGATGATGGATACCGTAATACCGAGAGGGCCCAAGAATATCTCTCCATCGTCGGAGGAGTAAATCCCGATCTTGAGCTATCGAGTTACTTAACACACTTTTCCATGAACCTGTAAGCCGCTGTAATAGCCACCCATTTACGGATGACGTTTAACAAACCCCAAAGTTCATAAAGCAAGCATGAAGAAACTCGATACTCTCATGGTCTAAGGAATCATGCAAACGTTAACCATCTCTGTGTTATGTACCATTAACTTGTGACGAATGAATCTCTTAGCATAACATCAATCCGAGTCGAGTCAACACAAATGTTCTCTTAACATTGTGCCCTCAAGGTTGCTGGCATAGACATGCCCATGATCAGGAAAACGAAACCATCATCCAATACTTGAGCTAATCTTAGAGGCCAGGCTAGGAATACGTTTTACCGTTTACTATTCCACACGTGCATATGAGTCTTCCTTTGAGCCTCGTGGTTATTGCAGACTCGAGAGCCATAGCAGTTATAGCATGGAACATAAACATAATTATGAACATGGAGATAAGTAATAGCATTTATTATTGCCTCTAGGGCATATCTCCTACAGACTCCCACTTGCACTAGAGTCAATAATCTAGTTAATGCTAATGCACTTTACACCTATGGCATAGTGGTGTAAAAAATGCTTCGCATGTGGTATAGCCTGATGTCCATCGGATCTGTCAATTTCAGCTTCGTGTGTATCTCTGCATATCCTCGCGTTTTCACGCTTTCACAAAATTCTTATTTTGTGCGGACTTGGCATTGTATATATGTGAATCATTGGTCGAAACCTGATTCCTCTGACTAAGTTATGGAGCAACTATCCGCAATAGTGTCCCATTGACCAAAGCCTTCTGGGAACCATACTAAGTTCATGAATGAACTATATGATTTAACGTCTTTGTCTTTGTCGCTTCTAAAGCGGCAACATACATCGCCTCTGTTATAGAATTCGCCACAGTAACTTGTTTGGAACAATTTCCAACTAACTGCACCACCATATTGTGTGTTACACAAAACCCTCAATTTAAATTGAAATTCGCATGGAGAAATGATGAAGATTGTATCGATGTAACCTTTTACAACGAACTCTTCATGATCTCCACTTGCGAGAAAACATGTCACCAGTGCTACTTTAGTACTCAATGATCATTTTTCACTGTTGTCCCATGATCAGTACTTTTGATCACTTTGGTATCTATACTTGCAACAGCTTGGGAGTATTGGACATATCTGGTTGTTTTTACATACCATGGAATACATGATTAATCCAAAACACGAAGGTGTGTGAAATCTCCATCATGTATTTTACTCATCAGTGTTTTGGGACACCGAGTCTTGTAAAAACTCTTTCCATGTGACTTAGTCAAGAATCACTCCTTGGTGTTTTAAATGCTAAATAGGTTTTAGCACTTTGTCAATATGTATTCATTGCTTAGCCATATTAGGTAAATCTATCTCCATAGATCATCATGCCTAATATTGAGGCTATTTAGCCTAAGCACTTCATAAAAAACAATTTCAAATGAATTCCTAATTCGTGTCAAGAAATTTATTTCCAATTACCAATGTGTCAAGCACACAAGGTTTTTAGAAATATTATTACGCTCCCACTTACTTTCTTGAATTACAAGCATCTTCGTTACTCATTGATGAAGTCAGAACCCTTTGACCATTTCATCAAAGCACGAAGATTCAAACTCCATTTTGCTCTCTTCTGTCCATCGCTGGAACTCTGAAGTTTGCACCCTTACTAGCATCCTATGGATAGAAAAAATGCCTTGGACCGTAACACATGCAAGTCCTTGGTTTCATTTCCATCAGATGGAAATCCTATTGTCATCCATGTTTCATATCTCATGATTGAAATATTTATTAATTGCTAGTTCAATCCGAACCGACTTTAAGCATCGCTATGATGAAAACAACCTCATCGTAGTCAACTCTTGAACTTGTTATTTCAACAAGTCGAGCTTTATGGATAAAACATTTTTATCCATATCAGTTTTAAGTTCCATAAATATTCGTTAGACTCTAAGTCTTACGAAAGGTGTATCAAGGTTTTAATCTTGAATCACTTATATAGAAACTGACTCGGGTTGTATTGGCATTTAGCCAATTCCTGAGTCAGGGCCCATCAATGCTTCCTTGTGAATCATAGGTATAATGTTGTCTAACAACAATATCTCGTTTGCACACCTGAGAGGTTTGCATGAGCCTTGCCTACATGGTTCAGCTGCAAGTTCGACCGAAGTTCATACATTTTATTGTAGAGACTTCCGTATCATTCGTAGTAGGAAACTCTGGAATTACTTCCAAGGTCTCTTTCCTTTGATCTGATGACGAAGATACTATTTATCTTGTCGAGTTGCACTATTCTCACACTCACCCTTTTGAAAGAACCATTCTCTTTAAAAGCACACCGTTTCGTGGCAAAACCATTTGCCTCGGTATAGTGAGGGAGGAATACCCAACATTTTGGTATAACCTACAAAGTAGCACTTGTCTGATTTGGAATAGGTTTGTAACCTTTTACACAAGCCCCATATTCCAAATGTTAAGAAAAGATATAACATGGTTGGGTGTACCATACCATGGCTTCATTTCAACAGACCCGATGTAGCTCTTTTCAGTGTAAAAGCCGCAGTTTCTAAAGCATCACTTTAAAAGGGATAATGGCAAATTTATTTGTCTTCTTTGACCTTCCCATGTCATAAATGGTTAGATTACATCTCCACGGACTTTTCACTTGCAGTGGTGTTCCGGGAGGTGCAAGTTATGAAAACCCTTTCACAACTCATCAGACATTCGCTAAACATGTAACTCGAATATTCCTTTGTGCAATCAAATTGCAGAAACATAATTTTCTTGTTACAATAACTTCTACTTCATTTTTGAAAACCTTTCGAATGATTTCAAAAGATCCAGACTTATGTCTCATTAAGTAAATATCCATATATCTACTTGAGTCATTTCTGAAGATAAATAAATCCACCACTAACAACACTTATCGGACTACACACATCAAATGTATGATCACTAATAAGTTTTTTGTTCGTTCCTTATGGCCTGTGAACGGTATTTTAGTCACTTCACTTTTCTGAGGAAAGTTGCAAGTGTCAGATGATTCAAAATCAAAAAGACTTCAAAGTCCATCATAATGGAATTTTCCATGCGGGTTTCTCCAATGTGACCAAATGTAGTGCCACAATTGTGTGGTATTCTTTTAGTCTTGGGACATTTAGCGTCATTGTTATGGATGTATCATATTACATTCAATATTCATAACATACATCCCATCTTGGATGGAAGCATGGCCCTTCATGTTATTCATAACACTTAACAACAATTGTTGTTTTTATGAACAACTCTTTTGCAACAAACATTGTGCAATGGGCTAGATTGTATGAAACTCTAAAATGAATTATGAAAGTAAACCCAGAGGTATTGTATTATTATCAATATTCATAACATACATCTCATTCATAATGAAAGTATGGCCCTTGTGTTATTCATAGCATCGAACATAAAAAGTTCTCTTATGAACAACCTTCTTGCAAGATACCTTATGCAATGGGCTAGAGTTTGGAAAACTCTAAAGGAATTATGAAAATAAATACAGACGACAATACACCGATGGAAGGTATAGTAACATTTACTATGTTCCCTGTGTATACCTTAACCTCATTTCAGGCTAGCCTTTTAGGCCATAGTAGCTCTTACATTGATTCGTAACAGAATGCAATCGAGCGGGTATCTTTGTGATTAACTCACAATACCCAAGAATTAGTGATTAACATGTTTGACCAGCCTACTATACATCAAAAACTTGTATGACATTCATACATGAGCTGGATATTCCAGTCATCTTTCTTTCTGCCTTTATACTTCTAACAGTTTAACTTTTAGTATTTCTCCTACTCGCAAAAGAAGCACCCAACTTAAGAGTGGCGTTAGCCCCGGACTTCCTAGGCGTGTAAGTCATACTAACACCCTTTGGACACTTCCTTTCTCTTTAAGTTGTTGTTTTATTTACCTTTCATTATATGACAGGCGTTCTTCTGGATCCCTTTCCCAATAGTCAAATGCATATTAAACACTTTTACTAATACTTGCAAACAAACATTGCTTTGTTTGTATCTAAAAATAATTTTCAGTTCCATGAATATCATATAACTATCCCAACTTTCAAAGTTTGGGTTTCATGGAAGCAAACATATTCCACTTGACCATAACAGAATTCTAGCTTTTGGATCGAAGGACGAGAGTCACATGATCCATAGCATTAGCGGGAGGATACGGAAAGCGTGCGATAGGACAAAGTCCTTCTCGGCACTTTTGAGGACAATCCTCATATTACGTTACCAATCGTAAAGTTTTAACCAGATATTTAACAGCTATTCAATTTTAATAGGGAAAGTGGAATCGCGAGCCATTATTCTACAACTATTTTGCAAGAAACACTTAGAGAGTGTTCATAATTAATTGCACTGAGAATTAAACATGTTAATTCAACAGTGCGCTCCCACATAAATCAATATCTCTCATAATTAATTTTGAGTGATACAAGATCCAGATTTCAATTCATCGCCATAGAATCATCATCTCATAACGGGAATTTTAATCGGTAGGCCAACTTGCCGATCACATCTCTATGTGACTCTTGCTCATCTTTCGATGCGTGTGTACCGAGCTCAGGACGATCCTGCCATGAACGTCAAGACAACCAAGTGATCTTGCTGCGAGGTCTGACCTCACCCGCCTCACATTTCTCTAATCGTTCGTACCCATGCATCCATGGCGCACCCCAAAAAGATAGGTGCCGTGACGGTGCTACACTTGGGAGAACACTAACTACTTGATATTTTAGTGAGAGATCACCCTAATAAAAAGCGACTACCGCACAATAAAAAAGGGTGCATCAAAGGGATAAACATCTTAGGCAATTCATAATAGCATTATATGGTATAGCCCTTTATGACGGAGAAGTCTTTCATTCCTTCATCTTCGGCATTCGCGTCGGTGTTCACCTTCACGAAGATTGCCACCACCTTGTCGATGCACCAGATAATATTGCTATCTCTATAGCTAATAAAATAAGTGCATTACTTAAGGTTGACACGGAGGTCATTAAAGTGACAATCATATGGCTCCAGCCATCATGCCGAATCATGACACGCAGGCCATGTCAATTACATCATATAGTCATCTCATACATAATCAAATTGAATATGAGCATTGCTATACCACATCACATGCACATCCTGCAAAACAAGGTTAGACGCCTCTAATCGGTTTATGCAAAATTTTATTTTACGTGGCTTCCAAGGTTTTGACTTAAACCGAAGCTACCAATGTTTTATCATCAAGTATGATTATTCAAGTTGCTAGATTAACATCTCGGGGTGTATGAAACACGAGATAATTAAATCTCGAGCCCCATACTAAACTTCGTCATATGCATGACCCCCGTGCAGATCATATCTGCAATGCCCTTTCATCTGCGGATTTCATCTTTCTTTTGACTACGGCAGAACCCAAAGAACTGATAGCACTTCCATGATCAATAAGGATCACGGATTGCCAGAACTTTTTCAAATTCCACCATGTTGTCTCTAGATTGAGCAAACGCAAATTCTAGGGAAGCAACAAGAACGTCGGGCATAAATAATTTTTAGCAATAGATCTCATCTACTACCTAATTATATTATGCAATACCCATACATCTCCATGTGTTCTAGATCGAAACCTGCATCTACGCATAGCACGGCTCTTGATGCCACTATAGGGTAACGCGACAGAAAACAAAAAAATTCCGACCTACGCACCAGCCCAGGACCACTATGGAGACTGCATACATGGTTTGATCTTTTTCGTTACCGACTCGTAGCGCAGCGGGAAGTAGAGTCGATGACGATCGGCGGTGCAGACCCCCGCAGCTAGGATTTACAACCTCCCAACCGCGAGGATGTATACCCTCATCTGCTCCTCAGACAGCCCTCCGGGAGGCGGTCGAACAGCCCCCCGGACGGTGTCGCGGACAGCCCTTCGGGAGGACATTCGAAACTCGAACGGTCACTCGGATAGCCCTTCTGGAGGACCTTCGAAACTCGAACGGTCACACGGCTAGCCCTTCAGGAGGCACTCACGAACTAATACCGAAACTACGATCTCTCTACAGAGTTGCACACATACGGTGTCATATATCCGACAGGGCTTCGCCGTCCAGAACTAGTTCCTGCCGGAACCCAGACAACCTTACTGCTCTACGAAACTCTTTTCGTGGGAGGGAGAGAAGAAGCCAGATAATGCATGGCATGTTTATGAGAGCAAGGGATGAGGTTTGGGCTGCCCACTCCTCCTCTATTTGTAGGAAAGCCAAGGGGTAGGGATGGCTCACAAAAACCCAAAATGCCCATGCAAATGTCACACATGAAGGGTTAAATGGGGAGGGAAGTGGAGCTCCATGGAGCCCCACACATGTGGCCGGCCAACCCGCTTGGGGGCCCCCATGAGGAGCATGCTTGGCCCCCAAGCCCTTCTAGAAGCCTTTTGGAAATATCCCGAAAGGTGACTCACCATAAAATATCCCAAAAGGCACTTTCACTATTCATGACGACATTTTTCAGCGTCTGTTCGAACTAAAAATATTTATGTGGGCTTAGAACATTTCCAGTACCCACCATAATGATTTTCAATGCGTTCTGGAACAATTCCAGTTTAGTGATTTTCATCTGTGGAAAGCATCTGAACCAGTTCTAGCAGCTCCGAAATATTTTAGATTTTTATTTCTGAAAATTTCAAAAAGTTTCAAGAATGATTCTGGCACCCTCCAAGAATTATTAGGCATGTGTCGAAACCATTTTGACTTAATGGCATACCCCGAAACAACTTTTTCGGTTTCACCAAAACTCATCCGTTGACCTCTCTCTGCGGAACTTTTCCGCTGTCCGAAACTTTTCGGTGTCCGAAACTTTTTCGATGATTTTCTCTCAGACTCCCTGTCTAGTATTCAGCAGATAGATGACCCTTAAGCGTGTGACCCTATAGGTTCGGTGAAGTATAGACATGACCTGGAACCTCTTCCGATCAATGATCAACATCAGAGCCGTGGACTCCCATATTGACCCCTATACCCACACGAATGAATATTCGAGTGAACCTCCAGTTGTAGTGAGCTATTCCTGTTGCTTCGCGATATGTCACAAACACCCGAGGTGAGATTTATTGCATCCCCATGGATGAACAATTTGTCCACCATGAAAGTTACCTCGTTACCGATTTTGTTCTCTTTTCTCGTTTCCGTGTTCCGGCATCCCAGTGATCAAATCACACTATGTCTAGCCAGACGATGATGGATACCGTAATACCGAGAGGGCCCGAGAATATCTCTCCATCGTCGGAGGAGCAAATCCCAATCTTGAGCTATCAAGTTACTTGACACACTTTTCCATGAACCCATAAGCCGCCATAATAGCCACCCATTTATGGATGACGTTTAACAAACCCCAAAGTTCATGAAGCAAGCATGAAGAAACTCGATACTCTCATGGTCTAAGAAATCATGCAAACGTTAACCATCCCTGTGTTATGTACCATTAACTTGTGGCGAATGAATCTCTTAGCATAACATCAATCCGGGTCGATTCAACACAAACGTTCTCTTAACATTGTGCCCTCAAGGTTGCTGGCATAGACATGCCCATGATCAGGAAAACGGAACCATCATGCAATACTTGAGCTAGTCTTAGAGGCCGGACTAGGAATACATTTTACCGTTGACTATTCCACACGTGCATATGAGTCTTCCTCCGAGCCTCGTGGTTATTGCAGACTCGAGAACCATAGCAGTTATAGCATGGAACATAAACATAATTATGAACATGGAGATAAGTAATAACATTTATTATTTACTCTAGGGCATATCTCCCACAAATGACATACTGAAAGAATAGTGAAAAATATATCATACCCAGCTTTCTTCATGTCAATGTCACCAGTGACAATATTAGCGATCTTGCCGCCTTTCCCAAGATGATGCTTGTCATAAAGATTAGGGCAACTAGGAGCCCAATGGTCAGGATCTCCGCACACATGACAAACACATTTCTTATTGTCATTCTTCTTCTTAAAGTTGGTGTGTTGTACAGCCTTATTCTTCCCATCAAATTTTGCTTTACCATCAAACTTTTACTTGTTCTTGAACTTGTGGGACTGAAAGTTTTCTTTTGTACCAGATTGGCACTAGATCCTCACTTAGTACCTGGATGATGGAGATGAAATGGAGAGCCCGGCAACTTGAGTCAAAACAAGTGATCGGTGCGCCAGCATGCATGGACACAACCATCGGCGAAGAAAGACAACGGAGAACGGGCCTCGCGGTGGGAGATCAGAACTTGTGACGCGCGCCGACGGTAGTCTACCTTTGTTTTGTTTCCGGACTTGAGGACGGCGGCGTCTTTTGAGGTTTTTCGTTTTGGACGGGCTTTAATTGTCTTGCATCGCTTGCATGTCACTTGCATTAAAAAAAAAAGGAGAACGTTTGGAAATGACGTGGCTTCATCACGACAAAGGAAAAGAAAGAAAACACTTCTTTTCTGATGATGGAACGAAAATCGCTAGTTGCCTACACACATCTATCGGGTCCGCGAGCGATCGACCGATTCCTTCCTATGTCGGGAGCGTTTTTTCTTCTTGCTTGGTGCAGTCGGGCCAAAATCGTCAGCACGTTTTTTTCCTATGTGTGTACACAATCGGTTGATGTTTTTTCTTTGCACCTCCGAGCAGGGAGAAGACGGCCAATGGCATCGCCGTCACGTCAAGCCCTTTTGGCGTCGGCAGGCACGACTAGCGTATCAGGTGCTACCCGGATGCATGGCAGAAATAGAGACTTTTTTTTTGCGATGGGCAGAAATAGAGACTTGGTGGGCCATATCTCCCTATACCTCCAGTACGACAGCCGCGCCAAGACCAGCAACGTCACGGCGACGTACAAGCTGAGCATACTCGACACGTCCTGGGAGCCGTCGTGCACCAAAGTAATGCAAAATCACCGCTTCGAGACGAACGATGGTTAATTACTGGGGATGGAAACACAATGATCTGGACAGGGACAAGTTTTTTTGAAAGAACCGGTGTATCACCGGCATTCATATATTAAGAGAAGAGAGGCGGAAAATATGTTCATGATCAAGTGATCATGGTGGATTACAAGACTTAGGCATGAAAATATGTTATGTGATGGCCCTAGTCCGGATCGCCTAGAGGAGTCGCGAGGCTGGACAGGGACAAGTACCTCTAGGACGACTCAGAACGCTACCCAATCGACTGACCCACAGCAGTACTGGGAGACTTCACTATTAGGCAACCCAAAACATCGAAGGGGTCTTCGGATCCGACTAAATGAGAAGCACTTGTCGGGGGACTCGGTTGGAACTCCTCGGATGGCCGATGTATATCACTTCTCGGACTACAACATGGTTACAATAGAGGAAGATGCTGAAAAAGTGAACCAGTTTGCAAGGCCGAAGATCAGTAACGGAGGACGAGCCATGCGAGGACCTATCCTCGGCTTGGAAGACCGGTTCACGGGCTATTAGCGGTGTCCTGAACTAGGGGGTGGTAAGCACGTCGGCCTGCCAGTCATGGGCCAGGCCGAGGACTCCCAGACAACCGAAGAATGGATCATGCTTGCCATGACCCACGGCGTACTCAAGATGAAATCCTCTGAAGACTTGACGCACACTTCAAGACATATCCAAATCATCGGTATGTTTATCCCTTGATATAAACCGGGGGATTTTAGACAGTAAGGGTAAGAGACATTCATATACGATCTCAAGGTAGACCATCATGTACTTTATACCTCATCCACAATCAATATGACAAGAGCAGGACATAGGGTTTTACCTCTTCGAGAGGGCCTGAAGCTGGGTAAAACATCGTGTCCTTTTTTGTCCTCTTACCATCTAGTTAAGATCACCAGTTCGGGACCCGCTACCCGAGATCCGATGGATTTAACCCCAACACCTGTTGCAAAAGCAATAAATTGGGCGGTTGTTTCGGGCGCCATCGGTCGGCTCACGACATGGCCGGTCATTTAAAAAGATCAGTTGGCGGACGCGCACCATGCCCAAGCAAATAGAGTTTTTGAAGAGAAAAACGGTTTTGCTGAAATAATGTTGTTGAGCGCATGGCGGAGCGGCGCGGCGGAGAGGTGGTGTGCGGCTGGGGCTCTCGGGAGGAGATGGCCGTGGCGTGGTGGCCCCTCTAGGAGGCGACGGGACGGGACAAGGCGGCGGCGGCGCGGTTTGGCCTGGGCGGCGTGGCGGGGCTCGGCCAGGAGTTGCTGTGCTTGCAGCGGCCGAGCACACCGCGGTTCTCGGCGCCTTCGTTGTGGTGCCCCCTCCTGGTCTTCGTGGTCGTGGGTGATGGAGGCGGCGGCGCGGGCGACGCAGTCGTCTGCCTGGAGTTGGCCTGACGGTTGGGCGTGCGGTCCGGCGATCCTTGGTCGGGCATGGAGGGAGCTCGGCGAGTTCTCAGCCGTGGAGGTGCTAGTGGTAGGTTGTGCGCTCCTGGATGTGCGGGTCTCGAGTGTTCTCGGCTTCTCGGCTATGCTGGCTTAGTGCTGCGGTGGTGGCGGAGTGCCAACTTGGATGGTCTGTCCCCAATCAGATCGGCAGAGATGGAGGTGTGCGGCGGTCCAGAAGAAATTCTTGCCCGTTCTTGGTCGGTGCTGGCGGCGACGGCGCCCGTGGGTGTCGTTTCCCTCCTTGAAGGCGTCGTCAAGGTGTGTCGGCATCTCCATCGCTTGCTCATGGGATTGGTAGCGGTCTTCGGGCGAAAGCCTAGGTTCGGAGTTGAACCAGCGTGATGGCAGCGTCTTCGACGCCGCTACTCTGTTGAGAGCATCGCGTTTGAAGACACGGTCTTGAGGTTCCATGTTGCGCTACTTCCGATGCTCGCCGTTGTCCAAGACGATCTTCAGATGCGCAATGTATGTCATCGCCGGTGAATCCAAGATGGTGCCTTTAGTGGACCGACCAAGTTCTGCCATCTACTTGCCACCTCCTTTAGGCATCAAGGGTGGATGGTGCGTCAACAAGGGGAGTTCATCCGGAGTTGGTATTGTCTTTGGAGGTGACCGGCGTTGGTCAAGACGCGGCGATGTAGATCTGTTTTTGGACAGGCTCTTTTGTGCTTTGTAGCTGTGTTGTCGGGGTTGGCAGTTTTCGGACTTGCCTGGTGTGGTGTGGTGTCTGCACTACACTTGTTGTTCGCAACAAATTGTAGTCTTCTTGTAATTTAAATTCCGTTTTGTATAAAAATATGGTACGCATTCGCGTACTCTTGAAAAAACAAAGACTTGTGGTCTAGGAAACTAGATTTGCTAATGGATTGCAGCCCGCGAATCAACCTGTGGTTGAGATGGTTAGGTGGACAGTGGTATCCCCAATCCACCAGGGTTCATAGGGGTGAGTGTATGCGCATGTATATGAGCGATTGTATCTGTACTGATGCTCAAAAAAAAACCGGATTGCAGCCCAAGTCAGGACTCTCTTTGGTTTCCACACGATCTTCTAGGAGACAAAATATTTTTGTTGAGATTTGTACGAAACAAAATCTTCTGTTGTACTACATAGAGTTTTTTAAAGAAGAATGAACTACATGGATTGAAGTAGCCATACAGGACACGCGCATGCCGTTTTAATTCGCCGTACAAACCAATGCGCGATCTGCAAAGCCGTAGGTGATCGTCTCTTTTCCTTGGTCAACCCCGGCCGGCCACACCCAGGCCACACCATGTCCACGTCCGTGATCTTGTCGACCATGCGCGGCGCCGGCCGCCAGCAGATCACCGCCTCCACCGTCCGCGCGAAGCAGGCATCCGGCTCCCACATCTTCAGGATCGAGGAGTTCACACGAGCAAGGGAGAAGCTGGCCAATGGCATCGCCGTCATGTCCTCATGTCAAGCCCGTTCTGCGCTGGCGGGCACGACTGGTTCATCAAGTGCTACCCGCACTGGTGGAAAAAGGGTCTTTGGTCGCGGTTCGCAACTGCCATTAGTCGCGGTTGCGCAACCGCGACCGAACGGGCGCGACTAAAGGCCTCATCCTTTAGTCGCGGTTGCTTAAGAACCGCGACTAAAGGCCCGTCCACGTGGGCGCCAGGCGGCCGTCGGGGCGAAGGACCTTTAGTCGCGGTTCTTCTGGCCAACCGCGACTAAAGGCCGCTGCAGGTTTAGGGTTTTAGCCCCCCCTAAACCTGTTTTCTGTTTAATTTGTATTGTTTTATTTCTTTTGTGCTTTATTTTAATTTTGAAGGAGTTTCACATATTCTACGGTACTACATACATGCATATGAATGTACAATTTCAAACAAATTTGAAATTAGAACCAAAAAAAATTCAAGAGAAATATACAATATATATTCAATATCATCGGATGACCATATACAATTTTGAACAAGTTTCCATACATAATTTAATGCATATAAAGTTCTACGTCCTCGTAATGTTGTTCTCCTTTAGGATGGAAGACTTCCCTCCTGAACCATCCAGCTAGTTCCTCTTGAAGTGGTCGGAAGCGAGCTTCTGGACTAAGCATCATCCGGAGGTTATTCCTCTGAGCATTGGTATCACTCGGAACCCGCTCAGAGGTGTATCTCCGGATCATCTCACAGACATAGTATGCACATAGATTGGTCCCCGCTGGCTGAATATCCTCACCATTCTTAGCCATTGACCTTTTGAATTCTAGCTCTTTTTTGAATTCACCGACCTTTGTATCTACGAACCGTCTCCAAACCCTAAGAGGCAAAGAAAATTAAATGAACAAGAGAGTTATTAGTTACTTGATATTAGGAAATGAACGAAATAGGCCGATCGATATAGAGCGCAAATGAATGAAAATAATTACTTCTGCAGCATTCTTCTCATGTCACCCCAAAGCTTTGGATCCTTATTCAGAGAGTCGTGGACGAGACATTCTGAGGTGTCAACTTTAATTACTAGCAGAATCCAGTGGAACCCGCGGACACGATACATGCACAGTACGTCATGCATAACTCATCGATTAGCCGGCCACATACCATGCATGGAGTAAATAAAAGAGAATGTGCTCAAGACAGAAACACTCACCCAAAATGGTAAGGAAATAGAATATCACTTTTGAGTTCCTGCTTTGTAAGAAACTGCCACAGGTCTGCCTCCATGTCGGCGGGGTGATGCTCCAACACATATCCATTAACGATGTGTGGGTCAATGAACCCAACATCATGGATGTTCCTTACTCTGCATTCCTTAATCTTCATTCTGCATGTATAATAGCGGACACAACAATATAGTTAGGACATATATATAGTGCAGGCAATATGAACGAGATGGGGTAGAAATAAATCACTTACAGAACGTAGCAACTGATGATAGATTTGTCGAGCTCGCGCAGATTGAAAAGCTGGAACAATTCACTCAGATGAATTTGTACATAGTAATGTTTGAAGTGATGCTCATATCTAACTTCCGCATAAATATATTCTTTGGCGTTTTTATTTTTTATGTAACCCTTGTACCATTTCAGCAGACCTTTTATTTGTGGAGGTAGATCCTCTTCCTGCGCATGCTCGACGAGAGGCCCATTCTTCACATATGTAATTACTACCTCCTTCACTGGCGCCTCATCAAGGCCTAACAGTTCACGAAGAGTAATACCTAAGTTGTCCGCTTGTTCTCTGGCACTCGTTACAGTCAATCCATGTGCTGCCGCAGCTGCTATGATATCGGGGTCATCCGGACCGGCGCTTTCACTATAAGCGGGGCAATCGATTGTTTACTTTGTTCCCCGAGCTGGGCAACTCGTTTCCCGCTTTTTTTACTTTCTAATTCCGTTTTCTCGGCCTCCTCCAAGGCTTTGTTCTCCTGGTTCTCCGCCCACTCTTTCTTCTCCTTCAACATGAGTGCTTGCCTACGAAGTTCACGTGCATAGTCGTCAGGCAGATTCTTCGCGGCTTGGGACGGTGTGCTCAAAAATGACTTAGCCCACTTCTTTTGCTCATCAGAAAATACTGGCTTGGGCTCGGGCTCTCTTTTCTTCTTGCAGTCCACCTTCCATTTCTCATGATCAGCAGCCGCGGCCGCGGCAGTTTCCTCGGCACTACGTTCCCAAGGCCTTGTGGGGAGAGGCTTCAGTGATGGCTCCGGTACCTTTGTGGTCTTAGGTACATAAGGGTCCGGGTTAATAATCCAGGACTGCTTCTGCTTCTTTGCCGGAGGTGGATTGGGGGGCGGCGTCTGATCACCCGCCGGACGAGGACTGGCGGGCGGCGTCTGATCACCCGCCGGACGTTGTGGACTGGGGGGCATCGGCTGACGTGACAGAGGTGTAGGTGAACCGCCACCACCGTAGGGGGGTGGACTTGTTGTCCTTGGCGCCTCGCCTGGAAACTTGATAAACTTCTTTTGCCATAGAATGAAATGGCGCTTGACATCTCCAAGTCTTTTCTCCCCTTCAGGTGTAGCAATGTCAATCTCCAGGTCCTCAAACCCTTGGACTATGTCCTCCACCGTGACACGAGCATAGCCATCTTGAATGGGGTTGTTGTGGTGGAGTGCTCCAGGTAAACATGGTAAAGCACTGCCGATGGCTACCTTCATGGACATGTTCCCGATAGGATAATACAGATGACATTCTTTCATCTCCTTTATATCGTCCACGGGGTAGCGAGGAGGCTCCGGTGCAGTAATTTCGACCACCAGAGGCT
>NC_041392.1:27133501-27142877 GCF_002162155.2 Triticum dicoccoides | reverse complement strand
GGCGCCGTACGTGGGCGAGAGGGGGCGGCGGGCGACAGCGGGCGGCGTCGAGGGCGAGGGCGACGGGGGGCGTCGAGGGCTAGGGCGACGGCGGCAGGCCTTCGGCGCGGCAGAGAAGACGAGAAATGCCCGCGACGGGTCGGGCCCTTGTATTTATAGCCCCTCCCTTTAGTCGCGGTTGGGGAGGCGACCCGCGACTAAAGGGCAACCTTTAGTCGCGGTTGGGGAGGCGACCCGCGACTAAAGGGTAACCTTTAGTCGCGGTTGGGAAGGCGACCCGCGACTAAAGGGCTTTTTTGGCGGGTTTTTCGTTCCCGCGCGCAACGACCTTTAGTCGCGGTTGGGTAGGCCAACCGTGACTAAAGGTATTTTTAAAATACTTTTTCTTTTTCAAAATCTTAAAAATACAAATAATATATCAAAAAATTCAGAAAAATAAAACTAATTCAATTCAATATGTTAAAAACACAAATATTATATCAAAAAATTCAAAAAAATAAAACTAATTCAATTCAAAATTCTAAAAATACAAATAATATATCAAAAAATTAAGAAAAATAAAACTAATTCAATTCAAAATGTTAAAAATACAAATAATATATCAAAAAATTCAGAAAAATAAAACTAATTCAATTCAATATGTTAAAAACACAAATATTATATCAAAAAATTTAGAAAAATAAAACTAATTCAATTCAAAATTCTAAAAATACAAATAATATATCAAAAAATTAAGAAAAATAAAACTAATTCAATTCAAAATGTTAAAAATACAAATAATATATCAAAAAATTCAGAAAAATAAAACTAATTCAATTCAAAATTTTATACGCCTAGGCAGGAGTATGACTAAATCACTCCAAATTTCATGTATCATCAGTGGTATCTCGAATCATTCGAAAATGGACACCAAACACATCACGGGTAATATAATTCACATGATCCATTCAACAAAGTTTGGTACAATAAATTATTACACATCATTTCTTCCCTTGTGTCCCTGCTTGCTTACGATTGTGCCGTATCCATGGAGCATCCTCATCATTTAACTTAATGCTTGGGTCGGTGTTCACTCTGAAGGGCGGAATTTCAGCAAACATATTATAATCTTCTGACATGTCTGTCTTGTCCTCCACTCCCACGATGTTTCTTTTCCCTGAAAGAACAATGTGGCGCTTTGGATCATCGCATGATGTACTGATCGTTTTCTTATCTTTCCGTTTCCTCGGTTTGCTACTCATGTCCTTCACATAGAAAACCTGAGCGACATCTTTCGCTAGGACGAATGGTTCGTCAAGGTAACCAAGATTGTTGAAATCCACCATTGTCATTCCGTATTGCTGGTCCACCTTTACCCCACCTCCTGTTAGCTTGAACCATTTGCACCGGAACAAAGGGACCTTAAAGGAGGGTCCATAGTCAAGTTCCCATATCTCCTCTATGTAACCATAATATGTGACCTTTTGCCCATTCTCGGTTGCTGCATCAAAGCGGACACCATTGTTTTGGTTGGTGCTCTTTTTATCTTGGGCGATCGTGTAAAATGTATTCCCATTTATCTCGTACCCTTGGAAAGTCGTTATAGTCGAAGATGGTGTCTTGGCCAACATGTACAGCTGATCTACAACATCATTGTCATTCATTAAATGTTTTCTCAACCAACTGCCGAAAGTCTCCATGTGGGCCTTCCTAATCCAGGATTCAGGCTTCCCCGGGTTGTCCGAGCGTAAAATATTCTTGTGTTTCTCAAAGTACGGAGCCACCAAGCTGGAATTGGTCAGTACAGTGTGGTGTGCTTCAGTCAGAGAATGGCCGTCCATACATGTCGTTGATTTCCTTCCGATCGTGCCTTTTCCACTTAGTCTCCCCTCGTGCCGCGATCGAGGAAGACCAATCGGCTTAAGGTCAGGAACAAAGTCAACACAAAACTCAATTACCTCCTCATTTCCATAGCCCTTGGCTATGCTTCCTTCTGGCCTAGCACGGTTACGAACATATTTCTTTAATACTCCCATGAACCTCTCGAAGGGAAACATATTGTGTAGAAATACAGGACCGAGAATGAAAATCTCTTCGACTAAGTGAACCAAGAGGTGCGTCATAATATTGAAGAAGGATGGCGGGAACACCAACTCGAAACTGACAAGACATTGGATCACATCGTTCTGTAACCGTGGTAGATCTTCTGGATTGATTACCTTCTGAGAGATTGCATTGAGGAATGCACATAGCTTCACAATGGCTACTCGAACATTTACCGGCAGGAGCCCCCTCAAAGCAATCGGAAGCAATTGCGTCATAATCACGTGGCAGTCGTGAGACTTCAGGTTTTGGAACTTTTTCTCCGCCATGTTTATTATTCCCTTTATATTGGACGAGAATCCAGACGGGACCTTCATACTGCTCAGGCATTCAAAAAAGATGACCTTCTCTTCTTTGGTCAGAGCGTAGCTGGCACGACCTTGAAACCATTCCGGATGCCGGTCATCAAGGTCTTTGAAACATTGCTGGTCCTGCCGTGCTTCCTTTGTATCATTTGTCTTCCCATAAACGCCCAAGAAGCTTAGGAGGTTCACGCAAATATTCTTCGTAACGTGCATCACGTCGATTGCAGAGCGGACTTCTAGGACTTTCCAATATTCTAGCTCCCAGAATATAGATTTCTTCTTCCACATGGCTGCGTGCCCGTCAGCTCCCTTCGGAACTGATTGTCCGCCAGGACCCTTTCCAAAGATGACTTTCAAATCCTTGACCATATCAAATACCTCAGCACCAGTGCGTTCCGCAGGCTTCGGCCGGTGATCTGCCTTGCCGTTGTAATGCTTGCCTTTCTTTCTTACTGGATGAATTTTCGGAAGAAATTGACGATGCCCAAGGTACACGTTCTTCTTACAATTTGGCAAATGTACACTTTAAGTCTCATGTAAGCAGTGCGTGCATGCATTGTATCCCTTATTTGACAGTCCCGAAAGGTTACTAAGAGCAGGCCAATCGTTGATGGTTACGAAAAGCAACGCTCGTAGGTTAAATTCCTCTTTTTTGTGCTCATCCCACACACGGACACCAGGTCTGCCCCACAGCTGTAAAAGTTCATCAACTAATGGCCTTAGGTACGCATCGATGTCGTTGCCGGGTTGCTTCGGACCTTGGATGAGCACTGGCATCATAATGAACTTCCGCTTCATGCACAACCAAGGAGGAAGGTTGTAGATGCAGAGAGTCACGGGCCAGGTGCTATGGCTGGAGCTCTGCTCGCCAAAAGGATTCATGCCATCTGTACTTAGACCAAATCTTATGTTCCTTGCGTCAGCTGCAAAATCTTTGAATTCTCTGTCGATCTTTCTCCATTGCGTTCCATCTGCGGTGTGTCTCAACTCCCCGTCCGACTTACGGTCCTCTTTGTGCCATCGCAACAACTTGGCATGCTCTTTGTTCCTGAACAGACGTTTCAACCGTGGTATTATAGGAGCATACCACATCACCTTGGCGGGAACCCTCTTCCTGGGTTTCTCGCCCTCAACATCGTCACCAGGGTCATCGCCTCTGATCTTATAACGCAATGCAGTGCATACCGGGCATTCATTCAAATTCTCGTATTCACCGCGGTAGAGGATGCAGTCGTTGATGCATGCATGTATCTTCAGAACCTCTAAACCTAGAGGGCAGACAACCTTCTTTGCTTCGTACGTACTGGCGGGCAACTCGTTATTCTTTGGAAACATATTCTTCAACATTTTCAGCAAGTTTTCAAATGCCGAGTCAGCTACACCTACCTGTGCCTTCAATTTCAGCAAATCCAGTGTGCAGCCCAGCTTTTTCATACCATCATCGCATCCGGGGTACAACGACTTTCTGTGATCCTCTAACATGCGATCCAAATTCTCCCTCTCCTTTTCAGTTTCGCAGCGTCTCCGTGCATCAGCAATGGTCCGACCAAGATCATCAACGGTCTCATCACGTGCCTCTTCTTCACCTTCACCTTCACCTTCCCCTTCACCTTCCCCTTCACCTTCAGCATCCTCCATGAAAGTATCACCGAAATGAGCAAGATAGCTTTCATCGATGAAATCATCCCCTTCTTCATCTTCTTCCATTATAACCCCTCTTTCTCCATGCTTGGTCCAACAATTATAGCTTGGCATGAAACCGTGCCGAAGCAGGTGCAGGTGAACTTCTCTTGAGGAAGAGTAACCCTTCTGATTCTTACAGTCAACACATGGACAGATAACAAAACCCTTCTGCTTGTTCGCATTAGCCACTACGAGGAAATCTTTCAAACCCGTAGTGAACTCGCGGGAGAGTCGGTTACCGTACATCCATTGCCGATTCATCTGCATTATTATAATATAAAATATATAATTAACCATCATGCATTTGTTAAAGTAACTAGCTATAAACAATAGAAATTAAACAATGAACAACACACATGCCTATTTTATCAATGACACACATGCATGAAAGGTTCAAGTTGCTAACCGCGATCGAGGAGGAACCTCAAGTGTGGCTCCAACACTTCATATCATGTTTGTTTCACGCTGTTGGGCATTTCATCAAACACCTTGTGTGCATAAGAGGAACCAAAAGCAAACCTACACCCCCTTGTGAAGAGAAGTGGCACCAAATGGCTAAGTGAGTGCGCTGAACTGGTATATATAGGGGAGGAGCTTTAGTCGCGGTTGGCCAGGCCAACCGCGACTAAAGGCCTTTGGGCACCTTTAGTCGCGGTTGGCCTGGCCAACCGCGACTAAAGCCCCTCACGTGCACCAGCTGGCCACCGAGCGCCCTGGCCCAAGCCTTTGGTCGCGGTTCGTCTGCCAAACCGCGACTAAAGACTTCATTAGTCGCGGTTCCTACAGTTTCGCGACTAATGGGGCTGGACGGAAGCCTCTTTTTCTACCAGTGCCGAACGGCGTTCCGGGAGGGGCGGGGAACCAGATGTCCCTCTTCCTCATGCACGACAGCCACGCCAAGACCGGCGATGCCACGGCGGCTTACAAGATGAGCATACTCGACAAGGCCTTGAAACCATCGTGCACTAAATTCGAACATGAGCGCCATTTCAGGGGTGATGGATGGGGCTGGACAGAGTTCATGGGGCTCCAAGATCTGGACAGGGACAAGTACCTTGTGGAAGACTGTCTGTCCATCCTCTGCGACGTCATCACCGCCGACGGGCTGCGTGCTGCGGCGGAGCAGCCGCCTCCGCCTCCGCCGTTCGACTTGCGCGGCTTGCAACTCGTGGAAGCCATCTGGAACAGGGAGACGGCGAACGTGACGATCCACCTCGGGGACGGAGAGACGATCGCGGCGCACCGGTGGGTGCTCGAGGCCCGGTCACCCGTCCTCAAGGCGGATCTCGCCCTCGCCTCGAACAACGCCACCGCTGACCATCTACGCCTGCTCGTGAACGACATGGACGCCGACGTGTACAAGTCGCTGCTCCGGTTCATCTACACCGACTCACAGCCCCCCGAGCTCGAGACGGCGTCGCCAAAGAATGTGGAGCAGCCGCTCTACGCAGCGGACAGGTTTCAGCTGGAAAAGCTGAAGCTCCTCTGCGTGGAGGGACTGTGCAAGAAAATCGACGCCAGCTCCGTGGCGGCCGCCCTGGCACTGGCCGAGCGGCACGGCTGCCCGACGCTGAGGGAGGCGTGCTGGCAGTTCCTCGTGAAGAACACGCCGACACATGAGCAACCAATCAGTACCAATGTATTTTGAATTTACCAGACTGCTAGCTACTTCCTCCGTTTCTAAATATATGTCTTTTCAGATATTTCAATTTATACTACATATGGACAACATTATGTTCCGGCAATGCATCAATGCGCATACCAGTAGGGTCGTGTGGCATCATGCACTTCGTGCATTATTTTCTTGGACAATACTATGGATGACTCGTCATGCTTGTATTGTTACTCGTCATGAGTTACACAATTTGTTGGCATCACACCTACCATCTGGTTTATACTTAACTAAAGTTTTGGCCATTGCTCACCACTGTATATATGACTTGTTGTATGTCAATACCATTTGATATGCTTGTGTTTTCTCTCCATTGCTGGTTGTCATGCATGAGATGCTACACTCTAGGCTATACTTTTGATGTGTCTCACGGATCAGCTAAGATTTTAGAAGAAACTGCAATGAGTCGTGGACCATCTTCGAACTCTTTCTTCATGGAACATTTTTTATTTTACTTCCGTATGACACACCATTGAGAACAATGGCCAAGGAACTACTTAATTCCTACCTTTATGCATAAGTCAGTATGCAAAAGACTACAAAACTAGGTTCAAGCTCGACTATCTGCTGCACCTTCAGAATGCTATGGCTGGAGAGGAACAGCCGTGTGTTCGACGGGGTTGCGACCGTTGAGTCTGTTACTACGGCCAGAATTAGAAGCGAGGTAGCCCTCTGGATGTTGGCCAGGAAGAGGGGAGCAGTGGCAGTTGAGGGAGATTAGGATTGCGAGCAGGTCGTACTAGGCCTATGGTCGATGCTCCCATTAGCCTGATGTTTCTTTTCTAACATATGTACAGAACCACTATTGTGTTTTAACCCCTTTCTTAATATAGAAGACGCACAGCTTGTGTGTTCTTGAAAAAAATTCTAGCTTGTCCAACTTTTGTACTCAACAACAAGAAAAGGATGAGCAAAGAAACGTCAAACTTTAGATTTGATTTTGTTTGGTTTCATGGGATTGTGCTACGCGCTAGTAGTTTGTGTAGTTAGGTCAATAGATTGATCAAACAAACAATCGGACGAGAAAAAGGTTACTCCCTCCGATCCAAATTAATTAATGCAACCTCTATGCAATGTCTTCTATATATTGTATAGAGGTTGCATCAATTACTTTGGATCAGAGGGAGTAGCAAACTTTGCTAGCTCATGGTGTTTTTTATTGATGTCAATTTCTCTTTCACAAGTGAAAACTGGCTTTGAATTAATAAAGTCTCAGGCGGCCAACCAGATACAAGGTGCTGAGAAGAACATCTTACTTAGACCACAAATAGTTACAAACACATGTCAAGTAAAGAAAAACAGACACACCTTGAGAATGTCAAAATCTTCAAACACAAGAACGCGCCTTGACCAAGGTTGAAGCGAATACAATACCTAGATTTGGGAATGGCAAACAACTTGAAGAATATATATGCCTTCTTCTCTTCAAAGAAAGATGGACCCCGTCATGCTGCATCCGTCTATCGCTGAGGAGACCGCCTTGCCCTAGTTCGAAGTGTGCCGAACCGACATATGATAGAGAATTGAGCATGAGTGTCAACTGGAAACCGAACCACGAACCGGTGGGTGCTTGAGGCCCGGTCACCCGTCCTCAAGGCGGATCTCACCCTCGCCTCGAACAACGCCACCGCTGACCATCTACGCCTTCTCGTGAATGACATGGACGCCGACGTGTGCAAGACGCTGCTCCAGTTCATCTACACCGACGACGCCGCCAAAGAATATGGAGCGGCTGCTCGCCGCAGCAGACAGGTTTCAGCTGGAAAAGCTGAAGCTCCTCTGTGTGGAGGCGCTATGTAAGAAAATCGACGCCAGCTCCGTGGCGGCCGCTCTGGCGCTGGCCGAGCGGCACGGCTGCCCGGCGCTGAGGGAGGCATGCTCGCAGTTGCTCGTGAAGAACACGCCGACACTTGAGCAACCAATTAGTACCAGTGTATTTTGAATTTACCAAACTACTAGCTACTTCCTCCGTTCCTAAAGACATGTATCTTTAGAGATTTCAATATATACTACATATGGACAACATTATGTTCCGGCAATGCCTCAATGTGCACACCAGTAGCGTCGTGTGGCATCATGCGCTTCTTGCATTATTTTCGTGTGGCATCATGCGCTTCTTGCATTATTTTCTTGGACAACATTATGGATGACTCGTCATGCTTGTATTGTTACTCGTCATGAGTTACACAATTTGTTGGCATCACAATTACCATCTGGTTTATACTTAACTAAAGTTTTGGCCATTGCTCACCACTGTATACATGACTTGTATGTCAATACCATTTGATATGCTTGTGTTTTCTCTCCGTTGCTGGTTGACATGCTCATGCATGAGATGCTACATTCTAGGCTAAATTTTTTATGTGTCTCACGGATTAGCTGAGATTTTAGAAGAAACTGCAATGAGTAGTGGACCATCGTCGACCTCTCTCTTCGTGGACCATTTTTTATTTTACTTCCATATGACACACCACTACCAGAATAACTGGCGATGCCGACGGCCGAACCTATGCCGACGGGCCCCATCGGCATAGATTGGCCTATCCCGAAGGCCCAGCCCAGGCCGTCGGCATAGAAAAGCCGTCAGCGTATATCAATCTATGCCGACGGCCCCCGTCGGCAAAGCTCACTCGTCGGCGTCGATAGAAATATGCCTACGGTGGCCGTCGGCATAGAGAAGGCCGTCGGCATAGCTCGTGGGCCCGGCTACCCGGACGGAGACGGCCTTTTGACGGCGTCAATCTACGCCGACGGGCTAACAACGGCCGTCGGCATAGACGCCACGTCATCGATTCGCGTCGCCCGCCACGTCATCGATCCGCGTCGCTCGCCTGTCCGTGGGGTGGCAAATCTATGCCGACGGCCTGGCCGTCGGCATAGGTCTGGCCCATGGATGTTGCCACATCACCGATCCGCGCCCTTAGGCACGTCATCGATCCGTGGCCATGTGCGCAGGTATGCCGACGGCAATTACTTATTTTTATTTACTTTTCCCTGTTTTTTTCACAACATAAATGTGCCTTGTCTAACACAAAAAAAAACATACCCAGATGGTATATCGATTGCCCCCCTCACGGACGTTGCTGCCGCCGCGCCATGCCCCACAGCGACGCCGGAGATGGGGGGCACACCACGGAGCTGCGTGCCGGGTGCCTGCGCTAGCCACCACGCTTTCACAACCGTAGGAGGGCCCAAAGCAACACCTAGCGGCATTGCTACCCCCAGGTACACCCTCCCGTCTAACCGGGCCCTCATACATGCGGGGCGGTGTGGTGCCATGTCTGAAGAGGCGGGACGGGGCCCCTGGGGGATAGCAATACCACCGGAGCGTCGCACCGGGCCCTCATACATGCGGGGTGGTGTGGTGCCATGTCCAAATTAGAGGCGGCACGCGTCTCCGGGTTGTGCCCCCGCTCACGGACGGCGCCGCCGCCGGCACCTGAAGGGGGGAAACGGACGCGTCGGGTCTACACGGAGGGGATCTTACTGTGGGTTTGGCCCGGATGTTGCTCTAAAGTGTTCGTATGGGCTGACCTAACACGACCGGGTGGATAGTTCCACTGGTCAAAACCCGTCCGTGCAAAGTCAAAGGGCTAGATCCCGTGGTCAAACGCTACCGGGTTAGGCGGGACGG
>NC_041392.1:27130840-27131876 GCF_002162155.2 Triticum dicoccoides | reverse complement strand
ACATGCCAGCACACCACCCCGCATGTATAAGGGCCCGGTGCGACGCTCGGGTGGCATTGCTACCCCCCAAGGCCCCCGTCCCACCTAACCCTGTAGCGTTTGACCACGGGATCTAGCCCTTTGACTTTGCACGGACAGGTTTTGACTAGTGGAACTATCCAGCCGGTTGTGTTAGGTCAGCCCATACGAACACTTTAGAGCAACATCCGGGCCAAACCCACAGTAAGATCCCCTCCGTGTAGACCCGATGCGTCCGTTTCCCCCCTCCAGGTGCCGGCGGCGGCGCCGTCCGTGTGAGGGGGCACACCCCGGAGACGCGTGCCGCCTCTTCGGACATGCCAGCACACTATACGGCATGTATGAGGTCCCGGTGCGATGCTCCAATGGCATTGCTACCCCCTACGGCCCCCGTAGCGCCTAACCTCCCAGGGTCCCGGTGTCACGGTCGTCGCACCGGGTACCGGGTCCCACACAGACAGTAAACTAAAAATCTAAAAATGTAATAATTGAATTGATTAAAAACTCCGGAATTCATCACTGAAAACGTACTATCACTCTGAGACCTTTAGTGCCCGGGCACCGGGCCGGCTGCCCGGGCACTGAAAGTTTCAGAGTAATTGTCTGTTTTCTTCATATAAGTCTAATGAATACCGGAGCTTGTAACGTATGGATTAGTGAACTATTTAAACAGGTCAAATTGCTTTCCCCTCGGCGAGGTGGGACTATTTTAAAAAAAATTGTGGTTTGCATATATGCCGACGGCTAGGCCTCCCATCTATGCCGACGGCCTAGCCGTTGGCATAGGCCTCCCATCTATGCTGACGGCCGGGCCGTCGGTATATGTGCACGTTATCAACTCCCCCGGCTGCTGACATGTGGACCCAGGCCTATGCCGACAGCCATGCCGTCGGCATAGGGCCAACTTTATCCGCACCGCACCCGACCTCCTCCACTCATTTTCTTCCTCAACGCAGCCCCACCCCGAGCCCGCCGCCGCCCGCGCCTCCCCGCCCCGACCCCGAGCCACCCCGCACCG
>NC_041392.1:27124894-27130048 GCF_002162155.2 Triticum dicoccoides | reverse complement strand
CCGGCCTCCCCGCCCCGACCCTGCGCCTCCCCGCCCCAACTCCGGCCGGCCCTCTCGAAGGTGAAAATTTTATGTATTTTTAGTGTTTTAGTAATTTTGTAGCTAGTTAGATAGGTATTTAGATAGATATTTAGATAGTTAGATACCTAGTTAGATAGATAGTTATATAGATAGTTAGATAGGTAGATAGTTAGATAGATAGTTAGATAGTTAGTATGTAGTAAAAAAATTTGGTTAGATGAGATGCTATATGTTGCATATCTTGCAAAAAAATTGGTTCGATGGATTAATCAATGATTATGACGAATAGGTGATAATGATGATGATGAATATGTGATGACGATGATGAATATATTGTTAATGTTTTTAGTTTTTTTACCTACATGATGCAAAAATAAATTGACCGTCGTCCGATGGAATTTGCAGGCTTTGTGGTGTTGTATTTCATTAAAGTGACCGTTGTCCGACGCGTTGTTCCCTGAGCATCCCTCTGTTGTTCGACTCCTTCCCCTACAGCCGAAGGTGAGCTACAAGTCCATCTCCTCCATTTTTTGATGTCACTAGATTTCATTCTCAAGTCAACTGGCGAAACCTAGGCGTCTCCCGTCCGAAAGGGTTGCATCGATAAATATGCATTCAATTGCATATTTATCACCACAGCTCTTTCGGATTGTCCAGCGTTTTCCACGGATAGCCCGAGGATGTGTAGATTGGGTATGTTCTCCATGTTCTACCCCGTTCCGAGACAGGATTTTGGCGGCGCCTCCCCATTGTTCTCCGGAGCACATTCTCTCGGCTATTTGCCGAGACGTGTATCTGGAGAACAGCGGGGAGGTGCTACCGAAATTTTGTCTCAGAACGGGGTAGAATGGAGAACGTACTCAATCTACACATCCTCGGGTGGGATTAGGAGCCATCTTTACCTATTAGAGATGTAGGTGGATTAAACGCGGTAGAAATTGAAAATTTGATGCCATTAATTTAAGTGAATCCTTAATTATGTTGTGTGGGTTGCAAAAAAGCAGAGGATGGCAGATAATCAGTGGATGTACAGTGGTTTTATCCGTCGGAATCGAGTAACATCAGAGTGGATCGCGAAAACCGATGTTTATTTGAAGGAGATATTCCGCCGTCCAATGAGAATTATCCCACCATGCCCCTGTGCGAGATGTGCCAGACGTCACCGTAGAAATCAGACGGACATGAGTGAGCACCTTCGCACGCACGGATATATGCCAAACTTTGACATGCCGCCGATAAACATAGCCGAGCAGGACCGTGGTAGAGAGGAGGTGATGCGACAACGCATCGATGTATATGAGGACGACGGGGTCAGGGACATGCTAGATGATGTCATTGTTGCAGAAATGGCAAATGCGACACCTTCAGAGAATGAACCGGAGGAGCCGGAGGCAACCGCAAAGGCCTTCTTGGAGGTCTTGGCCTCGTCGAAGAAACCTCTTTATGCGGGTGCGAAAATATCTCAGCTGGATGCCATCTCGCAACTGATTGCAGTGAAGGCTGAGTACGGCTGTAGCCAGAAATGCTTCGAAGCATTCCTGGGAGTATGGGCTAATAGCCTCCCTGAGGGTCATGAACTGCCGAAAAGCATGGACGATACAAAGAAAATCATGAAGGCACTCTCTATGGATTATGAGAAAATAGATGTTTGCCTGAAGAATTGCCTTTTGTTTAGGCACGAGTATGCGGATGACAAGTACTGTAGGAAGTGCGGTTCGTCTCGGTACATTGAGGTGGTCAGTGAGGATGGTGAGAAAAAGCAGCTAACCATCCCCGTTAAGGTTCTTTGGTATCTTGATTTTATAAAAAGACTGCAGCGCCTTTTCATTACGAAGGAGTCTGCCAAAATGATGAAGTGGCACAAGGAAGGTATAAGGTACAATCCAAAAAAATCATACATCCATCGGGAGGGGAAGCATGGAAGTCATTCGATGAAGAATACCCCGAGGAAGCAGCCGAGGCTGGGAATGTCCGAATAGCCATATCAGGTGATGGGTTGAATCCATATGGTATGTCTTCCAATCCATACAGCTGCTGGCCTGTGTTTGCAATTCCGCTCAATCTTCCTCCCGGTGCCCTAATGCAACGGAAGACCATGTTCTTGTCGCTCATCATTCCGGGGCCTGACTATCCGGGGAAGCAATTGGGTGTGTTTATGCATCCGCTTGTGGATGCTTTGCACCATTCTTGGTACTTTCTGAGGTTGACATACGACCGGGATCTGCAGAGAAATTTCTTGATGAAAGTTTGGTTGCACTATTGCATGCATGACTTTCCCGGCTATGCTCTATTCTGCGGATAGTGTACAAGTGGTAAGATGCCATGCCCAGTGTGCATGCAGGCTCTGCGAATGATTTGGCTGAGTAAGGGTGGCAAGTATGTAGCCTTTGACCTGCATCGACAGTTCCTCCCTCCAGACCATCCAGACAGGGAAGACAAGAAGAACTTCACGAAAGGCCGGGTTGTTCATGAAGTAACCGAGATTCCAACATTTTCGGGGGCAGATGTTCTTGCTCAGCTAAAAGCTCTCAAGCCTAAAGTCAAAGGCAAAGCCAAAGCCAAAGCCAAAGGCTTCGAGGGATATGGTGAGACGCACAACTGGCCGCACATTACCCCCTTCTCGCAGCTTCCCTATTTCAAGGACCTCAAACTTCCTTACAATATTGATGTGATGCACACCGAAAAGAATGTGGTAGAGTCACTTTTCCACACGATCCTCAACATTCCTGATAAGACGAAGGATAATGTAAAAGCTAGAGCCGATCAACAGAGAATTTGTGATAGACCACGCCTGAACATGAAGCCTCCCACATGCGGTCGAAAAAACTGGTTCAAGCCAGATGCTGGCTTTGTCCTTAAACCGCCAGAAAAAAAAGAAGTACTTATCTGGCTGAAACAAATTTTGAAGTTCACCGATGGTTATGCATCGAATATAAGTAAGGGAGTCAATCTTTCAACGGGCAAAGTGACCGGCCTGAAGATTCATGACTACCATGTATGGATTGAGCGGATAATGCCGGTGATGGTTCGAGGCTATGTCCCCGAGCATGTCTGGCGAGTGCTTGCCGAGCTTAGCCATTTCTTCCGCACGCTCTATGCTAAAGAAGTAAGTAAAGAGGTGATTGAAAATTTGCATAAGAAGGCACCGGAGTTGATAGTCAAGCTAGAGAAGATCTTTCCGCCAGGCTTCTTTACTCCGATGACACATCTCATTCTGCACCTCGCGAACGAGGTATTGCTGGGGGGCCCTGTGCAAAATTGCTGGCAGTACGGCCCTGAGAGGCAGAACAAGCATCTCCGACGGAAAGGTGGAAACAAAGCTAAGATTGAAGCTTCCATAGCTGAGGCAGTTATCCTAGAGGAGGTGTCAGACCTCAGGACATCATACTATCCAGACCATGTTCCCCATCTGCATAACAAGGTGCCTCGATACAATATAGAAGAGCCCAAGTATCAACCCAGGCTCGATCTATTCAACGCGCAAGGTGGGAGGGCTGGGGCCTCGAAATCTTATAACATGCCACAACAAGAGTAGGAGGACCTCATGTTCTATATCTTGCACAACATCAAGGAAGTTGAGGAAGTGTGGATTAGGTAATACCACTACACCATTCCTTTATGTCTTCCACATCATCATGTTTCATGTTCACTTAGTCCCGGTATAACACCGCTTATCTTTTTTTAGTGATTTCGTTCAAGAGGAATGGACGGGAGTGAATCCTCCTACTGAGGCGGAGGCACTTACTCTTCTCCGTCATGGAAACCCTGGACGTAAAAATTTTGTTGCTTGGTTCATGGAGAAAGTAATTTTCCACACTCCCCTATTAAATACCTACTTCAACATTTATTAGTTAACCGAACTAATGCACGCAACAATTTCCATTATACTTGTAGGGAAAAGATCTGAACATATCTATGGATGATGAATTGAGATGGGTTTCCATGGGTTTTGACCCTGCCGTCATGACATGTAAAAAGTATGATGTGAATGGGTATCGCTTCCATACAGAGGAGCACCAAAACAGCCGCCCCGATCCCAAAACTATAAATACTGGAGTGTACACCCCCGGTCAAAATTTAGTAGACTACTATGGAAGGGTACAAAATATATACGAGGTTAAATTCCGCCAGGGGCGTGAGACCCTAAGTCTGCCTGTGTTCAAATGCCGATGGTTCGATCCGCGGGAGGGGGTAAAACATACGCCTTCCATTGGTTTGTTCGAAGTTAAACCATCAACCGTCTATGCCAGAGCCGATCTCTTCATTGCGGCTACCCAAGATACACAAGTATATTTTCTGCCTTACCCATGCCAGAAAGTGTATCTAAAGGGTTGGGAAGTTGTGTTCAAGGTGTCGCCACATGGTAAGCTACCAGACCCGAATGAAGACGATTACTACAATATTAACCCCATGACATACGAGGGAGTGTTCTATCAAGAGCAACCTGATGATGATGATGATGATGATGTGGTTAGAAACAATGACGCTAGACCATTGGGTGATGATTATGTGGACCCAAACTTCCACGATGCACGGAATGATGGTGAGACCATCGTCAATGAAAATGACATACTTATGCTAGAAAAGTTAAACGAAGACGCTGACGACGAGGAAGAGCCTCCACCTCCGTCGGACAACGAAGATGATATGATTGATAGTGATGATGAGACGGACCGAGAAAGAGGTTACAACAGTGATGATTCATATGGGTTCTAGCAGATGTACGTTTCAAGTATTTTTTTCTATAGTTTAGGAATATGCCTTTTTATGCATTTTTATTAATGTGTTTATTATCATGCCTTTTCCTTCATTTCATTAATTTACTAATTGCTTTTTCTCTTTTCAATGTAGGTTCGTGGAACATGGGCAAGGGGAAGGCCGACGGCGTGGGTTTCCTACGCAAGGTCGTCGGCCTGCCTAGTCAGAGTGGTCGAGCACGTAATCCTCCCCCTCAGCTACTTGACGATGACTCCTCACAGGGAGGTCGAGGGAGAGGTGCCCCTAGAGGAGGAGGGGGCGGGGGGAGAGCCTCTAAAGGACGAGGTGCTGGGGGGAGAGCCACTACAGGGGGTCACGGCCAGAAAGAGCGCACCCTCATCGACTTAGAGGTGTTGTCTTCGAGGCCCTCCTCTA
>NC_041392.1:27104161-27124503 GCF_002162155.2 Triticum dicoccoides | reverse complement strand
GGGAGGAGGTTGGGGAGGGGGAGGCAGGCGAGGAGGAGGGTGGTGGCGGGGATGATGGTGGTGACGGGAAGGGGGTTGACACGAAGGGGTGGATGCGTGGCAACGCAAAGCTACCAAAGTAGGTTCCTGCTACTGAGGAGCAGAAGTGGCTCATTGAGCCCACGGGAAAAGAGTAAGTGGTTCATTATGTTGCTTGTCACATGCTTATTCCGGTTGTTATTTATTTTTCTTGTGACATGCTAATAGTTCATTCTTTTGCAGCAACTGGATATATTCTAAAGGGGTCCGTATTCCCAATGGCCTCATCACCGTCTTGCTGAAGTTATATTGGCCGGGGTTGTACTGTCCTGATCCAGTCAGGCAGCCAGACCGTCGGGTTTTGGCCACGAGCTGGGACCACTGGGAAGCGGCCCATCACGCGGACCATGAGACCCATGCCAAGGCCGTGATCACTACTTTCTGGGTGAGTTCTCTTCAGAAGCACAAGTCCATTCTAGTTTCATGAATGATTTAACTCATGGCTTCTCCCATTCTTGTTTCATGCATGATTGTAGAAATTCTATCGAGTTCTTCCGGAGCACAGGGCTAGAGCGGACCAGATTGTGCTGCGCCAATGCAAGAAGAAGGCCCGCCAGATGCAGTACAAGGTGCGCTATGTGGCCATCTCCACATACTACCACGACTATCTTGGTGTGAAGATGACCAAGGAAGAAGCGCGGAGGATGGGCATTACCTTGGAGAGGCCCGAGTTCTTGGCGGTGTATAAAAGATTTTTCATTATGCTTTCATATATTATGCTTTCATTATGCTTTCATTACCTTGTGGTACATTATGCTTTATGCTTTATGCTTCCATAACACCAATTTGGACACACCTACATGCCATTATGCTTTTATTATGTAGGTGTGTCCAAATTGGTGTTATGGAAAAGACGAGTCCTGGGCGGCACTGGTGGATCTTTGGTGTGATGAGGCTGGAGCCTGGGCGGCTATGAGAACCAAAAATAAGGCTAACCAAGGGACGAAGGGAGTACATGCTCAGGGAAACCGAAACCACTATCTCCACAAGACAGTTAATGTATGACTAACCCCATTAAACATTCTTCTTCTTCTATTTACCATCACTTTCTTATGTATGACTAACCTCTGTTTGGTGGTGCAGGAGGAGAAACTGAAGCGGCCGCTCTCACACATGCAGGCGTGGGAGATCGCCCATACGCGGAAGGACCCCAAGCCTGGCAAGCCCAAGTACTACGGCAAGAAGACCGCAGAGAGGAAGAAGGCCTACTCCGAAGCGTATTTGGAGTTACATCCTGACACACCTGACCCCATTGCGGCGCCTCTGGACGACATGGCGGTGGTGAGGATGGGGCCCAAGGAGCACGGTCGGGAGGCGGTTCCTGATGCTGTGATCACTCCTAGTATATCCTACACACAGCTTCGTCGGATCGACCCGAGCCTGAGCCAGCGCACGAGCCAGCCAGTGACTAGTACACAGTACCTCTTTCAGGAGCAACAATCTGTAAGTATTTTCCCTCTTATCTTCATTTCTCACTTCATTTTCCGCATTTAGTAGTTTTATGAGTTCCATCATGTCATACCGTAGGCCTACATGGAGTACACACGCCAGGAGACCATGGCGTGGCATCAGAGGCTTTATGAACACCAAGTGCAGAGGGATAGCCAGATGCAGCAGGCTTTTCAGGATATGGCGGCCGGCAGGTGTCCTCAGTTCCCTCCAGCACAATGCCCTCCAGCACAACCAGTGCTGATGAGCTTTGAGGAGTTTGTGGCACAGACCGCTGGCCCCTCGCCGGTTAGTTCATCCCCAATCTATTCACCCAAAGCATGTGATGCCTTTCAACACAGTCATATATCCCATGCATATGTCTTTTCAACATCCAGGGAACAAGTGGATCTACCGTTGGCGGTGGTCTTCGCAGCACTCCGGAGACACGGAGCCCGACCACTCCGATCTACGGAGGCGGAGGCGGAGGAGGAGGCGGTCTTGGCGGTAGTGCTGCCGCTAGCAGTGACGACCTGGGCTTCGGCGGTCTTGGCGGTGACGACCTCCGTGGTGCTCGATGTCCTGGCGCTTAAGCCTTTGGGTCACATTGTGGCGGTCTTGGTGGTGATGATACGTATATGATTGTGATGTTTCTTATTGTTGTTTGTGAGATTCTTATGCTTGGTGGTGATGATACTTATATGTTTATGCTTTGCGATGCTTCTTATGATGTGTGATGATGAATTTGTTCTGTGATGCTGCTGGGCCAGCTGTTATGTGATGCATATATCTGTTGTGTGCTGTATATATTCAAATGAATTGAGCTGAAACAAAACAGAAAAAAGAAAAAAAACAGACAGAAACTATGCCGACGGCTAGGCCGTCGGCATAGAGCTGCCGTGAGCTCCCAGTGGCTGCCACGTGGCAGGTGTATGCCGACGGCTTAGCCGTCGGCATAGTTTCAAACTAAGCCGACGGCTAAGCCGTCGGCATATGCCTGCTCCAGGAGCTCCCAGTGGCTGCCACGTGCCAGGTCTATGCCGACGGTCTAGCCGTCGGCATAGTTTCAACCTAAGCCGACAGCTATGCCGACGGCCAGACCGTCGGAACAGACCTGCCACGTGGCGAGCAAGCATTGGTCAGCACTTGACGGCGGCCGCCGTTAGGCGATAACGTTGCCGACGGCCGGGGTCGTCGGCATAGATGTATGGACGCCGCCGGGATAGGTCCTATGCCGACGGCCTTTCTATGCCGACGGCATTCCTGGCTACGCCGACGGATATGTTGCCGACGGCCCTATGCCGACGGGTGCCGTCGGCATAGGCCTGTCCCGACGGCCTTTCAGGGTTATGCCGACGGCCCTGGCCGTCGGCATAGGGTGCGATTCCGGTAGTGCACCATTGAGAACAATGGCCAAGGAACTACTTAATTCATACCTTTATGCATAAATCAGTATGCAAAAGACTATACAAAAGTAGGTTCAAGCCTTCTAAGAATGTATTATCGTTACACAACCTCTGATTCTAGCTTGTCCAACTTTTGTTCTCAAGAACAAGAAAAGCATGAGCAAAGAAACGACAAACTTTAGATTTTATTTTGTTTGGTTTCATTGATCAAGTAATAATAGTACTGCAGTACGCACTTATAATTTGTGTAGCTCAATCAATTGATTGATCAAACAAACAATCGGATGGGGAAAAAGGTACTTCCTCTGTAAACTAATATAAGAGTGTTTAGATCACTAAAATAGTGATCTAAACGCTCTTATATTAGTTTACGGAGGGAGTAGTAAACTTTGCTAGCTCATGCTGTTTTCTATTGATGTCAATTTCTCTTACTAGTGAAACTTGGCTTTTAAACATAAGGTATCCCGCCCAGCTTTGGATTAAAAAAGTCTCAGGCGGCCCATCAGATACAAGGTGCTAAGAACATCTTACTTAGACCACAATTTTTTCGATAAAGGTGAATTTTATTGACTCAAGATGAAGCATCAAGTGGATACAAACACAATGAGTATACACCCAGTCTCTGCATTGCTAGGATGCAAGCCAACACTGACACACACAAAACCCGCCGGCAAATAGCAAAGTCATATGAGACCAAAGTTATGCCTAAGCGAGAGAGAAAAAAGCCTGACAAACTACAACAAGGACTATATCCGGACCAACCATTACATGACAATACAAGGACAATGATGTTCGTGTTCTTCAACAGCAACGCCTTTAGGAAGGAAGCGACGCTCAAACGTCGCAGTCACCGGATCCGGCCATCGAAGGCCGGATTCTAAGTTTTCATCCTAAAGAACCAGTCCGAGCATATTCGAGCAATGCCTTCAACAAGGTTACGATTCAAGTACACCGCCATTGCCGGGTATAACCATCTCGGGTCAGTCCTAGGTTTTTCACCTCGGAGCTCGAGACCGGGAACTTAAGAAGCACCACCATCGAATTCAATTATGTGTTGTCGTCACCACTTTCCACGATCCCAACAACTACATGCGTCGGGAGACGACCGCCATCACTATACAATCATATCCTCTGCATCAAGTCATTGTTCCTAGATTGCATCTCACCGATGCTCCCGAAGGCCCCAAGTGGATTAGAGCTGCAGTCAGCATCGACCACCTTTGGAGACCATCGGCCAGAAACCATGGCGCCCACCTTGCCGTCGCAGCTGTTCTACATGAGGAGGCCAGATCTGGTCATTCCCCACACGTACACACCATGCCACACCCACGCCTCCATGGGCCAACGAGCAACACAGCAACGCCGGCTACGAACCGATCAGGGAGCAGGTGAGCAGCCGCACCCTAGGCTCGAGGCTTGAGGCGAGCAACCGGCGTCGCAACCGAGGCAAAGATGCTAGCAGGGGAACCTGCAGCCGAGGCCGGAGATGGGACGCCTTATGTGGATCCGTAAGATGGGGAGGAAGGAGAGTGGGACGCGAGCACGCGGTCCGCCCTGCCGCCGCCGTCAGCCAGGCGGCCTCCTCCGACGGCGGCAGGGGGTGGGGCGTCGACGGCGAAGTCTCTTCTGTGGCGGCGGGGAGGCCTCCGGAGTCGCTAGATGCGACCCGGGAGGCTAGGGCTGGTAGTTTTCCATTATCAATTGCACATACCTTGAGAATGTCAAGTAAAGAAAGACACACACACACCTTGAGAATGTCAAAATCTTCAAACACAAGAGCGCGCGTTGACCAAGGTTGAAGCGAATACAATACCTAGATTTGGGAATGGCAAACGACTTGAAGAATATGCCTTCTTCTCTTCAAAGCAAGATGGACCTCGTTATGGTGCCATCCGTCTATCACTGAAGAGACCCCCTTGCCCTGGCTCGAAGTGTACCTAACCAATAGACGATAGATAACTCACCCTAGTGCATGAGCGTCAACTCGAAACCGGACCACGAACCATATGTGCATGTCGTGATTTATTATCATCATGTATGTATTTCTTAGATAATGCATGGCAATGGCAAACAAGCAGTACATTTTTGTTGAACTGAAGGTTTTGTAGTCCCTAGCTCATCACGGATACCTCCATCCACTTTAGTTCCTCTGCATAATCATACTTATCAATTACTCCCTCCGTTCCTAAATATAAGTCTTTGTAAAGATTTTACTATGAACCACATACGGATGTATATAGATGCATTTTAGTGTAGATTTATTCATTTTGCTTCGTATGTAGTCCACCTAATGAAATCTCTATAAAGACTTATATTTAGGAACGGAGGGAGTATTTCATTTACTCTTAGAAAGAACCATATGCTACTGCATTAGTTGAGGTACACTGTCGATTTAGGGAGTCTTACTCAATTTTTGGACTTGATTTTTTCTTCTTCTTTTTTTGCAAGGGAATTTCTTGGCTTGCTAATCCTGATTATTCCAGTCTGATATCCTCTCGGTGCTCACATCAGCCGTGTGGTGTGATACAACATATCACGACTCCCTTCATGCCCTTCTTCCATAATGATCAGTTTTGTAGACAACATAATGATCGACGCACTGGTCATGCGTGTATTGTTGTTCCTCATGAGTATTGAGTTACACCATTCAGTGGCATCACGCTTACCCTGTGCTTTACTTCGATGTTCTGGTGGCCATCGCTCACCACTATATTGTTGGATAATGAGCAACTTAGCTTTACTGAGGGCCAATGGCCAGTACATATACAGATGTGGTAAGTGCAGAAAACCGCCTTATACAATGAGGATGTACACAATGAACTATACACATTTAACACCCCCCCCCCCTCAAACTCATGGTGGATCAACAACACTGAGTTTGGAGAGGAAAAACTCATGCTGGGCTCGAGTCTGTGCCTTTATGAAGAAGTCAGCCAACTGTAACTCCGAGGGCACATAGTGAAGAGCGAGAGTCTGATCCTGCACAGCAGCACGCACAAAGTGGGCATCCACACCGATGTGCTTGGTGAGCTCATGCTTCACCGGGTCACGCGCAATACTGAGAGCACCGGTGCTGTCAGACAGTAGAGGAGTTGAGGTAGTCGCAGACACACCAAAGTCCTCAAGTAACCACCATAACCAGATCACCTCAGCCGTCAACATAGCCATGGCTCGCAACTCAGCCTCTGTACTCGAGCGAGAAACTGCAGTCTGCTTCTTTGTCTTCCAGGCAATAAGAGAGCCACCAAGAAAGACACAGTAAGCAGACAACGAGCATCGATCAGAGGGATCACTAGCCCAGGTAGCATCAGAGTAGGCCTGGAGCTCAAGAGAGCTGGAGCAGGGAAAGAAAAGGCGCTGAGAGATCGTGCGACGAAGATATCGTAGAACACGGAGGAGGTGACTATAGTGGACAGAGGTGGGGGCTGAAACAAACTGACTCAGGATATGGACAGGATAGGAGATGTCAGGGCGTGTAACAGCCAGATAGACAAGGCTGCCAACGAGGTAACGATAGCGAGTGGGATTAGGAAGAGGGTCACCATCAGAGGCACAAAGCTGAACGTTGAGCTCCATAGGAGTCACAACAGTGCGCTCATCACCAAGAGCAGCGCGAGCAAGAAGATCCTGAATATATTTTTCTTGGGAGATGTAGAAGCCATCAGAGGTCGAGGAGATCTCAATCCCAAGAAAGTAGCAAAGAGGACCAAGATCAGTCATGAAACTGGTCTCGAAGGAGAGCCTTAACAAAGGCAATGTACTCAGAGTCGTCACCAGTAATGATCATGTCATCAACATAGAGAAGAAGAAGAGTCCGACCACGAGGAGACGTGTGGACAAACAGCGCGGGGTCATGATCACTGGGCAAGAAACCAGCGGCAGTAACCACAGAGGCGAAGCGCTCAAACCAGGCACGAGGGGCCTGTTTAAGACCATAGAGGGAGCGACGAAGCCTACAGACCATACCATCAGGAGCATAGTACCCCGGTGGTGGCTGCATATACACCTCCTCACGCAACTCACCATTGAGAAAGGCGTTCTGGACATCAAGTTGAGAGATAGACCACTGACGAACAGAAGCCACAACAAGGTGAGTGCGGACAGTGGTCATGTGGGCCACAAGAGCGAATGTCTCATCATAATCGCATCCCTGCTCCTGCTGGAAACCACGGGCCACAAGACGAGCTTTGTAGCGCTCAAGAGAACCATCGGAGCGAGTCTTAATCTTGTAGACCCACTTGCAGGTGATGGGACGAACACCAGAAGGGAGGGGAACCAGATCCCATGTGTCAGAGCGCTCAAGGGCAGCAAGCTCTTCGGCCATCGCAAGCTGCCATTTAGGCTGAGTCATTGCACTCCGATAGGAAGTGGGCTCAACAATAGCAGAGAGACCATACCGATCAGGGGAGTAGCGATCAGGTGGGGGGCGAGGCCGAGCACGGAGATTGTGAACCGGGGGAGACGTGAGGGGAGGAGCACCAGAGGTGGAAGGCTCATCAGGGGAGACATCATCAGTACGAGGGCGACGAGTATAGTGGAGAGGGAACGGTGAGAGAGGGCGACGGACTGGAGATGATGGTGGAGAGGTGGAGGAGGAGGATGGAGAAGATGGGGTCGGTGGTGAAGGAGAAGGAATGAGAGGTGCCGGAGGAAGAGGTGACATATGAGGCACATAGCAGGGTGTACCGGGAAGGAGAAGGAAAGAAAGGTCGTCCACAGAGAAACGCGGGGAAGAAGGACGTGGGTAGTAAGAACGAGACTCATCAAAAGTTACATCACGCGAGATGCGCAAGCGACGACCCACAGGATCCCAACATCGATAGCCCTTGTGCTCATCACTGTAGCCAGGGAAAACACACTCAACCGACTGAGCAGTCAGTTTGGTGTGTTCTCGGGGGGCAAGAAGTGAAGGAAATATGCCCTAGAGGCAATAATAAAGTTATTATTTATTTCCTTATATCATGATAAATGTTTATTATTCATGCTAGAATTGTATTAACCGGAAACATAATACATGTGTGAATACATAGACAAACATAGTGTCACTAGTATGCCTCTACTTGACTAGCTCGTTGATCAAAGATAGTTATGTTTCCTAACCATAGACATGAGTTGTCATTTGATTAACGGGATCACATCATTAGGAGAATGATGTGATTGACTTGACCTATTTCGTTAGCTTAGCACTTGATCATTTAGTTTGTTGCTATTGCTTTCTTCATGACTTATACATGTTCCTATGACTATGAGATTATGCAACTCCCTTTTACCGGAGGAACACTTTGTGTGCTACCAAACGTCACAACGTAACTAGGTGATTATAAAGGTGCTCTACAGGTGTCTCCAAAGGTACTTGTTGGGTTGGCGTATTTCGAGATTAGCATTTGTCACTCCGATTGTCGGAGAGGTATCTCTGGGCCCTCTCGGTAATGCACATCACATAAGCCTTGCAAGCATTGCAACTAATAAGTTAGTTGCGGGATGATGTATTACAGAACGAGTAAAGAGACTTGTCGGTAACAAGATTGAACTAGGTATTGAGATACCAACGATCAAATCTCGGGCAAGTAACATACCGATGACAAAGGGAACAACGTATGTTGTTATGCGGTCTGACCGATAAAAGATCTTCGTAGAATATGTAGGAGCCAATATGAGCATCCAGGTTTCGCTATTGGTTATTGACCGGAGACGTGTCTCGGTCATGTCTACATTGTTCTCGAACCCGTAGGGTCCACACGCTTAACGTTACGATGACAGTTTCATTATGAGTTTATATATTTTGATGTACTGAAGGTTGTTCGGAGTCCCGGATGTGATCACGGACATAACGAGGAGTCTCGAAATAGTCGAGACATAAAGATTGATATATTGGACGACTATATTCGAACACAGGAATGGTTCCGGGAGTTATCGTATATAAAATGGAGTACCGGGGGTTACCGGGGGGGTTAATGGGCCTCATGGGCCCAAAGTGGAGCAGAGAAGGGGCGGCCAGGGCAGGCTGCGTGCCCCTCCCCCTCTAGTCCGAATTGGAGAAGGAGGGAGGGGCGGCGCCCCCCCCTTTCCTTTCTGTCCACTCTCCCTTCCTTCCCCCTCTCCTAGTTGGACAAGGAAAGGAGGGAGTCCTACTCCCGGTAGGAGTAGGACTCCTCCCTGGTGCGCCTCCTCCTAGCCGGCCGCCCCTCCCCCTTGCTCCTTTATATACGGGGGCAGGGGGGCACCTCTAGACACAACAATTGATCCTTGAGATCTATTAGCCGTGTGCGGTTCCCTCCTCCACCATAATCCTCGATAATATTGTAGCGGTGCTTAGGCGAAGCCCTGCAACGATAGAACATCAAGATCGTCACCATGCCGTCGTGCTGACAGAACTCTTCCCCGACATTCTGCTGGATCGGAGTCCGGGGATCGTCATCGAGCTGAACGTGTGCTAGAACTCGGAGATGCCCTAGTTTCGGTGCTTGATCGGTCGGGCCGTGAAGACGTATGACTACATCAACCGCGTTGTGCTAATGCTTCCGCTTCCGGTCTATGAGGGTACGTAGACAACACTCTCCCCTCTTGTTGCTATGCATTACCATGATCTTGCGTGTGCATAGGAAAATTTTGAAATTACTACATTCCCCGACAGTGGCATCAGAGCCTAGGTTTTATGCGTTGATGTTGTGCACGAGTAGAACACAAGTGAGTTGTAGGCGATATAAGTCATACTGCTTACCAGCATGTCATACTTTGGTTCGGCGGTATTGTTGGATGAAGCGGCCCGGACCGACATTACGCGTACGCTTACGCGAGACTGGTTCTACCGACGTGCTTTGCACACAGGTGGCTGGCGGGTGTCAGTTTCTCCAACTTTAGTTGAACCAAGTGTGGCTTCGCCCGGTCCTTGCGAAGGTTAAAACAACACCAACTTGACAAACTATCGTTGTGGTTTTGATGCGTAGGTAAGAACGGTTCTTGCTAAGCCCATAGCAGCCACGTAAAACTTGCAACAACAAAGTAGAGGACGTCTAACTTGTTTTTGCAGGGCATGTTATGATGTGATATGGTCAAGACATGATGCTGAATTTTATTGTATGAGATGATCATGTTTTGTAACCGAGTTATCGGCAACTGGCAGGAGCCATATGGTTGTAGCTTTATTGTATGCAATGCAATTGCGCTGTAATGCTTTACTTTATCACTAAGCGGTAGTGATAGTCGTGGAAGCATAAGATTGGCGAGACGACAATGATGCTACGATGGTGATCAAGGTGTCACACTGGTGACGATGGTGATCATGACGGTGCTTCGAAGATGGAGATCACAAGCACAAGATGATGATGGCCATATCATATCACTTATATTGATTGCATGTGATGTTTATCTTTTATGCATCTTATCTTGCTTTGATTGACGGTAGCATTATAAGATGATCCCTCACTAAATTATCAAAGTATAAGTGTTCTCCCTGAGTATGCACCGTTGCGAAAGTTCTTCGTGCTGAGACACCACGTGATGATCGGGTGTGATAGGCTCTACGTTCAAATACAACAGGTGCAAAACAGTTGCACACGCGGAATACTCAGGTTTAACTTGACGAGCCTAGCATATAACAGATATGGCCTCGGAACACGGAGACCGAAAGGTCGAGCATGAATCATATAGTAGATATGATCAACATATTGATGTTCACCATTGATACTACTCCATCTCACGTGATGATCGGACATGGTTTAGTTGATTTGGATCACGTGATCACTTAGAGGATTAGAGGGATATCTTTCTAAGTGGGAGTTCTTAAGTAATATGATTAACTGAACTTAAATTTATCATGAACTTAGTACTTGATAGTATCTTTCTTGTCTATGTTTGATTGTAGATAGATGGCTCGTATTGTTGTTCCGTTGAATTTTAATGCATTCCTTGAGAAAGCGAAGTTGAAAGATGATGGTAGCAATTACACGGACTGGGTCTGTAACTTGAGGATTATCCTCATTGCTGCATAGAAGAATTACGTCCTGGAAGCACCGTTGGGTGCCAGGCCTGCTGCTGGAGCAACACCAGATGTTATGAACGTCTGGCAGAGCAAAGCTGATGACTACTCGATAGTTCAGTGTGCCATGCTTTACGGCTTAGAACCGGGTCTTCAAAGACGTTTTGAACGTCATGGAGCATATGAGATGTTCCAGGAGTTGAAGTTCATATTTCAAGCAAATGCCCAGATTGAGAGATATGAAGTCTCCAATAAGTTCTATAGCTGCAAGATGGAGGAGAATAGTTCTGTCAGTGAACATATACTCAAAATGTCTGGGTATCATAATCACTTGACTCAACTGGGGGTTAATCTTCCTGTTGATAGTGTCATTGACAGAGTTCTTCAATCACTGCCACCAAGCTACAAAAGCTTCATGATGAACTATAATATGCAAGGGATGAATAATACTATTCCTGAGCTCTTCGCAATGCTAAAAGCCGCGGAGGTAGAAATCAAGAAGGAGCATCAAGTGTTGATGGTCAATAAGACCACCAGTTTCAAGAAAAAGGGCAAAGGGAAGAAGAAAGGGAACTTCAAGAAGAACAGCAAACAAGTTGCTGCTCAGGAGAAGAAACCCAAGTCTGGACCTAAGCCTGAGACTGAGTGCTTCTACTCCAAGCAGACTGGTCACTGGAAGAGGAACTGCCCCAAGTATTTGGCGGATAAGAAGGATGGCAAAGTGAACAAAGGTATATGTGATATACATGTTATTGATGTGTACCTTACTAATGCTCGCAGTAGCACCTGGGTATTTGATACTGGTTCTGTTGCTAATATTTGCAACTCGAAACAGGGGCTATGGATTAAGCGAAGATTGGCTAAGGACGAGGTGATGATGCGCGTGGGAAATGGTTCCAAAGTCGATGTTATCGCGGTCGGCACGCTACCTCTACATCTACCTTCAGGATTAGTATTAGACCTAAATAATTGTTATTTGGTGCCAGCGTTGAGCATGAACATTATATCTGGATCTTTTTTGATGCGAGATGGTTATTCATTTAAATCAGAGAATAATGGTTGTTCTATTTATATGAGTAATATCTTTTATGGTCATGCACCCTTGAAGAGTGGTCTATTTTTGATGAATCTCGATAGTAGTGATACACATATTCATAATGTTGAAATCAAAAGATGCAGAGTTGATAATGATAGTGCAACTTATTTGTGGCACTGCCGTTTAGGTCATATCGGTGTAAAGCGCATGAAGAAACTCCTTACTGGTGGACTTTTGGAACCACTTGATTATGAATCACTTGGTACTTGCGAACTGTGCCTCATGGGTAAGATGACTAAAACGTCGTTCTCCAGTACTATGGAGAGAGCAACGGATTTGTTGGAATTCATACATATAGATATATGTGGTCCAATGAATGTTGAGGCTCATGGCGGATATCGTTATTTTCTCACCTTCACAGATGATTTAAGCAGATATGTGTATATCTACTTAATGAAACATAAGTCTGAAACATTTGAAAAGTTCAAAGAATTTCAGAGCGAAGTTGAAAATCATCGTAACAAGAAAATAAAGTTTCTACAATCTGATCGTGGAGGAGAATATTTGAGTTATGAGTTTGGTCTACATTTGAAACAATGCGTAATAGTTTCGCAACTCACACCACCCGGAACACCACAGCGTAATGGTGTGTCCGAACGTCGTAATCATACTTTATTAGATATGGTGCGATCTATGATGTCTCTTACTGATTTACCGTTATCGTTTTGGGGTTATGCTTTAGAGACGGATGCATTCACGTTAAATAGGACACCATCGAAATCCGTTGAGACGACGCCTTATGAACTGTGGTTTGGCAAGAAACCAAAGTTGTCGTTTCTGAAAGTTTGGGGCTGCGATGCTTATGTGAAAAAGCTTCAACCTGATAAGCTCGAACCCAAATCGGAAAAATGTGACTTCATAGGATACCCAAAGGAGACTATTGGGTACACCTTCTATCACAGATCCGAAGGCAAGACTTTTGTTGCTAAATTCGGAGTTTTTCTAGAGAAGGAGTTTCTTTTGAAAGAAGTGAGTGGGAGAAAAGTAGAACTTGATGAGGTAACTGTACCTAGTCCCTTATTGGAAAGTAGTACATCACAGAAACCGGTTTCTGTGACACCTACACCAATTAGTGAGGAAGCTAATGATAATGATCATCAAACTTCAGATCAAGTTACTACCGAACCTCGTAGATCAACCGGAGTAAGATCCGCACCAGAGTGGTACGGTAATGTTGTTCTGGAAGTCATGCTACTAGATCATGATGAACCTACGAACTATGAAGAAGCGATGGTGAGCCCAGATTCCGCAAAATGGCTAGAAGCCATGAAATATGAGATGGGATCCATGTATGAGAACAAAGTGTGGACTTTGGTTGACTTGCCCGTTGATCGGCAAGCAATTGAGAATAAATGGATCTTCAAGAAGAAGACTGACATTGACGGTAAAGTTACTGTCTATAAAGCTCGACTTGTTGCAAAAGGTTTTCGACAAGTTCAAGGGATTGACTACGATGAGACCTTCTCACCCGTAGCGATGCTAAAGTCTGTCCGAATCATGTTAGCAATTGCCGCATTTTGTGATTATGAAATTTGGCAAATGGATGTCAAAACTGCATTCCTGAATGGATTTCTGGAAGAAGAGTTGTATATGATGCAACCAGAAGGTTTTGTCGATCCAAAGGGAGCTAACAAAGTTTGCAAGCTCCACTGATCCATTTATGGACTGGTGCAAGCCTCTCGGAGTTGGAATAAACGCTTTGATAGTGTGATCAAAGCATTTGGTTTTGTACAGACTTTTGGAGAAGCATGTATTTACAAGAAAGTGAGTGGAGCTATGTAGCATTTCTGATATTATATGTGGATGACATATTATTGATTGGAAATGATATAGAATTTTTGGATAGCATAAAGGGATACTTGAATAAGAGTTTTTCAATGAAAGACCTCGGTGAAGCTGCTTACATATTGGGCATTAAGATCTATAGAGATAGATCAAGACGCTTAATTGGACTTTCACAAAGCACATACCTTGACAAGGTTTTGAAGAAGTTCAAAATGGATCAAGCAAAGAAAGGGTTATTGCCTGTGTTACAAGGTGTGAAGTTGTGTAAGACTCAATGTCCGACCACCGCAGAAGATAGAGAGAAAATGAAAGATGTTCCCTATGCTTCAGCCATAGGCTCTGTCATGTATGCAATGCTGTGTACCAGACCTGATGTGTGCCTTCCTATAAGTCTAGCAGGGAGGTACCAAAGTAATCCAGGAGTGGATCACTGGACAGCGGTCAAGAACATCTGAAATACCTGAAAAGGACTAAGGATATGTTTCTCGTATATGGAGGTGACAAAGAGCTCATCGTAAATGGATGCGTTGATGCAAGCTTTGACACTGATCCTGACGATTCTAAATCGCAAACCGGATACATATTTTTACTGAACGGTGGAGCTGTCAATTGGTGCAGTTCTAAACAAAGCGTCGTGGCGGGATCTACATGTGAAGCAGAGTACATAGCTGCTTCAGAAGCAGCAAATGAAGGAGTCCGGATGAAGGAGTTCATATCCGATCTAGGTGTCATACCTAGTGCATTGGGTCCAATGAAAATCTTTTGTGACAATACTGGTGCAATTGCCTTGGCAAAGGAATCCAGATTTCACAAGAGAACCAAGCACATCAAGAGACACTTCAATTCCATTATCGATTTAGTCCAAGTGGGACACATAGAAATTTGCAAGATACATATGGATCTGAATGTTACAGACCTGCTGACTAAGCCTCTTCCACGAGCAAAACATGATCAGCACCAAGGCTCCATGGGTGTTAGAATCATTACTGTGTAATCTAGATTATTGACTCTAGTGCAAGTGGGAGACTGAAGGAAATATGCCCTAGAGGAAATAATAAAGTTATTATTTATTTCCTTATATCATGATAAATGTTCATTATTCATGCTAGAATTGTATTAACCGGAAACATAATACATGTGTGAATACATAGACAAACATAGTGTGACTAGTATGCCTCTACTTGACTAGCTCGTTGATCAAAGATGGTTATGTTTCCTAACCATAGACATGAGTTGTCGTTTGATTAACGGGATCACGTCATTAGGAGAATGATGTGATTGACTTGACCTATTTCGTTAGCTTAGCACTTGATCGTTTAGTTTGTTGTTATTGCTTTCTTCATGACTTATACATGTTCCTATGACTATGAGATTATATAACTCCCGTTTACCGGAGGAACACTTTGTGTGCTACCAAACGTCACAACGTAAGTGGGTGATTATAAAGGTGCTCTACAGGTGTCTCGGAAGGTACTTGTTGGGTTGGCGTATTTCAAGATTAGGATTTGTCACTCCGATTGTCGGAGAGGTATCTCTGGGCCCTCTCGGTAATGCACATCACATAAGCCTTGCAAGCATTGCAACTAATAAGTTAGTTGCGGGATGATGTAGTACGGAACGAGTAAACAGACTTGCCGATAACAAGATTGAACTAGGTATTGAGATATCGACGATCAAATCTCGGGCAAGTAACATACCAATGACAAAGGGAACAACGTATGTAGTTATGCGGTCTGACCGATAAAAGATCTTCGTAGAATATGTAGGAGCCAATATGAGCATCCAGGTTCCGCTATTGGTTATTGACCGGAGACGTGTCTCGGTCATGTCTACATTGTTCACGAACCCGTAGGGTCCGCACGCTTAACGTTTCGATGACAGTTTCATTACGAGTTTATATATTTTGATGTACCGAAGGTTGTTCGGAGTCCCAGATGTGATCACAGACATAACGAGGAGTCTCAAAATAGTCGAGACATAAAGATTGATATATTGGACGACTATATTCGGACACAGGAATGGTTCCGGGAGTTATCGGATATAAAACGGAGTACTGGGGGTTACCGGAACCCCCCGGGGGTTAATGGGCCTCATGGGCCCAAAGTGGAGCAGAGGAGGGGCGGCCAGGGCAGGCTGCACGCCTCCTCCCCCTCTAGTCCGAATTGGACAACGAGGGAGGGGTGGCGCCCCCCCTTTCCTTTCTCTCCTCTCCCCCTTCCTTCCCCCGCTCCTAGTTGGACAAGGAAAGGAGGGAGTCCTACTCCCGGTAGGAGTAGGACTCCTCCCTGGCGTGCCTCCTCCTGGCCGGCCGGCCCTCCCCCTTGCTCCTTTATATACGGGGGCAGGGGGCACCTCTAGACACAATAATTGATCCTTGAGATCTATTAGCCATGTGCGGTGCCCTCCACTACCATAATCCTCGATAATATTGTAGCGGTGCTTAGGCGAAGCCCTGCGACGGTAGAACATCAAGATCGGCACCACGCCGTCGTGCTGACGGAACTCTTCCCTGACATTCTGCTGGATCAGACTCCGGGGATCGTCATCGAGCTGAACGTGTGCTAGAACTCGGAGGTGCCGTAGTTTCGATGCTTGATCGGTCGGGCCGTGAAGACGTACGAATACATCAACCGCATTGTGCTAACGCTTCCTCTTCCGGTCTACGAGGGTACGTAGACAACACTCTCCCCTCTCGTTGCTATGCATCACCATGATCTTGCGTGTGCGTAGGAAAATTTTGAAATTACTACATTCCCCGACAAGAAGAACATAGCACATAGATCCAAACATACGGATAGCTGAGTAGTCAGGAGAGCGACCATAGAGACACTCCAAAGGAATACCACCCTGCAGAGCAGTCGATGGCTGAATGTTGATGAGATAGCTGGATGCGGAAACAGCCTAAGCCCAAAAATGGGGTGGAAGGGAAGCAGCAATCATTAGCGCACGAGCCGTCTCAAGCAAATGACGATGCTTACGTTCGACAACGCCATTCTAAGCATGAGCACCAGGACATGAGAACTAGGCAAGAGTACCCTGTTCCGCAAGAAAACCACGCAACAACTGAGAGATATACTCGCCAGCGGAGTCAGCATGAAAGGTACGAATGGGCGTGGAAAACTGGGTATGAACCATGGAAGCAAATCGTTTGTATATAGGGAGAACCTCGCTACGAGATTTCATAAAGTAGAGCCAAGTGTAGCGAGAAAAATCATCAATAAACAAAACATAGTAGCGATGACCACCTTTCGAATCAAAGGGAGCAGGACCCCAGACATCAGAATGAACTAAGTCAAAAGGACGTTGAGATACAGACTCACTAGTAGGATAAGGTAACTGAGTCTATTTGCCAAGTCTGCAACCATTACAATGCAAGGAGACATCTCCAGATACAGACCCCAAGAGGCCCTGACGAACTAAAGAAGACAAACGAGAGCCACAGAGGTGACCAATACGATGATGCCACTGCTGGAAGGACGCGGACGAAGAGGCAGCAAGAGCATGGGAGTTGGCAGAAGTGGTGGCAGCGGAAGGAACACAAAGCCAATTAACCTCCCAAAGGCCCTCTGACTCACGGCACCAGGGGCCAGCACCAACCAAAGCCTTGGTGCGACGATCCTGAATGGAGCAAGAGTCGGTATCAAGAATGGCACGACAACCAGAATCAGTAAGTTGGGCAGCGGAAAAAAGATTCATGGTAAGGCGAGGAACATGTGAAACACTAGGAACAGAAAAGGATGGAGTGGAAAGAAGACCATGACTAGCAATAGGAAGAGGTGTGCCATCGGCGGTAAGAACATTAACAGGTGAATCCAGAGGTCGGAGGGAAGACAACACAGAAGAGTCAGAAGACATATGGAAGGAGGCTGCGGAATCCAGAACCCACGAAGATGTACCTGACTGTGGAGAGGCCTGCGGTGGTGGAGAAGTGGATGCAGTCACAGCAACAGCTGAACCAGTCGACGAGGAGCCGGGGGAGGCAAGTAGACGCTTGAGGCGTACAATGTCCTGGTCAGTGAGTGACGGAGTCGAGGAAGACACTGGAGTGCCGCTGGAAGAGGAGCACCTCTGGTCTCGCTTCTTCTGGCGACAGTCAGACTCTGAGTGACCTGACCAAGAGCAGTAACCACAGAAGGTGTCACAATGTGACATACTCTTCTCAGCATACGGAGAGCAAGTCACCCCCCTGAAGGAGTAGGCAGAAGTGGTGGAGCGGTGAGGCGAGCAGAGGACACAGGAGCTCGGGCGGCCAACACTGAAGGAACCACAAGTAACCCTGCAGAGCGAAGACGGGTCTCCTCAGCACGAAGCTCGGAAAGCACCTCCGAGATACGAACACGACCACGAGCAAGCAGGTGAGCACGATGAGGCTCAAACTCAGACCGGAGGCGAGATAAGAACTCATGAACCCTCTGAAACTCCAAGTCAGATCGCGTAGTCTGACAGCAACGACAAGTGCCACAAACAACTATCCGCACTGAGTCAAGCTGACGCCAGATGGCAGAGCACTGTGAATAGAACTCATCCACAGACGAGTCACCCTGCTGAAGAGCATGCTCCTGACGCACCACAGAAAGGTAGAGGGCTTCACCAGAGGGCTGATAGCGCTGACAAAGATAGGACCACATTGTTGCAGCAGTGTTGAGGCCCATGAACTCCGAAGCAAACTAAGGGAGGACACTCGCAGTGAGAACAGCAACAGCTCGAGCATCATCATTGCACCACTGAGTGTAAGCAGAGAGATCATCCCGGTAGACAGAAAGAGCATCAGAATAGGCGGATACCTGCTGATCATAGGCATCAACTGCAGCATCATCAAGGGCCTTGGCTGCATCCCGATCAGCCTGAGAAGTATCAACAGCAATCACCAGTGGTATTGGCGGGATAGGAGCCACCGGAGCAACAGGGCAGGGCAGACAGGGTACCTCGCCAGAGAGAACGCCCCACAGCAGAAGACCGCGCATATGTATACGCATGAAGCCCGTAAACTCAGCATAGTTGGTGCCATCAAAAAGCACCGAGCATCGAGGGACAGCTATATAGCCCGAAGAAGACATGAGAGAGTCTTTTTTTTGTCAACGACAATAGTAAATCCCGATCGGGATCATACGGGATTGAGGGGATCGATCCCCCGCTCGCTGAATCGAGCACCTGCTCGCGCGAAGCCCCCACACGCTCACTGAATCCAGCACCCGCTCGCGGGAACTCCCCACGCGCTCGTGGAATCCAGAACCCACTCGCGGGAAACTCCCCACGCGCACGCCCTCACGCCCACACGCGCAGCTAGGCGAGTAGAGGCTACGGGCCTGCGGCGGAAAGGAGAGGAGTGGCTGGGGCCGAAGCAGATCCGGCGAGAAGGAGAGGAGCGGCCGGGCCGGTCAGCGACGGAGGCACGATGGAGTGGCCGGCCGCCGGACGAGCTTGAGGCAACGAGGCGATGCAGTCGCCGGCTGGGAAGGATGACGGCATAGACAGGCCGCCGGTCAGTGGTGCCGGCGGGGTAGCAGGTGAGGCCGGGGCAAAGAGGAGGTAGCGACCGGGCCGGGTTGAATCGGGAGAGAAGCTAGCACGGAGTTGCAGCATGCGGGAGAGAGGGGAACCTAACATCTGATACCATGTTGGATAATGAGCAACTTAGCTTTACTGAGGGCCAATGGCCAGTACATATACAAATGTGGTAAAGTGCAGAAAAGCCCCTTATACAATGGGGATCACTAGTAGAAAAAGGGCCTGTTGTCCCGGTTCGTAAGGGCCTTTTGTCCCGGTTCCTGAACCGGGACTAAAGGGTCGGTACTAATGCCCTGCCCCTTTAGTCCCGGTTCAATCTAGAACCGGGACTGATGGGCCTCCACGTGGCCTGTGCGCGGAGTCCAGGCAGGAGACCCTGTGGCTGGGGTTTTTGTTTTTCTTTTGAAAGGGGGGGGGGGTTTGGGGTTTTGGGGGGTTAATTTAGGTGTTTCATATATTGTGTTAGCTAGCTATAATTAATAGAGAGAAGTGTCCTCTCTTATGTCCGTGCTTGGTCGACGCTACGTACTAGACATGCTAGCTAGCTAGTAAGCAAATGAAGGAAACAGAAGATCGTCATGAACATATATGCATACAGAGAGAAGTGATATCGACCACCTCTCCTTCTCCGAGAGATTGGTCGAACAACAAGTTCTCGTATATCCATCCGACACTACCGGCTACATATATACAATAATTATCTCTTACAAATATAATCATACGGACTCATGGTCCACATAGTATTCTCCGTCTTCAGCGATCACGTGGTCAAGAAAGAATGCCGCCAATTCCTCTTGAATTGCACGCATGCGAGCTGGTGCTAGGAGTTCACCCCGCTTCCGAAACATCTAATTTGAAGAAGGGGGTCAATACATATATATATATATATATATATATATATATATATATATATATATATATATATATATATATATATATATATGAATGAATGAAACTCAACACAAATGATGGTAATAAAATAAAATTGTGAATGTTGTTATTTACGTACTTCATATTGTTTGTCAGTGTAGCCCCGCTCACAGGTCGTGTGGCGGATGGACTC
>NC_041392.1:27091062-27103994 GCF_002162155.2 Triticum dicoccoides | reverse complement strand
CAAATATAATCATACGGACTCATGGTCCACATAGTATTCTCCGTCTTCAGCGATCACGTGGTCAAGAAAGAATGCCGCCAATTCCTCTTGAATTGCACGCATGCGAGCTGGTGCTAGGAGTTCACCCCGCTTCCGAAACATCTAATTTGAAGAAGGGGGTCAATACATATATATATATATATATGTATATATATATATATATATATATATATATATATATATATATATATATATATGAATGAATGAAACTCAACACAAATGATGGTAATAAAATAAAATTGTGAATGTTGTTATTTACGTACTTCATATTGTTTGTCAGTGTAGCCCCGCTCACAGGTCGTGTGGCGGATGGACTCGCAAACGTAGTATCCACAGAAATCATTACCTTTTTCCTGCCACAACCACTTTACAAGAAATAGAGGTCAATCAAACTGATAAGCAAGAATGCCAAATCAATAGGAGATGCGCGGAACATGCTACTATAGTACTTACTTTCGGGTGTCGAAATTGCAGCTTCTTCGGGAGTCCTGGAGCTTTTTTGGAGATTTTTTTCCAAACCCTGCCAGACAAAGAAAACAATTACTTGATATATCAGGAAATGAACAAAGTTGCTGATATGGTGGATAATGATCGATTTAACTTACTTCTCGAGCATTTGAGTCATGTCCGCATACTCCTGGGGATCTTTTCGTTTTGAGTCTAAGACAGTTACTAGTCCCTGCTCAAGCTTAATCTCTAGGAGAATATAGTGGTAACTGCACACACATGCATAACTCATCAATTACATTACTATAACCTTGACTAATATATATATATATAAGGGAAACCGAATACGCAGAAGACAGTAACACTCACTTGAAGTTGTAAGGAAAGAGTATTATATCTTTGTTTCCATTTATTACCAACGATCGTAGCAAGTTGGCCTCGGTATCTGCGGCATGAAATATAACCTGAGTTGCATCTATGAGATATGTGTTAATGAACCCAATATCACCGACTTGTCTTTTCTTCAATTCGGCGATCTTCAATCTGCATAATATAGTGAGGATGATTATAAATACATGCAATGAAAGAGCTGAGCTATATAGAGAGACTTAATGACAGAAGTAGTACTACTTACAGACAGTAGCAGGTGACCGCTGTTTTATCGAGGGCCAATTGATTGAAAAACTGAAAGAACTCCTCAAATGGAACAGGCAACAGTTCAATTCCAACGAGGTCATGCTCCTTTTTAACTTTCAAATACAAAGTACTCCTCCCCCAGAGTCTCTGTAGATTTTCAAGTACCAATCATGCAATCTTCGCATCATCGTTGATAGAGATCTTTCATCTTTGACGAGAGGCTTCCCGTACTCGTATCTTTGTATCTGCACCTCCATGGGTTCATAATGTACATCGTCGGGCAGGTAATCGGCAAGATTGCTCTAACCGGGCACCATCCTCGGATCATTAGCGACGTTGTCGCTAGGCACCTTGAGCGGGGTGCACGATTGCTTTGCTTGTTCGCCGAGCTGGGAAATTTGTTTCCCAGCTCGTTGTTCTTTCAGCCTTTGATCACTAACAGTACTTCCCGACCGCTCCGCTTTGGCAAATTCCTTTCCAATAATGTGCTCATAGTTTCCTTTCGGCAGAGACTTGGGTGGTTTTGTCAGGGCAGCCAGAGTGCGCTTCGCTCACCAGATCTACCTTCTCCTCCGGAGGTGGATGTCTCTTTGATTTCAACCCTTGAAACCAGCCATCCACTTCGGTTCATGCGATCTCGGCGTTCTCCTCCAGGGTCCTCTCGTATGGTAACTTCTCTGGAGTCTTCAGAGAAGGACCAAATCTGTATTTCCTCCCGCCTCTGGCTGTACTGCTAGACGCCGGCAGAGCAGATCGAGCGGTTGTCTTCTTTACTTTCTTACGAGGCGGAGGAGAAGGACTACGACGCGCCGGAGCAGCCGGAGCGGCGGCAGGTCTCTTCCTCCCTTGCTGACGAGGCGGAGAAGGAGGAGGCTGGCTGCTCGGGCGCGTCGGCGCAGGCGGAGAAGGAGGCGGAGTGCCGCCACGCGCTGGAGAAGGAGCCGGTCGAGTGCCCTGATCGTCACTCACCGGAGGAGGAGGAGGCGGAGGAGGCGGAGTGCCCTGACTCGCCAGAGGACGAGGCGGTGGAAGAGGCGGAGTGCCCTGACTTGCCGGAGGAGGAGGAGGAGGCGGAGGCGTCCAGTTCGGAAGGTTGATGAGCTCCTTCCGCCATAGGCATGGAGTCTTCAGAGCAGACCCCAGCCTAGTCTCCCCTTCACCGGTAGGGTGGTCAAGCTGGAGGTCCTAAAATCCCTCCGTTATTTCATCCACCATCACCCTAGCATATCCTTCTGGAATCGGCCGGCAGTGAAAAGTTACGCCAGGTTCAGTAGGATAAACAGAGCCAACAGCCGCCTTGACCTTCAAATTCATCCATTGCGTCATAAGGTGGCAATTTTGAGACTCCGTGATAGCATCCACGGGATAGCTGGCAGGAGCTGTCAAGGCATGCTCCGGCTGAAGCAGCTCAGTGGAAGCCACGCTGCTTCTCCGCTGAGATGGCGGGGTAGCTTCGGGGGAAGCTTCGGCAGTACGTTTGCTGCGATTTGGTTATCATTCCTCTATCGCTTGTACCCTTGCTTGCAGCGCCTGCATTTGGTTCTGCTGCACTTTTTCCTCCTCTCATGGGATTTGTAACCGCCTGCGTCCAGAAACCCAACCTTCCACGGAATGGAGCCTGGCGTGCCTCATGTCCGTCCAGGGTGCTCAGGATTCCCGAGGGCCATTGTGAGCTCGTCGTTCTCTCTGTCTGGAAAGAACGTCCCTTGCTACGCTGCTTTGATATACTCCTGAAGCTTCCTGACTGGTATGTCCATTTGATCGTTCGTCCAAATGCACTTCCCTGTTACAGGGTCCAAGGTTCCGCCAGCCTCGAAGAACCAAGTCCGGCAACGGTCTGGCTAGTTAATTGTCTCTGGATCGATCCCTTTATCAACCAGATCATTCTCAGTCTTGGCCCACTTAGGCCGGGCTACGAGGTAGCCACCTGACCCCGTGCGATGGTGATGCTTCTTCTTCGTAGCATTTTGCTTGTTTGTCGCCAACATCTTCTTACTCTTTTCGGATGTCTTGTGGGCCACAAATGCGGGCCAGTGATCTCTGATCATCTCATATCTGCCCTTGAATTCTGGTGTCTCATTATTTTCGGCAAACTTATTCAAATCTTTCTTCCACCTCCTGAATAGTTCTGCCATCCTCTTAAGAGCAAAAGACATGATTAATTGCTCTTTAACTGGCTTCTCTGGGTTATCCTCTGGCGGTAGGGTGAAATTTGACTTCAGCTCAGTCCAAAGATCATTTTTCTGCATATCATTGACATAAGACACCTCAAGGTCTTCTGTAGCCAGCTTAAACCATTGCTGGATGCTGATCGGGATCTTGTCCCTAACCAAAACCCTGCACTGAGCAACAAATGCGCTCTTTGTCCCGAGGGGTTCAATCGGTTGGCCGTCGGGCACGATTGCTATGATCTCAAACTTTTAATCCGAGCTCAACTTTTTCTTCGGGCCTCGTCTCTTTACCGAAGTTGTGCTCGATCTAGAGGGCTAGAAAAAGAACAAAGACTTAATTAATATGTGTACATACCAAAACAATGAATGCATCAATTAGCTAGTCAGCATAAGCTTAACTAATATATATACCTGGCCAGACTTGGTTCGGTCACCGGAGACGTCATCACGGTCTCCTTCTTGCACTGGCATTGGGTCACCGGAGCCGTCCTCACGGTCTCCTTCTTGCACCGGCATTAGGTCACCGTGTTGGAAATATGCCCTAGAGGCAATAATAAAAGCATTACTATTATATTTCCTTGTTCATGATAATTGTCTTTATTCATGCTATAATTGTGTTATCTAGAAATCGTAATACATGTGTGAATAACAGACATCAACATGTCCCTAGTGAGCCTCTAGTTGACTAGCTCGTTGATCAACAGATAGTTATGATTTCCTGACTATGGACACTGGATGTCATTGATAACGAGATCACATCATTAGGAGAATGATGTGATGGACGAGACCCAATCCTAAACATAGCACAAGATCGTATAGTTCGTTTGCTAGAGTTTTGCAATGTCAAAGTATCTTTTCCTTAGACCATGAGATCGTGTAACTCCCGGATACCGTAGGAGTGCTTTGGGTATGCCAAACGTCACAACGTAACTGGGTGACTATAAAGGTAGACTACGGGTATCTCCGAAAGTGTCTGTTGGGTGACATGGATCAAGACTGGGATTTGTCACTCCGTATGACGGAGAGATATCACTGGGCCCACTCGGTAATGCATCATCATAATGAGCTCAGAGTGACCAAGTGTCTGGTCACGGGATCATGCATTACGGTACGAGTAAAGTGACTTGCCGGTAACGAGATTGAACGAGGTATTGGGATACCGACGATCGAATCTCGGGCAAGTAACATATCGATAGACAAAGGGAATAGCGTACGGGGTTGATTGAATCCTCGACATCGTGGTTCATCCGATGAGATCATCGTGGAGCATGTGGGAGCCAACATGGGTATCCAGATCCCGCTGTTGGTTATTGACCGGAGAGTCGTCTCGGTCATGTCTGCTTGTCTCCCGAACCCGTAGGGTCTACACACTTAAGGTTCAGTTACGCTAGGGTTGTAGGGATATGTATATGCAGTAACCCGAATGTTGTTCGGAGTCCCGGATGAGATCCCGGACGTCACGAGGAATTCCGGAATGGTCCGGAGGTAAAGATTTATATATGGGAAGTCCTGTTTCGGGCATCGGGACAAGTTTCGGGGTTATCAGTATTGTACCGGGACCACCGGAAGGGTCCCGGGGGTCCACCGGGTGGGTCCACCTGCCCCGGGGGGCCACATGGGCTGCAAGGGGGTGCGCCTTGGCCTAATGGGCCAAGGGCACCAGCCCCACATAGGCCCATGCGCCTAGGGTTTAAGGGGACAAGAGTCCTAGGAGGGTAAGGCACCTCCTAGGTGCCTTGGGGGGGAGGGAAACCTCCCCTAGGCCGCCGCACCCCCTAGGAGATTGGATCTCCTAGGGCCGGCCACCCCCCCTTGGCACCCCTATATATAGTGGGGGAGAGGAGGGACTTCATACCTTGAGTCCTTGGCCTTTGGTTGCCTCCTTCTCCCTCCCTTGCTGGATCAAGAAGAGGAGACGTGGCTGTTCCGTACGTGTGTTGAACACGGAGGTGCCATCCGTTCGGCGCTGGTCATCGGTGATTTGGATCACGTCGAGTACGACTACATCATCACCGTTCTTTTGAACGCTTCCGCTCGCGATCTACAAAGGTATGTAGATGCATCTAATCACTCATTGCTAGATGAACTCCTAGATGATCTTGGTGAAACGAGTAGGAAAATTTTTGTTTTCTGTAACGTTCCCCAACAGTGGTATCAGAGCTAGGTCTATGCGTAGTTCTTCTTGCGCGAGTAGAACACAATTTGTTGTGGGCGTAGATTTGTCAACTTTCTTGCCGTTACTAGTCCTTTCTTGCTTCAGCGGTATTGTGGGATGAAGCGGCCCGGACCAACCTTACACGTACGCTTACGTGAGACCGGTTCCACCGACTAACATGCACTAGTTGCATAAGGTGGCTGGCGGGTGTCTGTCTCTCCTGCTTTAGTTGGAGCGGAATCGATGAACAGGGTCCTTATGAAGGGTAAATAGAAGTTGACAAATCACGTTGTGGCTTTAACGTAGGTAAGAAAACGTTCTTGCTAGAACCCTAATTCAGCCACGTAAAACTTGCAACAACAATTAGAGGACGTCTAACTTGTTTTTGCAGCAAGTGGTTTGTGATATGATATGGCCAAAGTTGTGATGAATGATGAATGATCTATATGTGATGTATGAGATGTTCATGCTATTGTAATAGGATTCACGACTTGCATGTCGATGAGTATGACAACCGGCAGGAGCCATAGGAGTTGTCTTTATTCTTTTATATGACCTGTGTGTCATCAAGAAACGCCATGTAAATTACTTTACTTTATTGCTAAACGCGTTAGCCATAGTAGTAGAAGTAATAGTTGGCGAGCAACTTCATGGAGACACGATGATGGAGATCATGATGATGGAGATCATGGTGTCAAGCCGGTGACAAGATGATCATGGAGCCCCAAGATGGAGATCAAAGGAGCTATGTGATAATGGCCATATCATGTCACGCTTATTATTTGATTGCATGTGATGTTTATCATGTTTTGCATCTTGTTTACTTAGAACGACGGTAGTAAATAAGATGATCCCTCACAATAATTTCAAGAAGTGTTCCCCCTAACTGTGCACCGTTGCGACAGTTTGCTGTTTCAAAACACCACGTGATGATCGGGTGTTTTATTCAGACGTTCACATACAACGGGTGTAAGACAGATTTACACATGCAAACACTTAGGTTGACTTGACGAGCCAAGCATGTACAGACATGGCCTCGGAACACAGAAGACCGAAAGGTCGAGCATGAGTCGTATAGTAGATACGATCAACATGAAGATGTTCACCGACGTTGACTAGTCCGTCTCACGTGATGATCGGACACGGTCTAGTTAACTCGGATCATGTAATACTTAGATGACTGGAGGGATGTCTAATCTAAGTGGGAGTTCATTAATAATTTGATTAGTTGAACTTAATTATCATGAACTTAGTCTAAAATCTTTGCAATATGTCTTGTAGATCAAATGGCCAACGTAGTCCTCAACTTCAACGCGTTCCTAGAGAAAACTAAGCTGAAAGACGATGGCAGCAACTATACGGACTGGGTCCGGAACCTGAGGATCATCCTCATAGCTGCCAAGAAAGATTATGTCCTACAAGCACCGCTTGGTGACGCACCCGTTCTCCCTGCAGAACAAGATGTTATGAACGCTTGGCAGGCACGTTTCGATGACTACTCCCTCGTTCAGTGCGGCATGCTTTACAGCCTAGAGCCGGGGCTCCAAAAATGTTTTGAGAGACATGGAGCATATGAGATGTTCGAAGAGCTGAAAATGGTTTTCCAAGCTCATGCCCGGGTCGAGAGATATGAAGTCTCCGACAAATTCTTCAGCTGTAAGATGGAGGAAAACAGTTCTGTCAGTGAGCACATACTCACTATGTCTGGGTTGCATAACCGCTTGACTCAGCTGGGAGTTAATCTCCCGAATGATGCGGTCATTGACAGAATCCTCCAGTCGCTTCCACCAAGCTACAAGAGCTTTGTGATGAACTTCAATATGCAGGGGATGGAAAAGACCATTCCTGAAGTATTTGCTATGCTGAAATCAGCAGAGGTAGAAGTCAGGAAGGAACATCAAGTGTTGATGGTCAATAAAACCACTAAGTTCAAGAAAGGCAAGGGTAAAAAGAACTTCAAGAAGGACAGCAAGGAGGTTGCCGCGCCCGGCAAGCAAGCTGCCGGGAAGAAGCCAAAGAATGGACCCAAGCCCGAGACTGAGTGCTTTTATTGCAAGGGAAGCGGTCACTGGAAGCGGAACTGCCCTAAGTACTTAGCGGATAAGAAGGCCGGCAAAACAAAAGGTATATGTGATATACATGTAATTGATGTGTACCTTACTAGTGCCCGTAGTGGCTCCTGGGTATTTGATACCGGTGTAGTTGCTCACATTTGTAACTCAAAGCAGGGGCTGCGGAATAAGCGGAAACTGGCAAAGGACGAGGTGACGATGCGCGTCGGGAATGGTTCCAAGGTCAATGTGATCGCCGTCGGCACGCTACCTCTGCATCTCCCTTCGGGATTAGTTTTAAACCTTAATAATTGTTATTTAGTGCCAGCTTTGAGCATGAACATTGTATCGGGATCTCGTTTAATTCGAGATGGCTACTCTTTTAAATCTGAGAATAATGGTTGTTCCATTTTTATGAGAGATATGTTTTATGGTCATGCTCCTATGGTGAATGGTTTATTCCTTATGAATCTCGAACGTGATGCTACACATATTCATAATGTGAGTACCAAAAGAAGTAAAGTTGATAATGATAGTCCCACGTACTTGTGGCACTGCCGCCTTGGTCACATAGGTGTCAAACGCATGAAGAAGCTCCATGCTGATGGACTTTTAGAGTCTCTTGATTATGAATCATTTGACACGTGCGAACCATGCCTTATGGGTAAAATGACCAAGACTCCGTTCTCAGGAACAATGGAGCGAGCAACCGACTTATTGGAAATCATACATACCGATGTGTGCGGTCCAATGAGTGTTGAGGCTCGCGGTGGCTATCGTTATGTTCTCACCCTCACTGATGATTTAAGTAGGTATGGGTATATCTACTTAATGAAACACAAGTCTGAAACCTTTGAAAAGTTCAAGGAATTTCAGAGTGAGGTTGAAAATCAACGTGACAGGAAAATCAAGTTTCTACGATCAGATCGTGGAGGAGAAGACTTGAGTCACGAGTTTGGGGCACACTTAAGAAAATGTGGAATAGTTTCACAACTCACGCCGCCTGGAACACCTCAGCGTAATGGTGTGTCCGAACGTCGTAATCGCACTCTGTTAGATATGGTGCGATCTATGATGTCTCTTACCGATTTACCGCTTTCTTTTTGGGGCTATGCTTTAGAGACTGCCGCATTCACTTTAAATAGGGCTCCGTCGAAATCCGTTAAGACGACACCGTATGAATTATGGTTTGGGAAGAAACCTAAGCTGTCGTTTCTAAAAGTTTGGGGATGCGATGCTTATGTCAAGAAACTTCAACCTGAAAAGCTCGAACCCAAATCGGAAAAATGCGTCTTCATAGGGTACCCAAAAGAAACTATTGGGTACACCTTCTACCTTAGATCCGAAGGCAAGATCTTTGTTGCCAAGAATGGGTTCTTTCTGGAGAAAGAGTTTCTCTCGAAAGAAGTAAGTGGGAGGAAAGTAGAGCTTGATGAAGTATTACCTCTTGAATCGGAAAAAGGCGCAACTCAAGAAAATGTTCCTGAGGTGCCTGCACCGACTAGAGAGGAAGTTAATGAAAATGATCAAGATACTTCTGATCAAGCCCCTACTGAAATCCGAAGGTCCACAAGGACACGTTCCGCACCAGAGTGGTACGGCAACCCTGTCTTGGAAATCATGTTGTTAGACAACGGTGAACCTTCGAACTATGAAGAAGCGATGGCGGGACCGGATTCCGACAAATGGCTAGAAGCCATGAAATCCGAGATAGGATCCATGTATGAGAACGAAGTATGGACTTTGACTGACTTGCCCGTTGAACGGCGAGCCATAGAAAATAAATGGATCTTTAAGAAGAAGACAGACGCGGATGGTAATGTGACCATCTATAAAGCTCGGCTTGTCGCTAAGGGTTATCGACAAGTTCAAGGGGTTGACTACGATGAGACTTTCTCACCGGTAGCGAAGCTAAAGTCCGTCCGAATCATGTTAGCAATTGCCGCATTCTATAATTACGAAATATGGCAAATGGACGTCAAAACGGCATTCCTTAATGGTTTCCTTAAGGAAGAATTGTATATGATGCAGCCGGAAGGTTTTGTCGATCCTAAGAATGCTGACAAAGTGTGCAAGCTCCAACGCTCGATTTATGGGCTGGTGCAAGCATCTCGGAGTTGGAACATTCGCTTTGATGAGATGATCAAAGCGTTTGGGTTTACACAGACTTATGGAGAAGCCTGCGTTTACAAGAAAGTGAGTGGGAGCTCTGTAGCATTTCTCATATTATATGTAGATGACATACTTTTGATGGGAAATGATATAGAACTCTTGGACAGCATCAAGGCCTACTTGAATAAAAGTTTTTCAATGAAGGACCTTGGAGAAGCTGCTTATATATTAGGCATCAAAATCTATAGAGATAGATCGAGACGCCTCATAGGTCTTTCACAAAGCACATACCTTGATAAGATATTGAAGAAGTTCAATATGGATCAATCCAAGAAAGGGTTCTTGCCTGTGTTACAAGGTGTGAAATTGAGCTCAACTCAATGTCCGACCACGGCAGAAGATATAGAAGAGATGAGCGTCATCCCCTATGCCTCAGCCATAGGTTCTATTATATATGCCATGCTGTGTACCAGACCTGATGTTAACCTTGCCGTCAGTTTGGTAGGAAGGTACCAAAGTAATCCCGGCAAGGAACACTGGACAGCGGTCAAGAATATCCTGAAGTACCTGAAAAGGACTAAGGAAATGTTTCTCGTTTATGGAGGTGACGAAGAGCTCGTCGTAAAGGGTTACGTCGACGCTAGCTTCAACACAGATCTGGATGACTCTAAGTCACAAACCGGATACATGTATATTTTGAATGGTGGGGCAGTAAGCTGGTGCAGTTGCAAGCAAAGCGTCGTGGCGGGATCTACATGTGAAGCGGAGTACATGGCAGCCTCGGAGGCAGCACATGAAGCAATATGGGTGAAGGAGTTCATCACCGACCTAGGAGTCATACCCAATGCGTCGGGGCCGATCAAGCTCTTCTGTGACAACACTGGAGCTATTGCACTTGCCAAGGAGCCCAGGTTTCACAAGAAGACAAGGCACATCAAGCGTCGCTTCAACTCCATTCGTGAAAATGTTCAAGATGGAGACATAGAGATTTGTAAAGTACATACGGACCTGAATGTAGCAGATCCGTTGACTAAACCTCTCCCTAGAGCAAAACATGATCAACACCAGAATTCCATGGGTGTTCGATTCATCACAATGTAACTAGATTACTGACTCTAGTGCAAGTGGGAGACTGTTGGAAATATGCCCTAGAGGCAATAATAAAAGCATTATTATTATATTTCCTTGTTCATGATAATTGTCTTTATTCATGCTATAATTGTGTTATCTGGAAATCGTAATACATGTGTGAATAACAGACATCAACATGTCCCTAGTGAGCCTCTAGTTGACTAGCTCGTTGATCAACAGATAGTTATGATTTCCTGACTATGGACACTGGATGTCATTGATAACGAGATCACATCATTAGGAGAATGATGTGATGGACGAGACCCAATCCTAAACATAGCACAAGATCGTATAGTTCGTTTGCTAGAGTTTTGCAATGTCAAAGTATCTTTTCCTTAGACCATGAGATCGTGTAACTCCCGGATACCGTAGGAGTGCTTTGGGTATGCCAAACGTCACAAGTAACTGGGTGACTATAAAGGTAGACTACGGGTATCTCCGAAAGTGTCTGTTGGGTGACATGGATCAAGACTGGGATTTGTCACTCCGTATGACGGAGAGGTATCACTGGGCCCACTCGGTAATGCATCATCATAATGAGCTCAGAGTGACCAAGTGTCTGGTCACGGGATCATGCATTACGGTACGAGTAAAGTGACTTGCCGGTAACGAGATTGAACGAGGTATTGGGATACCGACGATCGAATCTCGGGCAAGTAACATATCGATAGACAAAGGGAATAGCGTACGGGGTTGATTGAATCCTCGACATCGTGGTTCATCCGATGAGATCATCGTGGAGCATGTGGGAGCCAACATGGGTAACCAGATCCCGCTGTTGGTTATTGACCGGAGAGTGGTCTCGGTCATGTCTGCTTGTCTCCCGAACCCGTAGGGTCTACACACTTAAGGTTCAGTTACGCTAGGGTTGTAGGGATATGTATATGCAGTAACCCGAATGTTGTTCGGAGTCCCGGATGAGATCCCGGACGTCACGAGGAATTCCGGAATGGTCCGGAGGTAAAGATTTATATATGGGAAGTCCTGTTTCGGGCATCGGGACAAGTTTCGGGGTTATCAGTATTGTACCGGGACCACCGGAAGGGTCCCGGGGGTCCACCGGGTGGGTCCACCTGCCCCGGGGGGGCACATGGGCTGCAAGGGGGTGCGCCTTGGCCTAATGGGCCAAGGGCACCAGCCCCACATAGGCCCATGCGCCTAGGGTTTAAGGGGACAAGAGTCCTAGGAGGGTAAGGCACCTCCTAGGTGCCTTGGGGGGAGGGAAACCTCCCCTAGGCCGCCGCACCCCCTAGGAGATTGGATCTCCTAGGGCCGGCCACCCCCCCTTGGCACCCCTATATATAGTGGGGGAGAGGAGGGACTTCATACCTTGAGTCCTTGGCCTTTGGTTGCCTCCTTCTCCCTCCCTTGCTGGATCAAGAAGAGGAGACGTGGCTGTTCCGTACGTGTGTTGAACACGGAGGTGCCGTCCGTTCGGCGCTGGTCATCGGTGATTTGGATCACGTCGAGTACGACTACATCATCACCGTTCTTTTGAACGCTTCCGCTCGCGATCTACAAAGGTATGTAGATGCATCTAATCACTCGTTGCTAGATGAACTCCTAGATGATCTTGGTGAAACGAGTAGGAAAATTTTTGTTTTCTGCAACGTTCCCCAACACACCGGAGCCATCATAATCATAGCCAGCTGCTTCCAGACCATCGGTGTCGTTGAGAAACAATGAGCAGACGGCATCACTTCCTCGTGCGATTATGTCCCCCAACAACTCTTCTTGTACTTCGTCTCGGGCGGTGTCCATAGTTTCTACAAATATTGACAACATGGCAATTATTATTCAAACATGACAGATGGATATATTAGTGGCAAACGTAGAACTAATATTAATTAGTAGCCTTGACGCTGCTTCTCTAGGGTTTGGGGTGGCCTCGACAACGCTTCAAGGATAAAAAAAGAAGAGGAAGAAAAAAAAAAGAGGAGAAGAAATAATAGAGGAGTAAGAACTCCTCTATTCTTTCTTCTCCTCTTTTTTTCTTCTTCTTCCTCTTTTTTTTATCGGGAACGAGGGTCGTCGAGGGTCACCGAGCGGTAGAGGAAACCCTAAATAGCAAGCATCGTGGGTGTGAGATACATGTGGCCGTCGGTGTCGGACACTACATCCACGTCCCACAAGTGACGTGGGCATCGAAGCCCGCGCCACTTGTGGGACGTGGATGTAGTGTCCGACACC
>NC_041392.1:27087602-27089855 GCF_002162155.2 Triticum dicoccoides | reverse complement strand
AGATACATGTGGCCGTCGGTGTCGGACACTACATCCACGTCCCACAAGTGACGTGGGCGTCGAAGCCCGCGCCACCTGTGGGACGTGGATGTAGTGTCCGGCACCGACGGTACATGTATCTCACACCGACGATACTTTCTATTTAGGGTTTCTCATCTACCGCTCGGCGACGCTCGACGACCCTCGTTCCCGATAAAAAAAGGGGAAGAAGAAGAAAAAAAGAGGAGAAGAAAGAATAGAGGAGATCTTCTCCTCTATTCTTTCTTCTCCTCTTTTTTTTTTCCTATTCCTCTTCTTTTTTTATCCTCTTCTTCCTCTCATGTTCGACAACCATCGACCCCTCGGCGACCCTAGACCCCTGGAACCCTCGACGACCCTGGAACCCTCGATCCCTAGACGACCCTGGAACCCTCGACCCTCAATCCCTAGACCCTATAGAACCCTCGAACTCTCGACCCTGAAACCCTTGACCCTTGACCCCTAAACGACCCTCGACCCTCTACCCTAGTTCCCGACCCTCGACCCCTCGGCGATCCTCGACACCCTCGTTCCCGATAAAAATTAAGAAGAAGAAGAAGAAGAAGAAGAAGAAGAAGAAGAAGAAGAAGAAGAAGAAGAAAGAGGAGAAGAAGAAAGGAATAGCTATAGCAGAAGATCGAAGAAAAAAAAGAAGAAAAAAAAGAGGAGAAGAAGAAAGGAATAGTGGAGAAGAAGAGAAAATAGAATATTCTATTTTCTCTTCCTCTCCAATATTCCTTTCTTCTTCTCCACTTCTTTTCCTTCTTTTTATTTATTTCTCCTCTTCTTTTCCTCTCCTCTTCTTCTTTCTTTCCTCTTCTTATTTTCTTCTTTCCTATCCTTCTTTTTCTAAAATTGTAACTTTTGCATATATAAAACTTTTCTAAAATTGTAACTTTCTATATATGAACAAAAAACTTTCTATGAACAAAAAAACATTTTTAACATATATATTTAGCAAATTCTAGCCACATACATCACATACACATATACATTATAGCCACATACACATATACATCACATATGAACAAAAAAATAAACTAATAAAAATAAAAAAACATATTGCAACATATGAACAAAAACATATAGCCACATACATACAAATACATTATATACACATACAAAATAAACTAATAAAAAAAGTGGTGGCGCTGGCGGGGCAGAGGGGCATGGCGGCAGCGGTGGCGCCGGCGGGGCAGGGCAGGGCAGGGGCGCGGGAGCGAGGCAAGGCAGGGGCGCGAGGCAGGTGCTCACAGAGGGGTGGCGGAGCACGGCGGGCGGCGTCGGGGCGCGGGGACAACGGTGAGGTGGCGTTCGAGGGCGGCGGCGACGGCAAAGTTGAGCAGCCTGACGGCGTCGGAGGCGGCGACGACGGTGAGGTGGACCAGCCTGACGACGCCGGAGGCGGTGGCGACGACGAGGTGGAGCAGCCTGACGGCTCGGTGGCGATGGCGACGAGGCAGAGCAGCGGGCGTTGGGCGGAGAAGAAAAGGATGTATTTGGTCGAAAACTGCTAAGTGCTGTATATAGCAAGAGCATTGATCCCGGTTCGTGAAACCAACCGGGACTAAAGGGGGCATTGGTCACGGCACCAACCGTGACCAATGCCCCCTTTAGTCTCGGTTGGTGCCACCAACCAGGACCAAAGGCCTTGTGCTGCCCCACACCCAAATGTTTAGTCCCACCTCGCTAGTTGAGAGGGAGCCGCACCTGTTTATAAGGTGCGGTGCCCCTTCCCTCTCGAGCTCCTCTCTAAAGCAGGCTTTCGGGTCTAACCTTGCAATGTGTGCCTGTGGGCCTAGTGGGCCTCCCGCGGGCCTGAATCCTGGCCCATGGTAGGGTTTCTAGTCGTATTCAGGCCGTGGGTGCCCAGTAGGTGGCACTTTTTTAATGTTTTTTTGCTTTTTTTTGTTTCTACTTACAACAAAATACTTATTGTTGCTATATTTAATTTCTTTTCCAGTTTTTTGTTTTGTATTCTGCATTATTTATTTTCTTTTGTTTTTTGCTTTATTTTTTAATTCTTTTTCCTTTTAGTTTTAGAAAAATTATAAACTTTCTGTTAGTGCCATTAGTTTTCAAATTTCAAAACACTTTTTTTGTTTTTTTGTTTTTTTTGTTGCTTTATTTATTTTATTTTGTTTCTACTTACAACAAAATACTTATTGTTGCTATTTTTATTTTTTTTCCAGTTTTTTTGTTTTGTTTTCTGTATTATTTATTTTATTTTGTTTT
>NC_041392.1:27064422-27087012 GCF_002162155.2 Triticum dicoccoides | reverse complement strand
TTTTATTTTGTGATTAAATTTACTATAAAAATAGTTTTTTTCCTGTTTTTTTGATTTGTTTTTTGCATTATTTATTTTCTTATGTTTTTTGCTTTAATTTTTAATTCTGTTTGCTTTTAGGTTAGCAAAATTATAAACTTTCTGTTAGTGCCATTAGTTTTAGAAAAATTATAAACTTTCTGTTAGTGCCATTAGTTTTTAAATTTGAATAGTTAAAATTTGAATTCTTTGAAAATTGTTTGAATCACAAGTTTGTGATTAACTTACTAAAAATGAGAATAGATGCGCTTATAGAGAAAATTCAACCTAAATTCCTAGTAAATTTCTATGAATTTCAGAGAAATTCACTATGAATTTAGGTTAAACTTTTCTCTATTAGGGCATCTATTTTCACTTTGAGAGGAGCTCAACAAGGCAGAGAGGGAAGGGCTTATAAACCGGTGTGAGCCCCCTTCGGTTGGCGAGGTGGGACTAAACTCTGCCCACAACGAGGACCAACCCTTTAGTCCCGGTTTGTGGCACAAACCGGGACTAATGGTCATGGGCCAGGGGCGAGGAGCAAAATTATAAACTTTCTATTAGTGCCATTAGTTTTAGAAAGTTGAAAGTTGAAAGTTGGCATGGGCCAGGGACTAATGGTCATGGTATTACAAGGGCCGAACCATAAGACATGAAAGCATTTCAAATGAACTCTGAAAAAGTTGAAAGTTGGCATGGTATCATAATTTCACCCACATAGCATGTGCATGTACAAAACGGACAATGGTAGTTCGTGTGTTACAAAGTTGGCATGGTATCACCATAATAGTTGCGGGAGAAAGTCTTCACTTTTTCTTCGCTTGTGTCATTTGCTTATCGCGTCGTAACCATGGATAATCTTCATTGTTTATCAAGATGCTTGGGTCAGCCTTGACATTGAAGGGAGGAATTTCAGAAACTTTTCATAATCTTCAGACATGTCTGTCTTGCCGTCCACTCCCAGGACGTCCCTTTTTCCTGAAAGAACTATCTGGCGCTTTGGCTCATCGTATGATGTATTCGCTTCCTTATCTTTTCTTTTTCTCGGTTTGGTAGACATGTCCTTCACATAGATAACCTGTGCCACATCATTGGCTAGGACGAACGGTTCGTTAGTGTACCCAAGATTTTTCAGATCCACTGTTGTCATTCCGTACTGTGGGTCTACCTGTACCCCGCCGCCTAACAGATTGACCCATTTGCACTTAAACAAAGGGACCTTAAAATCAGGTTCGTAGTCAAGTTCCCATATGTCCACTGTGTAACCATAATATGTGTCATTTCTGCTCTCGGTTGCTACATCAAAGCGGACACCTCTGTTTTGGTTGGTGCTCTTTTGATCTTGGGCGATCGTGTAAAATGTATTCCCATTTATCTCGTATCCTTTGTAAGTCAATACAGTCAAAGATGGTCCCCTGGACAACAAGTACAACTCATCACAAACAGTGTTGTCACCTCTGAGACGTGTTTCCAACCAACTGCTGAAAGTCCTGATGTGTTCACATGTAATCCAGTCGTCGCACTACTCCGGGTGTTTGGAGCGCAGACTGTTCTTGTGTTCATCGACATACGGGGTCACCAAGGTAGAGCTCTGTAGAACTGTGTAGTGTGCTTGAGACCAAGAATATCCGTCCCTGCATATTATTGAGTCTCTTCCAAGAGTTCCTTTTCCAGTCAGTCTCCCCTCATACCGCGATTTAGGGAGACCTATCTTCTTAAGGCCAGGAATGAAGTCAACACAAAACCCGATAACATCCTCTGTTTGATGGCCCATGGAGACGCTTCCTTCTGGCCTAGCACGGTTACGGACATATTTCTTTAGGACTCCCATGAACCTCTCAAAGGGGAACATATTGTGTCGAAATACGGGCCCCAGGATGACAATCTCGTCGACTAGATGAACTAGGACGTGCGTCATGATATTGAAGAAGGATGGTGGGAACACCAGCTCGAAACTATCAAGACATTGCGCCACATCACTCCTTAGCCTTGGTACGATTTCTAGATCGATCACCTTCTGAGAGATTGCATTAAGGAATGCACATAGCTTCACAATGGCTAATCGGACATTTTCCGGTAGAAGCCCCCTCAATGCAACCGGAAGCAGTTGCGTCATAATCACGTGGCAGTCATGAGACTTTAGGTTCTGAAACTTTTTCTATGGCATATTTATTATTCCCTTTATATTCGACGAGAAGCCAGTCGTGACCTTCATACTGAGCAGGCATTCAAAGAAGATTTCTTTCTCTTCTTTCGTAAGAGCGTAGCTGGCAGGACCTTTATACTGCTTCGGAGGCTTGCCGTCTTTTTTGTGCAAACGTTGCAGGTCCTCCAGTGCCTCAGGTGTATCTTTTGTCTTCCCATACACGCCCAAGAAGCCTAGCAGGTTCACGCAAAGGTTCTTCGTCACGTGCATCACGTCGATTGAGGAGCGGACCTCTAGGTCTTTCCAGTAGGGTAGGTCCCAAAATATAGATTTCTTCTTCCACATGGGTGCGTGTCCCTCAGCGTCATTCGAAACAGCTAGTCCACCAGGACCCTTTCCAAAGATTACGTAGTGTAAATCATTGACCATAGCAAGTACGTGATCACCGGTACGCATGGCGGGCTTCTTCCGGTGATCTGCCTCGCCTTTGAAATGCTTGCCTTTCTTTCGATATTGATGGTTGGTCGGAAGAAATCGATGATGGCCCAGGTACACATTCTTCCTGCATTTGTCCAGGTATATACTTTCAGTGTCATCTAAACCGTGCGTGCATGCGTGGTATCCTTTGTTTGTCTGTCCTGAAAGATTACTGAGAGCGGGCCAATCGTTGATGGTCACGAACAGCAACGCCTTAAGGTTAAATTCCTCCTGTCTGTGCTCATCCCACGTACGTACACCGTTTTCATTCCACAGTTGTAAAAGTTCTTCAACTAATGGCCTTAGGTACACATAAATTTCGTTGCCGGGTTGCTTAGGGCCTTGGATGAGAACTGGCATCATAATGAACTTCCGCTTCATGCACATCCAAGGAGGAAGGTTATACATACATAGAGTCACGGGCCAGGTGCTGTGATTGCTGCTCTGCTCCCCGAAAGGATTAATGCCATCCGTGCTTAAAGCAAACCATACATTCCTTGGGTCCTTTGCAAACTCATCCCAGTACTTTCTCTCGATTTTTCTCCACTGTGACCCGTCAGCGGGTGCTCTCAACTTCCCATCTTTCTTTCGGTTCTCACTGTGCCATCACATCAACTTGGCATGCTCTTCGTTTCTGAATAGACGTTTCAACCGTGGTATTATAGGAGCATACCACATCACCTTCGCAGGAACCCTCTTCTTGGGGGGCTCGCCGTCAACATCACCAGGGTCATCTCGTCTGATCTTATACCGCAATGCACCGCATACCGGGCATGCGTTCAGATCCTTGTATGCACCGCGGTAGAGGATGCAGTCATTAGGGCATGCATGTATCTTCTCCTCCTCCAATCCTAGAGGGCATACGACCTTCTTTGTTGCATATGTACTGTCGGGCAATTCGTTATCCTTTGGAAGCTTCTTCTTCAATATTTTCAGTAGCTTCTCAAATCTTTTGTCAGCCACAGCATTCTCTGCCTTCCACTGCAGCAATTCCAGTATGGTACCGAGCTTTGTGTTGCCATCTTCGCAATTGGGGTATAACCCTTTTTTGTGATCCTCTAACATGCGATCGAACTTCAGCTTCTCCTTTTGACTTTCGCATTGCGTCCTTGCATCGACACTGACCCGGCGAAGATCATCATCATCGGGCACATCGTCTGGTTCCTCTTGATCTTCAGCAGCTTCACCCGTTGCAGCATCATTGGGCACATCGTCTGGTTCCTCTTGATCTTCACCAGCTCCCCCCGTTGCAGCATCACCGTATTCAGGGGGCACATAGTTGTCATCGTACTCTTCTTCTTTGCCGTCTTCCATCATAACCCGTATTTCTTCATGCCTCGTCCAAACATTATAGTGTGGCATGAAACCCTTGTAAAGCAGGTGGGAGTGAAGGATTTTCCGGTTAGAGTAAGACCTCATATTCCCACATTCAGTGCATGGACAACACATAAAACCATTCTGCTTGTTTGCCTCAGCCGCATCGAGAAACTCATGCAAGCCCTTAATGTACTCGCAGGTGTGTCTGTCACCGTACATCCATTGCCAGTTCATCTGCGTGCATTATATATAATTAAGTGTCCAAATTAATAGAAGTTCATCATCACATTAAAACCAAAGTGCATACATAGTTCTCATCTAACAACATATACCTCTCCAGAGCATCTAATTAATTAAACCATACATTGAAACTATGTGAAACATTTCAATGCGAAAACAAATGCGATCATAATCGCAACCAAGGTAACAATTGATCCAACGGCATAATGATACCAAGCCTCGGTATGAATGGCATATTTTCTAATCTTTCTAATCTTCAAGCGCATTGCATCCATCTTGATCTTGTGATCATTGACGACATCCGCAACATGCAACTCCAATATCATCTTCTCCTCCTCAATTTTTTTTAATTTTTTCCTTCAACAAATTGTTTTCTTCTTCAACTAAATTTAACCTCTCGACAATAGGGTCGGTTGGCATTTCTAATTCACATACATCCTACATAAATAAAATCTATGTCACGTTGGTCGGCATAATTTTCATAAACAATAAATGAACCAATAGTTATAAAGATAATATATATACCACATCCGAATCATAGACAGGACGAGGGCCGACGGGGGCGGATACCAAAACCATCGCACTATATAAGATGCAATAATAAAAGTAAGAAAATAATACAAGTATCTATGTAAACATACAAGTAAGAATATTTTTCCTTTCAGAAAGAAGATAAGAATAAGAGGCTCACCACGGTGGTGCCGGCGATGAGCTCGGCGCGGGTGATCGACGGCGGTGAAGACGGGGACGGGGCGTGACGAACCGCTAAACCTAGCAAATATTATGAAAAATGGAGCTTGGAGGTCGAGCTTGGAGAGGAGAAAGCTTAAGTAGTGTGGCTCGGGCATTCCATCGAACACCTTGTGTGCATAGGAGGTGAGCTAGAGCACCACCAAGCCCTCTCCCCCTCGGCCAGAGAAAAACAGAGCACTGGGGTGCTCTGCTCGCGAGCGGGGGGTATATATAGGCACCTCATTGGTCCCGGTTGGTGACATGAAGCGGGACTAAAGGGGAGCCTTTGGTCCCGGTTCAAGCCACCAACCGGGACCAATGATGATGGGCGAGGAGCGATGCCCATTGGTCCCGGTTCATCCCACCAACCGGGACCAAAAGGTCCAGATGAACCGGGACCAATGGCCCACGTGGCCCGGCCGGCCCCCTGGGCTCACGAACCAGGACCAATGCCCCCATTGGTCCCGGTTCTGAACTGAACCGGGACTAATGGGCTGACCCGGTCTGGACCAAAGCCCTGTTTTCTACTAGTGGATGTACACAATGAACTATACACATCTATATCTATACCTACTATTAAAAGAAATAGGTATTCTTGGTTTGGTTATGTTTTGTTTGGTCCTGTTTAACTATTTTTAATATTTAGTACACTATTCCGTACAAAGGAAGCCATACGCACAAAGAAAACCGGGACATACATGTAAAGGAAACTTAAAACTAAACAAAGCAGCCGGCCGGCCAGACTATATCTCTATTTTCACTTGCCAAACAAAACAAAGCCGCCGGCTCATGTCTATTTTGTGATTGCCAGCCTATATCAAGAGGATGGTTGCTCCGTCGAGGAAAGAACGCATGGCGTACAGCGGCGTACGACACCACCGCCCGCTGGCTTCTCTCCAGCCGTATTTGGATCTCCGTAGACGGATCTGCACCGGTGAGATGTCTTCGCATTGAAGGTGCACGGCGTTCCTGGCAGCGCCAACAACGGTGCTGGGACAGAGCAGGTTGAGCTTGACTTTAATTTGTGGCTCGTCTACAGCGAAGTACATGGCGCCGGCTATGGTGACACGGATGAGTAGACGACGCCGAGACAAACATATAGACGACGAGGCGGCAGATCTGCAGGCCGAGTGTGGACATGGTGGTGGTTGTGATGCCAACGTGCAGCCGGCGCGGCCGCACTGCATGAGCTGTAGAGAGGGCAGCGGTGGTGGTTGTGGATGTGCAATGAGCTATCAGCTATGGCCGGCAGCGGCACGACGGCACGAAGAAGTAAGGGTCCACTGGGCAAGGTACGGTCCACCGGGCCAGGGTTGCACTAGACCACGTGAATATTGAGCTAGCAGCAACCCCATTGAGATCGAGTGAGCTTGTGAAACTTGAAGATGAAGACGCAATTAGGGAATCACTGGTCATAATCCATGCACTCAAACTACGGACATGGCAATCAACTGGATGCATGCATTGCTGAACATGTGCAGACCAAACTATGCATCGAGAGAATTATACTAGCAAACATGTAACACACCTGAGAGGTACTCAAGTTCCTTGATCATTACGTGCATTAAAATGTATGGCTGGCATGAACTTTTTAGCATTCTTTTTTAGGGTAACCTTTTATTAGGGGTAACTAATTTGAGCTAAGACTTCACGTTGCTTTGTGTTTCTCGGTAATGTCACATCTAATTATATGCATGATCATTTTCTTTTGAATATATTCACAGACTAATTACTCACACCACTAATCATCTCTGTAAAACTTGAAGTCTATCAGGAGCAAATACAGCTATCTCACGGCATTACTTGAAGCCAATATATGTCTTTGTTTCAATCCAGATGGATTTGTAGTTTTGCACTAGGTAAACACTCGAATACGACACAAACTATGAAATTTATTTTATACCGGTTGCAAGGCACGGGTTGCTTATAGGTGGAACCAATTAACATGTTTATTTGTTAGAGGCAGCCTCTAAAGCTAGAAGGATGCTAAGCTTGGAGAAATCATCGCCGAGGCTTGCAGCGTATGGAGGCTGCCCCTATGGGCTGTGATAACGCCTTATGTTTTTAGTATTTTGAATAGCCTTTTAAAATTTCTTTTCTTAGTTTCAATTTTTTTGAAGTCTCTACGATGTCTCCGCAGCCTGATTTTTAACCTTGCACGATGTGTTTTGTTTGTACCAGAGTGCGGTCGGATGTGGATATTTTATGATTTAGATTAGATAGGATGAAGAAGGTGTATGAAACCATATGTGGATTTTTTAATTAATTGCCAACCGTTGCCATCAAGCTTGATCGTGTAAGGCCTTTGTTATTTGATACAAATTTTCCAATGGCAATTCTCTCTATTATATATTGCGCACCGTGAGTAAAAGAATAATTGCATACAATGCAGGGATGATGCATGCATCAAGTAAAGATGAGATAAGCATAACGCTCACCATCATCATAATTAATAGGTCCGTAAAATTATAAGTCGGTGCAGGGAGGGCTTGTGAAGCGGCGTTCCAGAGTATATATGTGCTTATTGCCTTAGGATTGAACACTTTCATCGCGAATAAGTGGATAGCATGGTTATCATTGGCGACGATAGTGAAGAGGAGAAGCGGTAATACGGATGGGTCACCGCTAGGCACATGAAAAGATTTGTTTCTTCCGTTGCAACGCACGGGCATATTTCCTAGTCTAACATATATATACAATGTTCTATCTAAACCATTTGATATCAGTCCTTCCTGTGTTGGTTGTCAGGCCATGAGGTGCTTTTTTTATGACTCGCTAACAAGCTGAGATGTTAGAAGAAACTGATAGGAGATGTGGACCATCCTCTCTCCCGTTATCGTAATGTTGCAGATTTTACAAGATTTTGACTGTCAACCACGCAGCTGCAAACTAGAGCAGCAAGACTAGATTGGCCAATTTTACATGAGTTCAATGGCCACCACCGGCGCAAGCCGAGCGGCACCAATGCCCGATGCTTTGAGGCGTGTGCATGTAAGACGCTTCGTTTGATGGTCTAATAAAGCAACAAAGACAGTATGCCCCTCTGCATTGTCATCTAACTCCCCTTCATGTGCATGTCAGACTATTGCTCAAAAAGTAAAGGTGAGCCATCAATTAGTTAACTTTTTTGCTACTCTGCAGTATACCCTTGATAAAATTGCGGAGGTGAGGCCTCTATCTGCTGTTGAGATTGAACAAAAAAAGTAGTCTTAACGAGCAGATTGCCCGCTTACTACGCGAGGAAGAGATTAAATGGTACCAACGTAGTAAGGCGGACTCACTGGTGCAAGGTGATGATAATACGAAATACTTTCAAATGCTAGCCAATGGCAGGCATAGAAAGAAGTGTATATTCGCCCTTGACCAGGAGGAAGGCCGAATAGAGGGGGAAGTACCACTTAGAAATTTTATTACTAAGTTTTACAAAGACCTTTTTGGGCCTTCAGCTGAAGCAAATTTTCAGTTGGATGATTCTGTTACTCATGACATTACTCAAGTAACAGAAGCAGAAAATGAATTCCTAACCTCTCCGTTTTCTGAGAAGGAAATTCGAGCTGATGTGTTTCAGATGGAACACAACAAGGCGCCGGGACCAGATGGCTTTCCCGCAGAGTTCTATCAATGCTTTTGGATGTGATTAAGGCAGACTTGGTTCAGTTGTTTAACCAACTGCATTCTGAGGACCTTGATATTTCTTGTTTAAACTTTGGGGAAATTATCCTATTGCCTAAGATTAAGGAGGCTAGTCGTATTCAACAATATCGACCGATTTGTCTCCTGAATGTAAGTTTTAAATTTTTTACGAAGGTAGCGACTAATCGATTGAATGGTGTAGCTGATCATGTCGTAAAACCCACTCAAACAACATTTATGCAAGGACGAAACATATTAGATGGAGTGGTCGTCCTGCACGAAACTGTACATGAACTGCACCGGAAAAAGTTGAACGGTGTCATTCTTAAAATTGATTTTGAGAAAGCCTACGACAAAGTTAAGTGGCCCTTCCTGTTGCAAACCTTGCGCATGAAGGGGTTTTCACAAAAATGGTGTCGTTGGGTAGAGAGCTTTGTCTCTGGAGGTAGTGTGGCCATAAAAGTTAACGACGACGTTGGCAACTACTTTCAGACACGTAAGGGGCTTCGTCAAGGTGACCCCGCATCTCCCATTCTGTTTAACATAGTCGCTGACATGCTAGCTACCCTTGTTGAGAGGGCTAAGCTAGATGGTCAAATTAGTGGAGTCATTCCACACTTGGTAGAAGATGGTCTATCCATTCTACAATATGCGGATGACACGATACTATTCTTAGATCATGATTTAGATAAGGCACGAAATCTCAAGCTGCTCTTATGTGCTTTTGAGGAACTTTCAGGCCTCAAAATTAATTTTCATAAAAGCGAACTTTTTTGCTTTGGTAATGCTGCAGAATCAGCACCCGAATATGTCGAGATTTTTGGATGCCAGCTTGGGCAGATTCCGATTCGGTATCTGGGTATTCCCATACACTATCGGCGGTTAACTATCACTGAGTGGAGGCATGTGGAAGAGAGACTTGAGAAACGATTAGCCAGTTGGAAGGCCAAACTCTTGTCTTATGGGGGCCGACTGATATTGATCAATTCCGTCCTAAGCAACATGGTTTTATATATGTTGTCATTCTTCCACCTGCCGAAAGGGGTTCTACAGCGGCTAGATTACTTTAGATCCAGATTTTTTGGCATTGTGATAACGAAACAAAGAAATATCGACTTGCTAGGTGGAGCGTATTATGCAGACCTAAAAGTCAGGGGGGGCCTGGGAATCCAAGACCTTGAGATTAAAAATATCGCTCTTCTCAGCAAGTGGGTTTATAAACTACTCACTGAGAATGGAGTATGGCAGGAAATCATTCGCAACAAGTATGTGGGATCCAATGCCATTTCTCAACTACATTGGAAACCTGGGGATTCACATTTTTTGAATGGTGTCATGAAGGCTAAGGAATTCTTATTTCAATTTGGGACCTTCTCGGTTAGGGACGGTTCTCAAGTTCGTTTCTGGAAAGATACCTGGCTAGGGAACAACTCACTAATGGTGCAATATCCGAGCTTGTACCGGATTGTTAGACATAAATTCGTCACGATCAAACAAGTCTTAGGACAAGAAAACCCCGATATTTCTTTTCGTATGGATCTTTTGGGCACTCGTCTGACAGTATGGAATGAATTACTCACTCGTCTGGAGGACATTCAATTGTCAGATGAGCCGGACACTTTTCGATGGAATTTGCATCAGAATGGCAAATTTTCAGTCAAATCCATGTATGATGGAATGGTCCATTGTGATGTTCCAGTTGATAATAGAAAATTGTGGAAGCTAAAAATCCCTCTAAGAGTGAAGATATTCCTTTGGTTTCTAAACAAAGGAGTCATCCTAACTAGAGATAACCTCACACGACGAAACTGGCACGGGTCCAACACATGTGTCTTTTGCCAACATGACGAGACTATCAAACACTTATTTTTTGAGTGCAAGTTCGCTCGGGCAGTTTGGGCCATGGTCCAAGTAGCTTCCAATTTATACCCACCACGTAGTGCACGAAATATGTTCGGCAACTGATTACGGGGTATTGATAAACAATTTTTTGCACATATTCTTGTGGGAGCGGCGGCCTTATGCTGGGCAATGTGGCTTACCATGAATGATGTGGTTTTTAACAATAAATGTGTCTCATCTCCTATGCAGGTTATCCATGTTTGTACACGATGGCTCCGTACGTGGTCTATCTTGCAGAAGCCGGAGGACATGGACATTTTTATGATGGCGTCTACACGGCTGAAGCGTACAGCCAGGGAGGTTTTCTACCCACATGGATGGCGGTGTGATTTACGGATAGGATCTACCGTTTCTTAGGATGGACACGTTTTATTGCTTGGCATTGTATTGAATTATTTTATTTTTAGGGTGCTCTGGACTTTTTGGCTGTGCGTATCTAGCTATGCAGAGGCCGGGCTTTCTTTCAATACGATTGTATCACCTCGATATATCTATTCAATGAAAAGTCCTTTATCGAAAAAATGTTTAAAATCTTTTATTCCTCCCTGTGTACCATACGAACAATAAACCACCATTAGTCAAATTCATACTATATGTAGTCAATAGTCCGCGCGTTTCTGAACAATTTGTTACGAGAGCTCGAGAGGAAAATGGAACAGGGGAGGGCAGCCACCGCAGCGATCCTGGTGAAAGATAACAGAACACAGGACCGATGAGGATTATTGGTTCACGGAACGGCAAGAAGCTATACACATTTCATTTCATCTCATTGCATACACATTCAACGGCATTTTTCCAACTCTTTGATCTTCAAGACATAATGGATCAATGTTGCCAAAAATGATTAAAAGTGTGCCCATAGTGCAAACTAGAGAAGCTACCACCTGAAAAGAAGAAATAACGACAGAAACTGGGGTCGAAGGACAAGGAAATTAACAGCTGGGTGATAATGCAGCACACAAGAGCTGATTATATGGAGCAACACGCATTAACCAGCAAAACCGTTTGTACAATACAATCCCACATGATTCAGACATAGCTTGAGGTCTTTCAAACATTTTTTTCAAGCACAGAATTATTTTGTTCTTTTTAGCGTTTTAAAAAATAATGTTTCGCCCAAATATTCTGTTGAGATTTCTAGGAAACAATACCTTCTAATGGATTGCAGCGCAAGTCAGGACTCTATGTAATTTCATTTTTGTTTGTACACGATCTGGTATGTTGTACGACCTGCAAAGCTGTAGGCGATCGTCTCCTAACTCAACCGCGGCTGGCCCTCCATCCTGCTGGAGCTCCTTGATCGTGAAGAACACCGAAAATTGAGCAGCCAATTAGTACCAGGCTACCAGCAGCCAACAAGTTACAGTAGTTACTCCTATAATAAAAAGTGAGCAGAGAGAATATGATCTCATTTATAATACTCAATTAAGAGATTAGTTTTTTTCCCGGCGGCCTTCCCCGTGCGTCCTCCCCTCGCCGCCGCTGGTGGGCGCCGCCGGGCTTGCCCGCACGGCCTACAGCGGCGGCGGGGCTCTGCTCCTGCAGCGCTTTGCAGTCATTGGCGATGTGCAGCGGCGACTTGAGGTAGTGCAGGAGGAATTTGCTGCAGCAGCGCTCGTTCGTGGTTGGCGGCAGCCATGAAGTAACGAGAGCGCTTCTCTCTCTCCTTGATGGTGTCGCGTGCAGCAAAGGATCCAACTGGAAGTGAGCCGCCGCCGATAATAATGGTCCCCAACCCGTGATAGTCCTGGGGCGCCTCTGCAGCCCCGAGGAGCGGTGGGTCGTGGTGGACCGTCGCCCACGCAGCCGGCGAACGGTGCCGGCCGGTGTTGATGTTGCCTCTCGTGACCCGTTGTCCCGGTGGGTGCGGCATCGGTTGGGCAGCCATCATCTTAGGGGTTTGGAATTGTTGGAAATATGAGCAAATTACTATGAGATTTAATCGAAATAAACAAAAAATAAATCATGACTACAGTAGCAGAGATTAAACTAATTATACGAAGTAGCATAGCAAATGAACAGATCACATCTAGGGCACATACTAGAAACATAAACTCTACCACGATCTCGAACAGAAAGGATAGAATCACATACGATGCAGCAGGAGCAGCACCGCCGGCGTTGAGTTGTCGCCCATGTCGTCGAGGATGAGGTTTTCGAGGTCTAGGAAGAAGTCGTCGTTCACGAAGTCATCGCTGCCAGCAATCGCGCGAGTTCCGGAGGCCTGCTGTCCCTTCTCCCGGTGCACGCCGAAAGGAGGGATGGAGAAGACTTGCTTGGCGGCGCAATGATCTAGAACGGTGGTGAGAAACCATACGAAGCGGCGGCGGCTAGCGTAGACGTCCGCCTTACTATATAGTGCGGGCCGGGTAGGTCGTGGGAATAAACCCCACGTCTGAATCGTCATGATCCAAAATAATCAGAAATGGTTCAGTAATTAACGCGTCCGTTAATTATTAATTAATGACTCATTAATTTCTCCCGATCAGCAAAAATATAGACAACGTGCATAGCTCTGTCCTTGGCTCGGCTCAATCCCGCAACCCACGGCGCGGCGCATCGTGACAAGGCGAGCGAGGAGGAGGAGCGCGCGTGTAGGTCTCTGCTACCTCTTGAGCACTGCGTTGGTTTTCCCTTGAAGAGGAAAGGGTGATGCAGTAAAGCAGCATAAGTATTTCCCTCAGTTTTTGAGAACTAAGGTATCAATCCAGTAGGAGGCCACGCGCAGTCCCTCGCACCTACACAAACAAATAAATCCTCGCAACCAACGCGATAAGGGATTGTCAATCCCTACACGGTCACTTACGAGAGTGAGATCTGATAGATATGATAAGATAATATTTTTGGTATTTTTATGATAAAGATGCAAAGTAAAATAGAAAGCAATAAAAATAACTTAGTATTGGAAGATTGATATAATGGAGAATAGACCCGGGGGCCATAGGTTTCACTAGTGGCTTCTCTCATGAGCATAAGTATTTACGGTGGATGGACAAATTAATGTTGAGCAATTGACAGAATTGAGCATAGTTATGAGAATATATAGGTATGATCATGTATATAGGCATCACGTCCGAGACAAGTAGACCGACTCCTGCCTGCATCTACTACTATTACTCCACACATCGGCCGCTATCCAGCATGCATCTGGAGTATTAAGTTCATAAGAACAGAGTAATGCTTTAAGCAAGATGACATGATGTAGAGGGATAAACTCATGCAATATGATATAAACCCCATCTTGTTATCCTCGATGGCAACAATACAATACGTGCCTTGATGCCCCTACTGTCACTGGGAAAGGATACCGCAAGATTAAACCCAAAGCTAAGCACTTCTCCCATTGCAAGAAAGATCAATCTAGTAGGCCAAACCAAACTGATAATTCGAGGAGACTTGCAAAGATAACCAATCATACATAAAAGAATTCAGAGAAGATTCAAATATTGTTCATAGATAAACTTGATCATAAACCAACAATTCATCGGTCTCAACAAACACACCGCAAAAGAAGATTACATCGAATAGATCTCCACAAGAGAGGGGGAGAACATTGTATTGAGATCCAAAAAGAGAGAAGAAGTCATCTAGCTAATAACTATGGACCCGTAGGTCTAAAGTAAACTACTCACACTTCATCGGAGGGGCTATGGTGTTGATGTAGAAGCCCTCCATGATCGATGCCCCGTCCGGCGGAGCTTCGGAACAGGCCCCAAGATGGGATCTCGTGGATACAGAAAGTTACGGCGGTGGAATTAGGGTTTTGGCTCCGTATCTGGTAGTTTGGGGGTATGTGGGTATATATAGGAGGGAGGAGTACATCGGTGGAGCAACAGGGGGCCCACGAGGGTGGAGAGCGCGCCTGGGGGGTAGGCGCGCCCCCCTACCTCGTGGCCTCCCTGTTGGTTGCTTGACGTAGGGTCCAAGTCTCCTGGATCATGTTCGTTCCGAAAATCATGTTTCCGAAGGTTTCATTCCGTTTGGACTCCGTTTGATATTCTTTTCTTGCGAAACCCTAAAATAGGCCAAAAAAGCAGGAATTCTGGGCTGGGCCTCCGGTTAATAGGTTAGTCCCAAAAATAATATAAAAGTGTATAATAAAGCCCAATAATGTTTAAAACAGGATATAATATAGCATGGAATAATCAAAAATTATAGATATGTTAGAGACGTATCAAGCATCCCCAAGCTTAATTACTGCTCGTCCTCGAGTAGGTGAATGATAAAAACAGAATTTTTGATGTGGAATGCTACTTGGCATAATTTCAATATAATTCTCTTAATTGTGGTATGAATATTCAGATCCGAAAGATTCAAGACAAAAGTTTAATATTGACATAGAAATAATAATACTTCAAGCATACTAACTAAGAAATTATGTCTTCTCAAAATAACATGGCCAAAGAAAGTTATCCCTACAAAATCATATAGTCTGGCTATGCTCCATCTTCACCGCACAAAGTATTTAAATCATGCACAACCCCGATGAAAAGCCAATCAATTGTTTCATACTTTTGGTGTTCTAAAACTTTTTCAATATTCACGCAATACATGAGCATGAGCCATGGACATAGCACTATAGGTGGAATAGAATGGTGGTTGTGGAGAAGACAAAAGGAAGGAGAAGATGGTCTCACATCAACTAGGCATATCAACGGGCTATGGAGATGCCCATCAATAGATATCAATGTGAGTGAGTAGGGATTGCCATGCAACGGATGCACTAGAGCTATAAGTATATGAAAGCTCAACAAAAAGAAACTAAGTGGGTGTGCATCCAACTCGCTTGCTCACGAAGACCTAGGGCATTTTGAGGAAGCCCATCATTGGAATATACAAGCCAAGTTCTATAATGAAAAATTCCCACTAGTATATGAAAGTGATAACATAGGAGACTCTGAAGGAAATATGCCCTAGAGGCAATAATAGAAGTTATTATTTATTTCCTTATATCATGATAAATGTTTATTATTCATGCTAGAATTGTGTTAACCGGAAACATAATACATGTGTGAATACATAGACAAACTTAGTGTCACTAGTATGCCTCTACTTGACTAGCTCGTTAATCAAAGATGGTTATGTTTCCTAACCATGAACAAAGTGTTGTTATTTGATTAACGAGGTCACATCATTAGTTGAATGATCTGATTGACATGACCCATTCCATTAGCTTAGCACCCGATCGTTTAGTATGTTGCTATTGCTTTCTTCATGACATATACATGTTCCTATGACTATGAGATTATGCAACTCCCGTTTGCCGGAGGAACACTTTGGGTGCTACCAAACGTCACAACGTAACTGGGTGATTATAAAGGAGCATTACAAGTGTCTCCAAAGGTAGATGTTGGGTTGGCGTATTTCGAGATTAGGATTTGTCACTCCGATTGTCGGAGAGGTATCTCTGGGCCCTCTCGGTAATGCACATCACTTAAGCCTTGCAAGCATTGCAACTAAATGAGTTAGTTGCGGGATGATGTATTACAGAACGAGTATAGAGACTTGCCGGTAACGAGATTGAAGTAGGTATTGGAATACCGACGATCGAATCTCGGGCAAGTAACGTACCGATGACAAAGGGAACAACGTATGTTGTTATGCGGTCTGACTGATAAAGATCTTCATAGAATATGTAGGAGCCAATATGGGATCCAGGTCCCGCTATTGGTTATTGACCGGAGACGTGTCTCAGTCATGTCTACATTGTTCTCGAACCCGTAGGGTCCGCACGCTTAAGGTTACGATGACAGTTATATTATGAGTTTATGCATTTTGATGTACCGAAGGTTGTTCGGAGTCCCGAATGTGATCACGGACATGACGAGGAGTCTCGAAATGGTCGAGACATAAAGATTGATATATTGGAAGCCTATGTTTAGATATCGAAAGTGTTCCGGGTGAAATCGGGATTTTACCGGAGTACCGGGAGGTTACCGGAACCCCCCGGGAGCTATATGGGCCTTAGTGGGCTTTAGTGGAAAGGAGAACGGGGCAGCCCAAGGTGGCTGTGCGCCTCCCCCCTTCCCCTAGTCCTATTAGGACTAGGAGAGGTGGCCGGCCCCCTCTCTCTCTTTCCCCCCTCAAGGAATCCTATTCCAACTAGGATTGGGGGGGGGGGGGAATCCTACTCCCAGAGGGAGTAGGACTCTCCTGGCGCGCCTCCTGTGGCCGGCCAGCCTCCCCCTCTAGTCCTTTATATACTGAGGTAGAGGCACCCTAGAACACACAAGTTGATCCACGTGATCTATTCCTTAGCCGTGTGCGGTGCCCCCAGCCACCATATTCCTCGATAATACTGTAGCGGAGTTTAGGCGAAGCCCTGCTGCTGTAGTGCATCAAGATCGTCACCACGCCGTCGTGCTGATGGAACTCTTCCCCGACACTTTGCTGGATCGGAGTCCGGGGATCGTCATCGAGCTGAACGTGTGCTCGAACTCGGAGGTGCCGTAGTTTCGGTGCTTGATCGGTCGGATCGGGAAGACGTACGACTACTTCCTCTACGTTGCGTCAACGGTTCCGCAGTCAGTCTGCGTGGGTACGTAGACAACACTCTCCCCTCTCATTGCTATGCATCACATGATCTTGTGTGTGCGTAGGAAATTTGTTGAAATTACTACGAAACCCAACAGACTCTCTATCATGAAGATCATGGTGCTTCTTTGAAGCACAAGTGTGGTAACAGACTCTCTATCATGAAGATCATGATCAACATAACGATGTTCACCGATGAAACTACTCCATCTCACGTGATGATCGGACATGGTTTAGTTGATTTGGATCACGTGATCACTTAGAGGATTAGAGGGATGTCTATCTAAGTGGGAGTTCTTAAGTAATATGATTAATTGAACTTAAATTTATCATGAACTTAGTACCTGATAGTATCTTGCTTGTTTATGTTGATCGTGGATAGATGGCTCGTGCTGTTGTTTCATTGAATTTTAATGCGTTCCTTGAGAAAGCAAAGTTGAAAGATGATGGTAGCAATTACACGGACTGGGTCCGTAACTTGAGGATTATCCTCATTTCTGCACAGAAGAATTACGCCCTGGAAGCACCGCTGGGTGCCAGGCCTGCTGCAGGAGCAACGCCGGATGTTATGAACGACTGGCAGAGCAAAGCTGATGACTACTCGATAGTTCAGTGTGCCATGCTTTACGGCTTAGAATCGGGACTTCAACGACGTTTTGAACGTCATGGAGCATATGAGATGTTCCAGGAGTTGAAGTTGATATTTCAAGCAAATGCCCGGATTGAGAGATATGAAGTCTCCAATAAGTTCTATAGTTGCAAGATGGAGGAGAACAGTTCTGTCAGTGAGCATATACTCAAAATGTCTGGGTATAATAATCACTTGATTCAATTGGGAGTTAATCTTCCTGATGATTGCGTCATTGACAGAATTCTCCAATCACTGCCACCAAGCTACAAGAGCTTCGTGATGAACTATAATATGCAAGGGATGAACAAGACTATTCCCGAGCTCTTCGCGATGCTGAAAGCTGCGGAGGTAGAAATCAAGAAGGAGCATCAAGTGTTGATGGTCAACAAGACCACTAGTTTCAAGAAAAAGGGCAAAGGAAAGAAGAAGGGGAACTTCAAGAAGAACGGCAAGCCAGTTGTTGCTCAAGAGAAGAAACCCAAGTCTGGACCTAAGCCTGAAACTGAGTGCTTCTACTGCAAGCAGACTGGTCACTGGAAGCGGAACTTCCCCAAGTATTTGGCGGATAAGAAGGATGGCTAGGTGAACAAAGGTATATGTGATATACATGTTATTGATGTGTACCTTACTAATGCTCGCAGTAGCACCTGAGTATTTGATACTGGTTCTGTTGCTAATATTTGCAACTCGAAACAGGGGCTACGGATTAAGCGAAGATTGGCTAAGGACGAGGTGATGATGCGCGTGGGAAACGGTTCCAAAGTCGATGTGATCGCGGTCGGCACGCTACCTCTACATCTACCTTCGGGATTAATATTAGACATAAATAATTGTTATTTGGTGCCAGCGTTGAGCATGAACATTATATCTGGATCTTGTTTAATGCGAGACGGTTATTCATTGAAATCAGAGAATAATGGTTGTTCTATTTATATGAGTAATATCTTTTATGGTCATGCACCCTTGAAGAGTGGTCTATTCTTATTGAATCTCGATAGTAGTAATACACATATTCATAATGTTGAAGCCAAAAGATGCAGAGTTGATAATGATAGTGCAACTTATTTGTAGCACTGCCGTTTAGGTCATATCGGTGTAAAGCGCATGAAGAAACTCCATACTGATGGACTTTTGGAATCACTTGATTATGAATCACTTGGTACTTGCGAACCGTGCCTCATGGGCAAGATGACCAAAACACCGTTCTCCGGTACTATGGAGAGAGCAACAGATTTGTTGGAAATCATACATACAGATGTATGTGGTCCGATGAATATTGAGGCTCGTGGCGGATATCGTTATTTTCTCACCTTCACAGATGATTTAAGCAGATATGGGTATATCTACTTAATGAAACATAAGTCGGAAACATTTGAAAAGTTCAAGGAATTTCAGAGTGAAGTTGAAAATCATCGTAACAAGAAAATAAAGTTTCTACGATCTGATCATGGAGGAGAATATTTGAGTTACGAGTTTGGTGTGCATTTGAAAAATTGTGGAATAGTTTCGCAACTCACGCCACCCGGAACACCTAAGCGTAATGGTGTGTCCGAACGTCGTAATCGTACTTTACTGGATATGGTGCGATCTATGATGTCTCTTACTGATTTACCGCTATCGTTTTGGGGATACGCTCTAGAGACGGCCGCATTCAAGTTAAATAGGGCACCATCAAAATCCGTTGAGACGACACCTTATGAACTGTGGTTTGGCAAGAAACCAAAGTTGTCGTTTCTAAAAGTTTGGGGCTGCGATGCTTATGTGAAAAAGCTTCAACCTGATAAGCTCGAACCCAAATCGGAGAAATGTGTCTTCATAGGATATCCAAAGGAAACTATTGGATACACCTTCTATCACAGATCCGAAGGCAAGACTTTTGTTGCTAAATTCAGAAACTTTCTAGAGAAGGAGTTTCTCTCGAAAGAAGTGAGTGGGAGGAAAGTAGAACTTGACGAGGTAACTGTACCTGCTCCCTTATTGGAAAGTAGTACATCACAGAAAACTGTTCCTGTGACACCTACACCAGTTAGTGAGGAAGTTAATGATAATGATCATGAAACTTCAGAACAAGATACTACTGAACCTCGTAGATCAACCAGAGTAAGATCCGCGCCAGAGTGGTACGGTAATCCCGTTTTGGAAGTCATGATGCTAGATCATGATGAACCTACGAACTATGAAGAAGCGATGATGAGCCCAGATTCCGCAAAGTGGCTTGAAGCCATGAAATCTGAGATGGGATCCATGTATGAGAACAAAGTATGGACTTTGGTTGACTTGCCCAATGATCGGCAAGCAATTGAGAATAAATGGATCTTCAAGAAGAAGACTGACTTGATGGTAATGTTACTGTCTACAAAGCTCGACTTGTCGCAAAAGGTTTTCGACAAGTTCAAGGGATTGACTACGATGAGACCTTCTCACCCGTAGCGATGCTTAAGTCTGTCCGAATCATGTTAGCAATTGCCGCATTTTATGATTATGAAATTTGGCAGATGGATGTCAAAACTGCATTCCTGAATGGATTTCTGGAAGAAGAGTTGTATATGATGCAACCAGAAGGTTTTGTCGATCCAAAGGGAGCTAACAAAGTGTGCAAGCTCCAGCGATCCATTTATGGACTGGTGCAAGCCTCTCGGAGTTGGAATAAACGTTTTGATAGTGTGATCAAAGCATTTGGTTTTATACAGACTTTTGGAGAAGCCTGTATTTACAAGAAAGTGAGTGGGAGCTCTGTAGCATTTCTGATATTATATGTGGATGACATATTATTAATTGGAAATGACATAGAATTTCTGGATAGCATAAAGGGATACTTGAATAAGAGTTTTTCAATGAAAGACCTCGGTGAAGCTGCTTACATATTAGGCATTAAGATCTATAGAGATAGATCAAGACGCTTAATTGGACTTTCACAAACAACATACCTTGACAAAATTTTGAAGAAGTTCGAAATGGATCAAGCAAAGAAAGGATTCTTGCCTGTGTTACAAGGTGTGAAATTGAGTAAGACTCAATGCCCGACCACTGCAGAAGATAGAGAGAATATGAAAGATGTTCCCTATGCATCAGCGATAGGATCTATCATGTATGCAATGCTCTGTACCAGACCTGATGTGTGCCTTGCTATAAGTCTAGCAGGGAGGTACCAAAGTAATCCAGGAGTGGATCACTGGACAGCGGTCAAGAACATCCTGAAATACCTGAAAAGGACTAAAGATATGCTTCTCGTATATGGAGGTGACAAAGAGCTCGTCGTAAATGGTTACGTTGATGCAAGCTTTGACACTGATCCGGACGATTCTAAATCGCAAACCGGATACGTGTTTACATTAAACGGTGGAGCTGTCAGTTGGTGCAGTTCTAAACAAAGCGTCGTAGCGGGATCTACATGTGAAGCGGAGTACATAGCTGCTTCGGAAGCGGCAAATGAAGGAGTCTGGATGAAGGAGTTCATATCCGATCTAGGTGTCATACCTAGTGCATCGGGTCCAATGAAAATCTTTTGTGACAATACTGGTGCAATTGCCTTGGCAAAGGAATCCAGATTTCACAAGAGAATCAAGCACATCAAGAGACGCTTCAATTCCATCCGGGATCTAGTCCAGGTGGGAGACATAGAGATTTGCAAGATACATATGGATCTGAATGTTGCAGACCAGTTGACTAAGCCTCTTCCACGAGCAAAACATGATCAGCACCAAGGCTCCATGGGTGTTAGAATCATTACTGTATAATCTAGATTATTGACTCTACTGCAAGTGGGAGACTGAAGGAAATATGCCCTAGAGGCAATAATAAAAGTTATTATTTATTTCCTTATATCATGATAAATGCTTATTATTCATGCTAGAATTGTATTAACCGGAAACATAATACATGTGTGAATACATAGACAAACTTAGTGTCACTAGTATGCCTCTACTTGACTAGCTCGTTAATCAAAGATGGTTATGTTTCCTAACCATGAACAAAGTGTTGTTATTTGATTAACGAGGTCACATCATTAGTTGAATGATCTGATTGACATGACCCATTCCATTAGCTTAGCACCCGATCGTTTAGTATGTTGCTATTGCTTTCTTCATGACATATACATGTTCCTATGACTATGAGATTATGCAACTCCCGTTTGCCGGAGGAACACTTTGGGTGCTACCAAACGTCACAATGTAACTGGGTGATTATAAAGGAGCATTACAGGTGTCTCCAAAGGTAGATGTTGGGTTGGCGTATTTCGAGATTAGGATTTGTCACTCCGATTGTCGGAGAGGTATCTCTGGGCCCTCTCGGTAATGCACATCACTTAAGCCTTGCAAGCATTGCAACTAAATGAGTTAGTTGCGAGATGATGTATTACAGAACGAGTATAGAGACTTGCCGGTAACGAGATTGAACTAGGTAATGGAATACCGACGATCGAATCTCGGGCAAGTAACGTACCGATGACAAAGGGAACAACGTATGTTGTTATGCGGTCTCATCGATAAAGATCTTCATAGAATATGTAGGAGCCAATATGGGCATCCAGGTCCCGCTATTGGTTATTGACCGGAGACGTGTCTCGGTCATGTCTACATTGTTCTCGAACTCGTAGGGTCCGCACGCTTAAGGTTACGATGACAGTTATATTATGAGTTTATGCATTTTGATGTACCGAAGGTTGTTCGGAGTCCCGGATGTGATCACGGACATGACGAGGAGTCTCGAAATGGTCGAGACATAAAGATTGATATATTGGAAGCCTATGTTTAGATATCGGAAGTGTTCCGGGTGAAATCGGGATTTTACCGGAGTACCGGGAGGTTACCAGAACCGCGCGGGAGCTATATGGGCCTTAGTGGGCTTTAGTGGAAAGGAGAAAGGGGCAGCCCAAGGTGGCTGTGCGCCTCCCCCCTTCCCCTAGTCCTATTAGGACTAGGAGAGGTGGCCGGCCCCCTCTCTCTCTTTCCCCCCTCAA
>NC_041392.1:27057191-27063942 GCF_002162155.2 Triticum dicoccoides | reverse complement strand
CAGAGGGAGTAGGACTCTCCTGGCGCGCCTCCTGTGGCCGGCCAGCCTCCCCCCTCTAGTCCTTTATATACTGAGGTAGAGGCACCCTAGAACACACAAGTTGATCCACGTGATCTATTCCTTAGCCGTGTGCGGTGCCCCCAGCCACCATATTCCTCGATAATACTGTAGCGGAGTTTAGGCGAAGCCCTTCTGCTGTAGTGCATCAAGATCGTCACCACGCCGTCGTGCTGACGGAACTCTTCCCCGACACTTTGCTGGATCGGAGTCCGGGGATCGTCATCGAGCTGAACGTGTGCTCGAACTCGGAGGTGCCGTAGTTTCGGTGCTTGATCGGTCGGATCGGGAAGACGTACGACTACTTCCTCTACGTTGCGTCAACGCTTCCGCAGTCGGTCTGCGTGGGTACGTAGACAACACTCTCCCCTCTCGTTGCTATGCATCACATGATCTTGCGTGTGCGTAGGAAATTTTTTGAAATTACTACGAAACCCAACAGTGGTATCAGAGCCTAGGTTATTTATGCTGATGTTATATGCACGAGTAGAACACAAGTGAGTTGTGAGCGATATAAGTCATACTGCCTACCAGCATGTCATACTTTGGTTCGGCGATATAAGTCATCTTGCAGAAGCCGGAGGACATGGACATTTTTATGATGGCGTCTACACGGCTGGAGCGTACGGCCAGGGAGGTTTTCTACCCACATGGATGACGGTGTGATTTACGGATAGGATCTACCGTTTCTTAGGATGGACACGTTTTATTGCTTGGCATTGTATCGAATTATTTTATTTTTAGGGTGCTCTGGACTTTTTGGCTGTGCGCATCTAGCTATGCAGAGGCCGGGCTTTCTTTCAATACGATTGTATCACCTCGATATATCTATTCAATGAAAAGTCCTTTATCGAAAAAATGTTTAAAATCTTTTATTCCTCCCTGTGTACCATACGAACAATAAACCACCATTAATCAAATTCATACTATATGTAGTCAATAGTCCGCGCGTTTCTGAACAATTTATTACGAGAGCTCGAGAGGAAAATGGAACAGGGGAGGGCAGCCACCGCAGCGATCCTGGTGAAAGATAACAGAACACGGGACCGATGAGGATTATTGGTTCACGGAACGGCAAGAAGCTATACACATTTCATTTCATCTCATTGCATACACATTCAACGGCATTTTTCCAACTCTTTGATCTTCAAGACATAATGGATCAATGTTGCCAAAAATGATTAAAAGTGTGCCCATAGTGCAAACTAGAGAAGCTACCACCTGAAAAGAAGAAATAACGACAGAAACTGGGGTCGAAAGACAAGGAAATTTACAGCTGGGTGATAATGCAGCACACAAGAGCTGATTATATGGAGCAACACGCATTAACCAGCAAAACCGTTTGTACAATACAATCCCACATGATTCAGACATAGCTTGAGGTCTTTCAAACATTTTTTTCAAGCACAGAATTATTTTGTTCTTTTTAGCGTTTTAAAAAATAATGTTTCGCCCAAATATTCTGTTGAGATTTCTAGGAAACAATACCTTCTAATGGATTGCAGCGCAAGTCAGGACTCTATGTAATTTCATTTTTGTTTGTACACGATCTGGTATGTTGTACGACCTGCAAAGCTGTAGGCGATCGTCTCCTAACTCAACCGCGGCTGGCCCTCCATCCTGCTGGAGCTCCTTGATCGTGAAGAACACCGAAAATTGAGCAGCCAATTAGTACCAGGCTACCAGCAGCCAACAAGTTACAGTAGTTACTCCTATAATAAAAAGTGAGCAGAGAGAATATGATCTCATTTATAATACTCAATTAAGAGATTAGTTTTTTTCCCGGCGGCCTTCCCCGTGCGTCCTCCCCTCGCCGCCGCTGGTGGGCGCCGCCGGGCTTGCCCGCACGGCCTACAGCGGCGGCGGGGCTCTGCTCCTGCAGCGCTTTGCAGTCATTGGCGATGTGCAGCGGCGACTTGAGGTAGTGCAGGAGGAATTTGCTGCAGCAGCGCTCGTTCGTGGTTGGCGGCAGCCATGAAGTAACGAGAGCACTTCTCTCTCTCCTTGATGGTGTCGCGCGCAGCAAAGGATCCAACTGGAAGTGAGCCGCCGCCGATAATAATGGTCCCCAACCCGTGATAGTCCTGGGGCGCCTCTGCAGCCCCGAGGCGCGGTGGGTCGTGGTGGACCGTCGCCCACGCAGCCGGCGAACGGTGCCGGCCGGTGTTGATGTTGCCTCTCGTGACCCGTTGTCCCGGTGGGTGCGGCATCGGTTGGGCAGCCATCATCTTAGGGGTTTGGAATTGTTGGAAATATAAGCAAATTACTATGAGATTTAATCGAAATAAACAAAAAATAAATCATGACTATAGTAGCAGAGATTAAACTAATTATACGAAGTAGCATAGCAAATGAACAGATCACATCTAGGGCACATACTAGAAACATAAACTCTACCACGATCCCGAACAGAAAGGACAGAATCACATACGGTGCAGCAGGAGCAGCACCGCCGGCGTTGAGTTGTCGCCCATGTCGTCGAGGATGAGGTTTCCGAGGTCGGGGAAGAAGTCGTCGTTCACGAAGTCGTCGCTGCCAGCAATCGCGCGAGTGCGCTCCGCAAAAACCTGATTGCCCCTCTCCCGTACAGGATTCCGAGAGGCGGAGTTCCGGAGGCCTGCTGTCCCTTCTCCCGGTGCACGCCGAAAGGAGGGATGGAGAAGACTTGCTTGGCGGCGCAATGATCTAGAACGGTGGTGAAAAACCATACGAAGCGGCGGCGGGTAGGGTAGACGTCCGCCTGACTATATAGTGCGGGCCGGGTAGGTCGTGGGAATAAACCCCACGTCTGAATCGTCATGATCCAAAATAATCGGAAATGGTTCAGTAATTAACGCGTCCGTTAGTTATAATTAATGACTCATTAATTTCTCCCGATCAGCAAAAATATAGACAACGTGCATAGCTCTGTCCTCGGCTCGGCTCAATCCCGCAACCCACGGCGCGGCGCATCGTGACAAGGCGAGCGAGGAGGAGGAGCGCGCGTGTAGGTCTCTGCTACCTCTTGAGCACTGCGTTGGTTTTCCCTTGAAGAGGAAAGGGTGATGCAGTAAAGCAGCATAAGTATTTCCCTCAGTTTTTGAGAACTAAGGTATCAATCCAGTAGGAGGCCACGCGCAGTCCCTCGCACCTACACAAACAAATAAATCCTCGCAACCAACGCGATAAGGGGTTGTCAATCCCTACACAGTCACTTACGAGAGTGAGATCTGATAGATATGATAAGATAATATTTTTGGTATTTTTATGATAAAGATGCAAAGTAAAATAGAAAGCAATAAAAATAACTTAGTATTGGAAGATTGATATAATGGAGAATAGACCCGGGGGCCATAGGTTTCACTAGTGGCTTCTCTCATGAGCATAAGTATTTACGGTGGATGGACAAATTAATGTTGAGCAATTGACAGAATTGAGCATAGTTATGAGAATATATAGGTATGATCATGTATATAGGCATCACGTCCGAGACAAGTAGACCGACTCCTGCCTGCATCTACTACTATTACTCCACACATCGGCCGCTATCCAGCATGCATCTGGAGTATTAAGTTCATAAGAACAGAGTAACGCTTTAAGCAAGATGACATGATGTAGAGGGATAAACTCATGCAATATGATATAAACCCCATCTTGTTATCCTCGATGGCAACAATACAATACGTGCCTTGATGCCCCTACTGTCACTAGGAAAGGACACCGCAAGATTAAACCCAAAGCTAAGCACTTCTCCCATTGCAAGAAAGATCAATCTAGTAGGCCAAACCAAACTGATAATTCGAGGAGACTTGCAAAGATAACCAATCATACATAAAAGAATTCAGAGAAGATTCAAATATTATTCATAGATAAACTTGATCATAAACCCACAATTCATCGGTCTCAACAAACACACCGCAAAAGAAGATTACATCGAATAGATCTCCACAAGAGAGGGGGAGAACATTGTATTGAGATCCAAAAAGAGAGAAGAAGTCATCTAGCTAATAACTATGGACCCGTAGGTCTAAAGTAAACTACTCACACTTCATCGGAGGGGCTATGGTGTTGATGTAGAAGCCCTCCGTGATCGATGCCCCGTCCGGCGGAGCTCCGGAACAGGCCCCAAGATGGGATCTCGTGGATACAGAAAGTTACGGCGGTGGAATTAGGGTTTTGGCTCCGTATCTGGTAGTTTGGGGGTATGTGGGTATATATAGGAGGGAGGAGTACATCGGTGGAGCAACAGGGGGCCCACGAGGGTGGAGAGCGCGCCTGGGGGGGTAGGCGCGCCCCCCTACCTCTTGGCCTCCCTGTTGGTTGCTTGACGTAGGGTCCAAGTCTCCTGGATCATGTTCGTTCCGAAAATCATGTTTCCGAAGGTTTCATTCCGTTTGGACTCCGTTTGATATTCTTTTCTTGCGAAACCCTAAAATAGGCCAAAAAACAGGAATTCTGGGCTGGGCCTCCGGTTAATAGGTTAGTCCCAAAAATAATATAAAAGTGTATAATAAAGCCCAATAATGTTTAAAACAGGATATAATATAGCATGGAACAATCAAAAATTATAGATACGTTGGAGACGTATCAAGCATCCCCAAGCTTAATTATTGCTCGTCCTCGAGTAGGTGAATGATAAAAACAGAATTTTTGATGTGGAATGCTACTTGGCATGATTTCAATGTAATTCTCTTATTGTGGTATGAATATTCAGATCCGAAAGATTCAAGACAAAAGTTTAATATTGACATAGAAATAATAATACTTCAAGCATACTAACTAAGAAATTATGTCTTCTCAAAATAACATGGCCAAAGAAAGTTATCCCTACAAAATCATATAGTGTGGCTATGCTCCATCTTCACCACACAAAGTATTTAAATCATGCACAACCCCGATGAAAAGCCAATCAATTGTTTCATAATTTTGGTGTTCTAAAACTTTTTCAATATTCACGCAATACATGAGCATGAGCCATGGACATAGCACTATAGGTGGAATAGAATGGTGGTTGTGGAGAAGACAAAAGGAAGGAGAAGATGGTCTCACATCAACTAGGCATATCAACGGGCTATGGAGATGCCCATCAATAGATATCAATGTGAGTGAGTAGGGATTGCCATGCAACGGATGCACTAGAGCTATAAGTATATGAAAGCTCAACAAAAAGAAACTAAGTGGGTGTGCATCCAACTCGCTTGCTCACGAAGACCTAGGGCATTTTGAGGAAGCCCATCATTGGAATATACAAGCCAAGTTCTATAATAAAAAATTCCCACTAGTATATGAAAGTGATAACATAGGAGACTCTGAAGGAAATATGCCCTAGAGGCAATAATAAAAGTTATTATTTATTTCCTTATATCATGATAAATGTTTATTATTCATGCTAGAATTGTATTAACCGGAAACATAATACATGTGTGAATACATAGACAAACTTAGTGTCACTAGTATGCCTCTACTTGACTAGCTCGTTAATCAAAGATGGTTATGTTTCCTAACCATGAACAAAGTGTTGTTATTTGATTAACGAGGTCACATCATTAGTTGAATGATCTGATTGACATGACCCATTCCATTAGCTTAGCACCCGATCGTTTAGTATGTTGCTATTGCTTTCTTCATGACATATACATGTTCCTATGACTATGAGATTATGCAACTCCCGTTTGCCGGAGGAACACTTTGGGTGCTACCAAACGTCACAACGTAACTGGGTGATTGTAAAGGAGCATTACAAGTGTCTCCAAAGGTAGATGTTGGGTTGGCGTATTTCGAGATTAGGATTTGTCACTTCGATTGTCGGAGAGGTATCTCTGGGCCCTCTCGGTAATGCACATCACTTAAGCCTTGCAAGCATTGCAACTAAATGAGTTAGTTGCGGGATGATGTATTACAGAACGAGTAAAGAGACTTGCCGGTAACGAGATTGAACTAGGTATTGGAATACCGACGATCGAATCTCGGGCAAGTAACGTACCGATGACAAAGGGAACAACGTATGTTGTTATGCGGTCTGACCGATAAAGATCTTTGTAGAATATGTAGGAGCCAATATGGGCATCCAGGTCCCGCTATTGGTTATTGACCGGAGACGTGTCTCGGTCATGTCTACATTGTTCTCGAACCCGTAGGGTCCGCACGCTTAAGGTTACGATGACAGTTATATTATGAGTTTATGCATTTTGATGTACCGAAGGTTGTTCGGAGTCCCGGATGTGATCACGGACATGACGAGGAGTCTCGAAATGGTCAAGACATAAAGATTGATATATTGGAAGCCTATGTTTGGATATCGGAAGTGTTCCGGGTGAAATCGGGATTTTACCGGAGTACTGGGAGGTTACCGGAACCCCCCGGGAGCTATATGGGCCTTAGTGGGCTTTAGTGGAAAGGAGAAAGGGGCAGCCCAAGGTGGCTGTGCGCCTCCCCCCTTCCCCTAGTCCTATTAGGACTAGGAGAGGTGGCCGGCCCCCTCTCTCTCTTTCCCCCCTCAAGGAATCCTATTCCAACTAGGATTGGGGGGGGGGGGAATCCTACTCCCAAAGGGAGTAGGACTCTCCTGGCGCGCCCTCCCTTGGCCGGCCAGCCTCCCCCCTCTAGTCCTTTATATACAGAGGCAGGGCACCCCAAAGAAGACACAAGTTGATCCACGTGATCTATTCCTTAGCCGTGTGCGGTGCCCCCTGCCTCCATAGTCCTCGATAATACT
>NC_041392.1:27052957-27057181 GCF_002162155.2 Triticum dicoccoides | reverse complement strand
GAGTAGGACTCTCCTGGCGCGCCTCCTATGGCCGGCCAGCCTCCCCCCTCTAGTCCTTTATATACTGAGGTAGAGGCACCCTAGAACACACAAGTTGATCCACGTGATCTATTCGTTAGCCGTGTGCGGTGCCCCCAGCCACCATATTCCTCGATAATACTGTAGCGGAGTTTAGGCGAAGCCCTTCTGCTGTAGTGCATCAAGATCGTCACCACGCCGTCGTGCTGACGGAACTCTTCCCCGACACTTTGCTGGATCGGAGTCCGGGGATCGTCATCGAGCTGAACGTGTGCTCGAACTCGGAGGTGCCGTAGTTTCGGTGCTTGATCGGTCGGATCGGGAAGACGTACGACTACTTCCTCTACGTTGCGTCAACGCTTCCGCAGTCGGTCTGCGTGGGTACATAGACAACACTCTCCCCTCTCGTTGCTATGCATCACATGATCTTGCGTGTGCGTAGGAAATTTTTTGAAATTACTAGGAAACCCAACAGACTCTCTATCATGAAGATCATGGTGCTTCTTTGAAGCACAAGTGTGCTAAAAAGATAGTAGCATTGTCTCTTCTCTCTTTTTCTCTCATTTTTTCTTATTTGGGCCTTTTCTCTTCTTTTTTATGGCCTCTTTTTTTTATTTTATTTTTTTATTTTTTGTCTGGAGTCTCATCCCGACTTGTGGGGGAATCATAGTCTCCATCATCCTGTCAGGACCCCGATTCTAAGTCACACTGATCTAGCCTGTAACACCTCATATCACTTTGCGGCCTCACGCACGGTATTCCCACGGGTGTCGCCTTACCATGGCCCGGAACCGTTTGTGCCTTTTGGCTCACGTATATGATAGTGTCGCTGGCATCCATATGACAGAGAACACGGGCCGACATGACTAGTCGTGAACCCAAAGTGGCACTAACTTACGGGGACAGGCATACGTGAATCAGCATCGAGCATGTCGGTCAGCAGCGTGTGAATCCGGGCTGTAGCACTGGGCTAACAGGACTCCGGTGAACCGGGCTGTAGCAGGCTAGGCACGACTCCGGATGTCACCGCGTGACATTTCCCAAAAGGGAGAGACACAGGAACGGTGTGAATCACATGCCGGCCAGTCAAGTGTTCCGAAGCAGTAGTGCTGGGCTAGCAGGACTCCAGTGAACCTGGCTGTAGTGGACTACTATGGCTGATGGAAGCACAAGACTACATTTCCCCATAAGAGAGGATACCAAGGATAAACAACTAGGTTGTTGGATCCCACACATACCAAGCATTTCAATCATACACACAATATGCTCGATATGTGTAAATACAACATGGCATCAAAACAAGACTCTATGACTCAAAGTATTTATTCATTAGGCTCCGAGGAGCGAGATATTACAAACATGGGTCTCAGGACCCAACATTCAGAGCATACAAGCAACAAGCACATGCGGAAGCTTAACATGTCTGAGTATAGGCATCTACAAATGAAAAAGGCTGAGAAGTCTGACTATCTACCAGATCCTGCCGAGGGCACAAGATCGTAGTTGAGGTAACAAGCTAAACGTCGAAGTCCACACGGAACTACTAGCAAGACTGAAGTCTCTCTGCAAAAACATAAATTAAGCAAACGTGAGTACAAATATACCCAGCAAGACTTACATCAGAACTAACTACATATGCATCATTATCAACAAAGGGATGGTGGGGTTTAACTGCAGCAAGCCAGCTTTGACTCGGTGGCTAACCTAAACTACTACTGCAAGCAACTCTTTTGAGGTGGCGCACATGAGTCCACATATTCACCAATCAATACACCACTATGGATCCGCTCCCGTCTACCTACGAGAACGCCATCCATAGCACTCACGCTTATCTTGCGCATTTTAGAGTATCCACTTCCACTTGTCTATGAACTGTTATATGCAACCCAGAAGTCCTTTACCGTGGACGCGGCTATTTGAATAGATCATTTATAACCCTGCAGGGTTGTACTTCTTCACACATGTTTCCACCATTAGTGTCTGCACACGACATGTGCTCGGCAGACTTCAAGCGAAAGCTGACGTGGGTGTAGACCACGACCTGACTAACCACACAAGTCTCTAGTCCAGGTTTATTGCCTATTCGGGTTCCATCCGCGAGGAGATCCGGACGGAGTTTCACTCACAGCCCCAAACGATTTGTGCGGGTTCCCGAGACACCAAACGGGCGCCCGGTACACCGTGCCACGGTGTATCTACCGCATCATAGCCCACCCCTAGGGTCAGCGCTACGCACGGCCTCCTACACATATCCTACAAACACCAGAAACTAGTTGCAACTCCTGGACAGAGGACAGGGCGGTTAATAAGTCGAGCGGGGTCATATTTCAGGGCCCAACGTGTGGTAGTAGCTGTTTCATGGATCACAAACACAGAACTCAGTTCCTGAGGACGGTTTCAATGAGACAACCCACCATGTACTCCTACATGGCCTCTCATCGCTACCTTTACCAAATCGTGTTCACACACTTAGCTCACACACAGTAGGACATGTTCATCACCATTCCAATTCATCCTTGATGAATCAGACCTGACTCAACTCTAAGAAGTAGCAGGCATGACAAACAGGCATGAATGAGTAGGCACATCAGGGCTCAAACAACTCCTACTCATACTAGTGGGTTTCATCTATTTACTGTCGCAATGACAGGTCATGCAGAGGAAAGGGGTTCAACTACCGCAGCATGTAACAGTTGAATCGTTGTTGTCCTAATGCAGTAAAAGATAGCAGGAGCGAGAGAGAGTGGGGTTCTATCATAATGAACAAGGGGGTTATGCTTGCCTGGCACTTCTGAAGATAGCATTGAGTCTTCATCAGTGTCAACGATCACAACGTCGGAACAACGTCTACCGAGGGGGAACAACACCGGCAACAGAGAAAGAAATACAATCAATGCAATGCACAATATGATGCATGATCATTACATGGTAAAATGAGTGTGTTGGGCTAATGCAACTACAACCAGATGGGTTTGAGCTATTTTGAACCAAAGATTCAAAGTTCAACTCATTTGTGAACTTAAATAGTGCTTTAACATATTTTGCACTAAACAGCAGGTTAACTTGTTTAAACATGCATGAAACCAGTACAGATGGATAGATTGGATTTTTCTGGTCATTTTTCATATATAATTTATTTCATTTGGAGTTACGTTTGATTTTCTATGATTTTTAGAAGTTTAGGCTATTTTCTGGATTTTCTGAATTATTTTAAATACAAAAAATTATTAACTGCGTCACTATGACGTCAGCAGGTCAACTGGGTCGGCCAGGTCAAACCTGACCTGTGGGACCCATACGTCAGTGTCTCAGGCTGGTTTGGGTAGATGACAAGTGGGACCGGTCAACGTTGACTTGACCAAAGTCAAAGCTGACACATGGGGTCCACAGGGTTAGCACTAATCTAAACAGGTAATTTACAGTAACCTAATATATTTTAGTTAGCCGGTTAGTTGGGCGGTGGGGCCCGGTTGTCATTGACTCTAGGAGGTAATCAGTAGGGTGCTTAGGCCCTAATGATGGTGCCACGTCAGCGGCCGCCGGGGTTAGTCGCCGGCGACCAAACAGAGCGGTGGAGGCGCTCGGAACGGCGCCACAGGCATCGGTTGGGCGCGTGGCTTGGTCCTACGGCCAGCTGGAGGAGTGCCCGCGTCCAACGGTGCAGATGGTTGAGCGCGCGGTGGCCGGGAACGACGCCGGCGAGCGTTTGGGCGGCGGCCGGAGCTCGGGCGGCGGTCGTTTTGCTGCTGTGGTGTGCTAGCGGGCGAACAGAGGCACTAGCGAGGCACTGCGGAGTGCGGGGAGTGCATTAGGTACCAGCGGTGACCAAAGGGTCACCGGAGTGACGCCGGCGTCGAGCTCATGCGGCGGAGCGGCTCGGCTCCGGTAGAGGAGGCGGCTAGAGGGTCCGTACGAGCGCGGGGAGCAGGGGAGAAGATGGCGGAGCTCACAGCGGGGTCGGAGACGGTCTCAGCGAGCTCGGGGAGGCAGAGACGGCGGCAAATCGATGGCGGCAATCCTCGGTGGCCGAGGAGGGGAACGGCATAGCTGGTGGCATCCAGGGCTTCCGGCGCCTTCCGTCTTGGTGAGGAGGAAGAGGGGGATGAGGCGGGGCTTCTTGGCGTGTCGGCGAGGCGAGGGGAGCATGGTGGCCGTGGCAAACGGCGTCAGTGGCGACGGCAGCGCTCAGCTGTGGGGAGGAGTGCG
>NC_041392.1:27048180-27052617 GCF_002162155.2 Triticum dicoccoides | reverse complement strand
GAGACAGATGAGGGGGAAAGCTCGGGGGGAGAGTGAGGGAGGTCCAGGGGGTGCCTGGCGTCTCCCAGAGGCGTCCAGGCGCCGAGGGGGAGCGGCAAGCAGGAGGTGGCCGGGGCGCGTGGCCGCGCGCATGGGGCACACGCCCGGCATCCTTCTGTCACGAGGAAGACGACAGGGGGGGTGAGGGAGTCCTGGATTAGGGGGTCTCCGGATAGCCGGACTATCTCCATTGGCCGGACTGTTAGACTATGAAGATACAAGATTGAAGACTGCGTCTCGTGTCCGGATGGGACTCTACTTGGCGTGGAAGGCAAGCTAGGCAATACGGATATGGATATCTCCTCCTTTGTAACCGACCTTGTGTAACCCTAACCCTCACCGGTGTCTATATAAACTGAAGGGTTTTAGTCCATAGGACAACATACAATCATACCATAGGCTAGCTTCTAGGGTTTAGCCTCTCTGATCTCGTGGTAGATCTACTCTTGTACTACCCATAATATCAATATTAATCAAGCAGGACGTAGGGTTTTACCTCCATCAAGAGGGCCCGAACCTGGGTAAAACATCGTGTCCCCTGCCTCCTGTTACTATCCAGCCTAGACGCACAGTTCGGGACCCCCTACCCGAGATCCGCCGGTTTTGACACCGACATTGGTGCTTTCATTAAGAGTTCCTCTGTGTCGTTGCCGTTAGGCTTGATGGCTCCTACTATCATCGATAGCGATGCGGTCCAGGGTGAGACTTTTCTTCCCAGACAGATCTTCGTATTCGGCGGCTTTTGCACTGCGGGCTAATTCGCTTGGCCATCTGGAGCAGATTGAAAGCTACGCCCCTGGCCATCAGGTCAGATTTGGAAGTTTGAACTACACGGCCGACATCCGCGGAGACTTGATCTTCGACGGATTCGAGCCACAGCCGGGCGCGCCGCACTGTCGCGATGGGTATGACCTAGCTCTGCCGTCGAATAGTACCCCAGAGGCTGCGCTCGCATCAGCTCCTACCCTTAGCTCGGAGCCAACTGCGCTAGTTGAGGACGGGTGGTTAGACACCGCCTCAGGGGCTGCAGTCTCAACGGGGATCGAGCCGAACACCAGCCTAACCCTCTGCGCAGCCCGTGACTCCAAGGTGTCGGACTCTTTTCCGGACTCCGAACCATCCGCGCCCCTGCCAATTGAATCCGATTGGGCGCCGATCATGGAATTCACCATCACGAATATCTTTCAGCACTCGCCCTTCGGCGACATTCTGAATTCACTAAGGTCTCTCTCTTTGTCAGGAGAGCCCTGGCCGGATTATGGCCAACAGGATTGGGATGCGGACGACGAAGAAATTCGACGCCCACCCACCACCCACTTCATAGCCACTGTCGATGATTTAACCGACATGCTCGAGTTCGTCTCCGAAGACATCGATGGTATGGACGACGATGTAGGAGACGACCATGAACCAGCACCTATAGGGCACTGGAAAGCCACCTCGTCATATGACATATACATGGTTGATACACCCAAAGAAGGCAATGGCGATGGGATAGCGGAGGATGACCCCTCCAAGAAGCAACCCAAACGCCGACGTCAGCGGCGCTGCTCTAAGTCCCGTCAAAGCAAAAGTGGTGATACCGGCACAGGAGATAATAACACTCCGGATAGTGCCGAAGAAAACAACAAACCCCTCCAGCAAGATTTAGAGCAGGAGGATGGAGGAGCCAGCTCTCCTGAGAGAGCGGCAGACGGAGAGGAGGAGGATGACAATCACATGCCCCCCTCCGAAGACGAGGCAAGCCTCGGCGACGATGAATTCACCGTACCAGAGGATCCCATCGAACAAGAGCGCTTTAAGCGCCGGCTTATGGCCACGGCAAATAGCCTGAAGAAAAAGCAGCGGCAGCTTCAAGCTGATCAAGATCTGCTAGCTGACAAATGGACTGAAGTCCTCGCGGCCAAGGAATATAAACTCGAGCGCCCCTCCAAGAGTTACCCAAGACGCAGGTACTACCCCGACTGGAGGAAGAAGCGTATGATACGGCTGATCGGCCACCTCGTGGCCGCGATAGAGAGGCATTCCAGCCAAAAGCTCAGCCTCCACCCTAACGCCATTCAAATAAAAAGGCATGGGGAGATACGCCAGACCTGCGAGACATATTGGAAGACAAGGCAAAGCATACAAGATCGATCTACGGATCACAAGGGTGCACCACTCTGCGAGACGACAAACGTCACGCCGGATACAGTAAAAGCAAATCCGGTCGGGCCAAACGCAGCGGGCAAGACCCATTCGAGTTGCGTCGCGATATAGCCCAATAGAGAGGCGCCGCACACCCCTTATGCTTCACAGACGAAGTCATGGAACATCAATTCCCAGAAGGTTTTAAACCTATAAATATTGAATCATACGACGGCACAATAGATCCGGCAGTATGGATTGAGGATTTCCTCCTCCACATCCACATGGCCCGCGGGGATGACTTACACGCTATCAAATACCTCCCACTAAAGCTCAAAGGACCAGTGCGACATTGGCTTAACAGCTTGCCAGCAGACTCCATTAGCTGTTGGGAAGATCTGGAAGCCGCATTCCTCGACAATTTTCAGGGCACTTATGTGCGACCACTAGACGCCGATGACTTGAGGCACATAATTCAGCAGCCAGAAGAGTCGGCTAGGCAATTCTGGACTCGGTTCCTTACAAAGAAAAATCAAATCGTCGACTATCCGGATGCGGAAGCCTTACCGGCTTTCAAACACAACATCCGAGACGAATGGCTAGCCCGGCACCTTGGTCAGGAAAAGCCAAAATCTATGGCAGCTCTCACGACGCTCATGACCCGCTTTTGTGCTGGAGAAGACAGCTGGCTGGCTCGCAGTAATAACATATCAAAGAACCATGGTACCTCAGATTCCAAGGACGATAATAGCAGGTCACGTCGCAACAAGCATAAGCGTCGAATTAACAGCGAAAATACTGAGGATACGGCAGTCAATGCCGGATTCAAAGGCTCTAAACCTGGTCAACGGAAAAAGCCATTCAAACAAAGTACGCCGGGTCCGTCCAGCTTGGACCGTATACTCGATTGCTCGTGTCAAATACACGGCACCCCAGACAAGCCAGCCAATCACACCAACAGGGATTGTTGGGTGTTCAAGAAGGCCGGCAAGTTAATTGCCGAAAACAAGGACAAGGGGCCGCATAGCGATGACGAGGAGGAGCCCCGGCAGCCGCACACTGGAGGACAGAAGAGGTTTCCCCCGCAAGTGCGGACGGTGAACATGATATACGCAACCCACATCCCCAAGAGGGAGCAGAAGCGTGCGCTCTGGGACGTATATGCGTTGGAGCCAGGCGCCCCAAAGTTCAACCCTTGGTCCTCATGTCCGATCACCTTCGATCGCATGGACCACCCCACTAGTATCCGTCATGGCGGATTTGCCGCACTGGTCCTAGACCCAATCATCGACATATTTCACCTCACTCGAGTCCTTATGGACGGCGGCAGCAGCCTGAACCTGCTTTATCAGGACACAGTGCGCAAAATGGGTATTGACCCCTCAAGGATCAAACTCACAAAAACGACCTTTAAGGGCGTCATTCCAGGTGTAGAGGCCCATTGCACAGGCTCAATTACACTGGAAGTGGTCTTCAGATCCCTGGATAACTTCCGAAGTGAAGAGTTAATCTTTGATATAGTCCCGTTCCGCAGTGGTTATCACGCGCTGCTCGGGCGAACCGCATTTGCTAGATTCAATGTGTACCGCATTATGCATACCTCAAGCTCAAGATGCCAGAACCTCGCGGAGTTATTACAGTCAATGAAAACACAGAGCGCTCTCTCCGAACAGAGGAGCACACCGCAGCCCTCGCAGCAGAAACGCAAAGCAGCCTCTCAGGGCAATCAACCAGTTCGGCGCTTCACAGCCCGGACACCTTCAAGCGCGCTCGGGGCACTCGGCAAATAGACCGCCTGGCGCGATCTGAGCTTGCATACCAATACGGCGGCCACCCCAATCCCAGCCCAGCGGCAAAACTCGTGCCGCGCGTACATAATTACGCATTAAAAATACCATGGGCACAGGTGGGGAGGGGGGGCACAACTGCGGCACGCCCCAAGACGCGGCCTAAACCGCACTAGGGGCTTCCCGTTCGGTTATTTTTCTTTTTCTTTCAGGACCTTAATCTATGGAAACATTGTCCGGCAGCACTATTGCCGAACACATGATACAGCAACCAAGGAGGCAGACAGCTACGTTATACCACGGAATTCCCAGGTTGATTACAGTAACGAGTGAAATATTCAATTTAATATCATTCCTCAGCTTGCCCTTGGAAGGGACATAGTCCTACTCTTTGCTTATCGCATTATCTGTACCACTCTGCTTTAACGCATTTTTTTAATAAACAATGCATGACATTACGACTATTATTACATTCTTGTTATAT
>NC_041392.1:27039044-27048078 GCF_002162155.2 Triticum dicoccoides | reverse complement strand
TACACTATGGTATGGCCAATACACCAGGGGCTTACGTACCCCACAATGCGGTGTGAAAAGTCCGAACACTTTCACAAGTGCGGCACCCCGAACTTATAGCATTATATGCATCGGCTCCGAATCATGTCTTTGGTCAAATGTTGGGTTTGCCCGGCTCCTATGTTTTGGTACCTTACGTTCCGCTCTATCGGCTAAGGTAGCGCTAGGAGAACTACTGCGATTGTGCCCCGGTTCTGCTGGGTTCAGCACCTCAGTAGAGAAAGCTAAAACTCACTGTCATGATAAGGCGAGAGACTGGTCGCTGTTCGACGAGGTTTTTCGAGTCCCTAAAGACTTATGCCGCTTAGGGCGAGGGGCCGGCCCTGTCCGGCTTACAGGCGTGTATCGCGCCCCGAATTCGGCCTTCCGAATACCAGGGGCTTTGCCGAAATTTAAAATTATAGAATTCTATGGCTAAGTGAGAGTGATAAAGCATTATTAGTCTGGTTGCCTTGTTCGTTGTGCTGAGCACCTCCCTCGAAGGACCCAAATATGGGAACAAGAGTGCTCAGGTTTATCCCGAACACCCCAGCCCTCGTGGCATGGGGGCAGAAGCCGAGGACTGGCCATCTCTTAGATTGGATAAACGGCCAAACAGAAGGTAATATTTTAAATTCAGACAAGCGTTGCATAGCGCATATGAAACAAGTTTTCATCATACAGGATCACACGAGCAAGTTTACCCAAATATTACATCCTTTGAACATTGGTTCGCTACAAGACGAGCACCCTTCAGGACACCCTCATAATAAATTTCGGGGGTGCGATGCTCCTTGCCCTACGGCGGCCCTTCCTTGATCAGCTTCATAGCGTCTAGCTTGGCCTACTGCACCTTCACACGGGCGAAAGCCCGGCGTGCACCTTCGATGCAGACGGACCAGTTGATGACCTCCAGCCATGGGCAGGCATCCACAAGCCGCCTCACCAGGCTGAAGTAGCTGTTCGGAAGGACGTCGCCAGGCCACAGCCGGACTATAAGGCCCTTCATGGCCTGTTCGGCTGCCTTGTGCAGCTCGACCAGCTGCTTTAGATAGTCGCTCAGAGGCATTGGGTGTTCAGTCCCAGTATACTGAGACTAGAACAGCTTCTCCGTTGAGCTTCCCTCCTCGGCCTAGTAAAACTGCGCGGCATCCGACACGTTGCGGGGCAAATCTGTGAATGCTCCTGGAGAGCTCCAAATTCGGGTAAGTAATCGGTAATTTACTTTTACATGCTTGCTTTGCATATAGAATGCCTTACCCACCGCTATCTTCTTCATTGCGTCGATCTCCTGGAGGGCCTTCTGGGCTTCGGCCTTAGCGCTTTTTACACTCTCGAGGGCCGCGGCAAGCTCAAACTCCCACGCCTTTGAGTCAAGCTCCAACGCCTCGTGCTTCGCCACGAGAGCCTGGAGCTCTTTCTGCACCTCGCCCACCCGAGCCTCGTGCTTCTCTCGCTCGGTGCGCTCCTTGGCCGCTTTATCTTCGGCCTTGGTTAGCGCTTGCTTCAGGGTCGCCACCTCGGTCATGGCCCCTGGCAAACATACAATGATCTTGTCATTTTTGCAATCGCGTCCTTTTTTATATATACATATCTATAGACAGGGTATTACTTACCCTTGTTCTCCTCAAGCTGCCTCTTGGCAAGGCCGAGCTCTTTCCTGGACCCCTCAAGGTCCTGCTTCAGTACGGCGACCTCCGCAGTCAGTGCGGCGGACGCCAGTAGCGAAGCCTGCATATGCGTATTGACACACTTATATTAGACTCCTGCGATATTATTTGATCCTCTATTCGGCTTTTCTTTGTGAACACCGAACAAAGCATCAGGGGCTACTGTCTATGCAGTAATATTTCTACTACATTTTAAAACACTTACCTCAAAGCCTGTTAGAAGGCTGGCACAGGCTTCAGTCAATCCTCTCTTGGAGGACTGAACCTTCTGGATCACCGCACTCATGATAGTGCGGTGCTCCTCGTCGATGGAAGCACTGCGAAGCGCTTCCAGCAGATTGTCCGGTGCCTCTGGATGGACAGAGGTCACCGGCACAGGCGTCTTGCCCCTCTTAGAAGGAGGCCGCCTGCCCGAGCCCGGAACCGCTGGAGGTTCTGGCGCGGTGTTCGGCTGAGGGCCGAACTCGGAGCTCCCGGGGGCCCCGTCCCCGCGGCTCCCGGAGTCCGGAAGGTCGCCTTGAGGCGCCTCCAGGACTGTCTCCCCTCGACCCGGTGCCTCTCGAGACAGCACCTCGGTGTCGTCAGCAGGATGAGGGGACGTGGCGGTCGGGACTGGATCGCTATCCATGTTCGACGAGCCCAGGGAGACGTCCGATGATACATCGATGCTGGTTCGCGGCGGCCTGCATAATCATGTTCGGAGTTAGGGAAAGCAGTCCGACAAAGGAATGCTATGAGTTACTCTGGTATCCGAATACTTACGGTCTCCCCGGGGGCTTGGTCGGGGCAACCACTCGTCTTCGCCCTCGTCGGCGGCGGTGGAACTGTCCAGAAGGAGAGTCCTCCCCTTCTTGGACCCTTCGGCCTCCCCAGTTGGGGCGGCCTTCCTTTTCTTGTCTCCCCCGCCTGGAGGGGGAGCATCTTCTTCTTCCTCCTCGTCTTCGGGGGAAGAGTGTGCCGTAGAGTTATCGGATGATGAGTCCGATAACACCTGGCATCGGGAACTCTTTCGGGTTCCCTTGGCCTTCTTGGTCTTCTCCGGCACCTTGTAAGGAGCCGGAGCTAGCATCTCCATCAGGAGAGCGCTCGCAGTGTCTTCGGGCAAAGGGGCCGGAAAGTTAATCTGCCCCGACATCTCCACCCAGTCCTATCAAAGGCATGGAGATTAGACCCCACACATAATTAAGCTAGGGAAAATAAATGTCCTACAGGACATATTGAACTCACCGAACGCGCTAGACGCTCTGCGCTTAGTCCGCGGTCCTCAGCGAGAGAAGGAGGGACCTCGGCTCCCTATCGAAGAGCTCGCTCAGAGTCTGGTGTTGGGCCGGGTCGAACTCCCACAAGGTAAACTCCCGTTGTTGGCACGAGAGGATCCGGCCGATGAGCATAACTTGGACTATGTTGACAAGCTTGAGCTTCTTGCTCACCATACTCCAGATACATTTCTGGAGTCCATCCAGCTCCACCGATGAACCCTGAGGGAGTCCTGGATTAGGGGGTGTTCGGATAGCCGAACTATACCTTCAGCCGGACTCCTGGACTATGAAGGTACAAGATTGAAGACCCCGTCCCGTGTCCGAAAGGGACTTTCCTTGGCGTGGAAGGCAAGCTTGGTGATACGGATGTTCAGATCTCCTACCATTGTAACCGACTCTATGTAACCCTAACCCTCTCCGGTGTCTATATAAACCGGGGGGTTTTAGTCCGTAGGACAACATACACATCAATAATCATACCATAGGCTAGCTTTTAGGGTTTAGCCTCTCTAATCTCATGGTAGATCTACTCTTGTACTACCCATATCATCAATATTAATCAAGCAGGACGTAGGGTTTTACCTCCATCGAGAGGGCCCGAAAATGGGTCAAACTTCGTGTCCCTTGCCTCCTGTTACCATCCGGCCTAGACGCGCAGTTCGGGACCCCCTACCCGAGATCCGCCGGTTTTGACACCGACATTGGTGCTTTCATTGAGAGTTCCTCTGTGTCGTCGCCGTCAGGCCCGATGGCTCCTATGATCATCAATGGCGATGCAGTCCAGGGTGAGACCTTCCTCCCCGGACAGATCTTCGTCTTTAGCGGCTTCGCACTGCAGGCCAATTCACTTGGCCATCTAGAGCAGATCGAAAGCTACGCCCCTAGCCATCAGGTCAGATTCGGAAATTTAAACTACACGGCTGACATCCACGGGGACTTGATCTTCGGCGGATTTGAACCACCGCCAAGCGCGTCGCACTGTCACGACGAGCATGATCTAGCTCTGCCGCCGAACAGTGCCCTGGAGGCCGCACCCGCATCGTCTCCGACCCTTAGTTCGGAGCCGACCACGCCGATCGAGGATGGGCGGTTGGACGCCACCTCGGGGGCTGTGATCCCAATGGCAGTTGAGCCGAACACCTGCCCCATACTCCGCGAGACTCGTGACTCCATGGAGCCGGATTCTTCTCCGGACTCCGAACCCTCCGTGCCCCTGCCGATCGAATCTGATTGGGCGCCGATCATGGAGTTCATGGCCGCGGACGTCTTTCTGCACTCGCCTTTTGGCGATATCCTGAAGTCACTGAAGTCTCTCTCTTTATCAGGAGAGCCTTGGCCGGACTACGGTCAGCAAGGTTGGGGTACGGATGATGAAGAAATTCAAAACCCACCCACCACCCACTTTGTAGCCACTGTCGACGACTTAACCGACATGCTCGACTTGGACTCCGAAGACATCGACGGTATGGACGCTGATGAAGGAGATGATGAAAAACCAACGCCTACTAGGCCCTGGAAAGCCACCTCGTCATATGACATATACATGGTGGACACCCCAAAAGAGGGAGAGGGCGATGGAACGGCGGAGGATGACCCCTTCGAGAAACAGCCCAAGCGCCGGCGTCAGCGGCGCTGCTCAAAATCCCGCCAACACAAGAACGGTGATTCCAGCACGGGAGATAATAATACTCCGGAGAGTGCCGAAGAAAACCCCCTCCAGCAAGGTTTAGCACAGGAGGATGGAGAAACCAGCCCTCATGAGAGAGCGGCAGGCAGAGAGGTTGAGGACGATAATTATATGCCTCCCTCTGAAGACGAGGCAAGCCTCGACGACGACGAATTCGTCATGCCAGAGGATCTCGTTGAGCAAAAGCGTTTCCAACGCAGGCTTATCGCCACGGCAAGAAGGCTCAAAAAAAACAGCAACAGCTCAGAGCTGATCAAGATTTGCTGGTTGATAGATGGACTGAAGTCCTTGCGGCCGAAGAGCATAAACTCTAACGCCCCTCCAAAAGTTACCCAAAGCGTAGGTTGCTACCCTGATTAGAGGAGGAAGCACTTGATGCGGCCGAACGGCCACCTCGTGGCCGCGACAAAGAGGCCTCCCAGCCCTCCACTCAAGCCGCACCCCGTACCAAGGCACGGGAATATGCGCCGGACTTACGAGACATGTTGGAGGACAAGGCAAGGCAAACACGATCGATCTACGGATCGCGTGGGCACCCCACGGCTCGAGACAGTAACCATCACGCCGGCCACACATTCGACAGGGCCGAACACAGTAGACAAAGCTCATTGGAGCTACGTCATGATATCGCCCAGTACAGAGGCGTCGCACACCCACTGTGCTTTACAGACGAAATAATGGATCATCAAATCCCCGAGGGTTTCAAACCAGTAAACATAGAATCATATGATGGCACAACAGACCCTGCGGTATGGATCGAGGATTATCTCCTTCATATCCACATGGCCCGCGGCGACGATTTTCACACCATCAAATACCTCCCACTCAAGCTTAAAGGACCAGCTCGGCATTGGCTCAACAGCTTGTCAACAGGGTCAATCAGTTGTTGGGAGGACCTGGAAGCCGCATTCCTCGACAATTTCCAGGGCACTTATGTGCGACCCCCAGACGCCGATGACCTAAGTCACGTAATCAGCAGCCAGAGGAATCGGTCAGACAATTCTGGACACGGTTCCTAACAAAGAAAAATCAAATAGTCGACTGTACAGACGCTGAGGCCCTAGCAGCCTTCAAGCACAATATCCGTGACGAGTGGCTGGCTCGGCACCTCGGACAGGAAAAGCCGAAATCTATGGCAGCACTCACAACACTCATGACCCGCTTTTGCACGGGAGAAGACAGCTGGCTTGCTCGTAGCAACAATATGACCAAGAACCCTGGTAGTTCGGACACCAGGGACATTAGCGGCAGGTCGCGTCGCAACAAGCAGAAGCGCCGCATTAACGGCGACAATGCTGAGGATACGGCAGTTAATGCCGGATTCAAAGGCTCTAAATCCGGTCAGCGGAAGAAGCCATTCAAAAGGAATCCTAGGGGCCCGTCCAGCTTGGACCGAATACTCGACCGCTTGTGCCAAATACATGGCACCCCTGAAAAGCCGGCCAATCACACCAACAGGGGTTGTTGGGTGTTCAAGCAGGCAGGCAAGTTAAGCGCCGACAATGAAGACAAGGGGCTGCATAGCGATGACGACGAGGAGCCCCGGCCGCCGAACAACAATGGACAGAAGGGTTTTCCCCCACAAGTGCGGACGGTAAACATGATATACGCCACCCACGTCCCCAAAAGGGAGCGGAAGCGCGTGTTAAGGGACGTATACGCGATAGAGCTAGTCGCCCCAAAGTTCAACCCATGGTCCTCCTGCCCGATCACCTTTGATCGAAGAGACCATCCCACTAGCATCCGTCATGGAGGATTTGACACATTGGTTCTAGACCCAATTATTGACGGATTTCATCTCACTAGAGTCCTCATGGACGGCGGCAGCAGCCTAAACCTGCTTTACCAGGATACAGTGCAAAAAATGGGCATCGATCCCTCGAGGATTAAGCCCACAAAAATGACCTTTAAAGGCATAATACCAGGTGTAGAGGCCAACTGTACAGGCTCGGTCACACTTGAAGTGGTCTTTGGATCCCCGAATAATTTCCGAAGCGAGGAATTGATCTCTGACATAGTCCCATTCCGCAGTGGCTATCATGCACTGCTCGGACGAACCGCATTTGCCAAATTCAATGCGGTACCGCACTACGCATACCTTAAGCTCAAGATGCCATGCCCTCGTGGAGTAATTACGGTCAATGGAAACACCAAACGCTCCCTCCGAATGGAGGAGCACACGGTGGCCCTTGCAGCGGAAGTACAAAGCAGCCACTCCAGGTAGCTCTCTAGTCCGGCCATTAAACGTCCGGACACCGTCAAGCGCGCCCGAGTAACCTACAACAAGACCGCCTGGCACATTCCGAGCAGGCGTAGCAATGCGGCCCCAACCCCAACCCTCGCAAAAAGGCGACGCCAGTACTTCGCGTCCATAACTACGCTCTGGAAATACCATGGGCATAGGGGGAGGGGCACCATCACGGCACGCCCAAAACACGGCTTAAACCGCACCAGGGGCTGCCAATTTTTTTTACTTTTCTCTTACTTCCAGGACTCTACTCTCCGGAAGGCCTGTTCGGCAGTTCAATTGCCGCACAAACGACACAAGAACCAGGGAAGCAGACAAGCCAAGCCAGGAAATCCCAGGTGGTCTCTATCATGAGCAGTATACCTGTTTCGCATACTATTCCGCAGCTTGCCCCTGGAGCAGACATGTTAAATAGTCCAACTTTTCGTTTATCGCTTTACTTGTATCGTTTTGCTTTGATCGCAGCTATTTTTAATAAACAATGCATAGCTTTTGTCTATTTTTTGCATTATCTTTTTATAAACAAATGTTCCTTAACGACATGTTACACCCGTACAACTTGGTACGGCCAAAATACGCCAGGGGCTTTTAGCACCCCTCAATATGGTGTGACAAGTCCGAACACTTTCATAAGTGCGGCACCCCGAACTTATAGCACTATATGCATCGGCTCTGAATCATGTCTTGGGTCAATAGTTGGGTTTGCCTGGCTCCTATGTTTTGGTGCCTTACGTTCCGCTATATCGGCTAAGGTAGCACTAGGAGAACCACTGCGATTGTGCCCCAGTTGAGCTGGGCCGAGCACCTTAGTGGAGAAAGCTAAAACTGACTGTCATGATGAAGCGAGAGCTGGTCGTTGTTCGAGAGGTTTTTTCGAGTCCCTAAAGACTTATGCCGCTTAGGGCGAGGAGTCGGCTCTGTCCGGCCAAGGCATGGATAGCGCCCCGAACTCGGTCTTCCGAATACTAGGGGCTTCGCCGAAATTTAAAATTATAGAATTCTATGGCTAAGTGAGAGTTTTCACGCATTATAGTCCGATTGCCTCGTTCGTTGGGCTGAGCGCCTCCCTCGAAGGACCCAAATATGGGAAAAAGAGCACCCAGGTTTATCCTCGAACACCCCAGCACTAGAGGCAAGGGGGCAGAAGCCGACGACTCGCCATCTCTCAGTATTGATAAACAGCCGCACAGAAGGTAATATTTTAAATTCAAGCAGCATTGCTCAGCGCATATGAACAAGTTTTCAGCGCACAGGACAAACACGAGCGAATTTTACTCAAAAATTACATCCCTAGTACATTCATCCGCCACAAGGCGGGCACCCTTCAGAACATCCTTATAGTAATTTTCGGGCTTGCGATGCTCTTTCCCCGCTGGTGGCCCGTCCTTCACAAGCTTCTCCGCATCCAGCCTGCCCCAGTGCACCTTAGCACGGGCAAAGGCCCTACGGGCACCTTCAATACAGACGGAGCGCTTGATGACTTCGAGCCTTGGACAGGCCTCCACCAGCCGCTGCACCAGCCCGAAATAGCTCCCAGGCAGAGCCTCTCCAGGCCACAACCGAACTAGGAGGCCCTTCATGGCCTGTTCGGCCGCCTTGTGGAGCTTGACCAGTTGCTTCAGCTGGTCGCTCAAGGGCACGGGGTGTACGGCCTCAGCATACTGAGACCAGACCACCTTCTCCGTCGAGCTGCCCTCCTCGGCTCGATAGAATGCGGCGGCATCAGATACACTCCGGGGAAGATCTGCAAATGCCCCTAGAGAGCTCCGGATTCGGGTAAGTATCAAGTAACTCACGTTTATGTGTTTACTTTGCATAAAAAATGCCTTACCCGCTGCTATCTTCTTCACCTCATCCAACTCCTGGAGGGTCTTCTAGGATTCGGCCTTGGCAGATTTGGCATTTTCAATAGCCACCACAAGCTCGGACGCTTGCGTCTTCGAGTCACGCTCCAAACTCTCATGTTTTTCCATGAGAGCCTGGAGCTCTTGCCGCACCTTGCCAACCTCAGCCTCATACTTCTCCCGCTCGGTGCGCTCCGAGGCCGAATTCTTCTCGGCCTCGTCCAGCGCTTGCTTAAGGGTCGCCACCTCAGACGTGGCCCCTACAATAGCCACGATAATCCTGTCATTTTTTGCAAGTGCACCTTTTA
>NC_041392.1:27035290-27038734 GCF_002162155.2 Triticum dicoccoides | reverse complement strand
TGTCCTCGAGCTGCTTCTTGGCACGCTCGAGCTCTTGCTCGGACCTTTCGAGGTCCTGCTTTAGCGTGTCCACTTCCGCAGTCAGTGCGGCAGACGCAAGCAAGGTAGCCTGCACATGCATATTGACTCATTTTTGTTAGACTCCTACGAATTATATTTGATCCTCTATTCGGCTTTTCTTCCCGAACGCCAAACAGAGCATCAGGGGCTACTGTCTATGCGGTACTATTATTTACACATTCTTTACTTACCTCAAAGCCTGTCAAAAGGCTAGTACAAGCTTCAGTCAGTCCGCTCTTGGCAGACTGACCCTTCTGGATCACCGCACTCATAATAGTGCGGTGTCCTTCGTCGATGGAGGCGCCTTGGAGCGCCTCCAACATATTGTCTGGCGCCTCCGGTTGGACGGGGGCCGCCGGCACGGTGGACTTGCTCCTCTTGGAAGGAGGTCCCACCGGACTCTGGAACCTTTGAAGGTTCCGGAGCGGTGTCCGGCCTAGAGCCGGACTTGGAGCCCTGGGGGGTTTCATCCCCTTTACTCCTAGAGTCCGGGAGGCCGCCTTGCGACGCCTCCAGGACCACCTCCTCCCGGCTTGGAACCTGTTGGGACAACTCTTCGGTGTCGTCCGTAGGGTGGGGGAAGGAAGCCGTCGGAAGCGAGTTCACATCCGACGAGTCCAATGAGCCGCTCGACGACGCGTCGAGCCGGTCTTTGGGTGGGCTGCATAAACATATTCGACATAGGGGAAAGCTGTAAATGAATACTATGAATTACTCTGGTATCCGGATACTTACGATTTTGCCAGGGGCTTGGCCCTACGCGCCCACTCCTCTCCACCGCCGTCGGCGTCGGTGCAGCAGTCCGGAGGAAGGGTCTTCCCCTTCTTGGACCCTTCGGCCTCCCCAGTTGGGGCGGCCTTCCTTTTCTTCCCTTCCCCCGCTGGAGGGGGAGGGATCTCTTCTTCCTCCTCCTCGTCTTCACGGGAGGAGTGCGTCTTGGATTCGTCGGATGATGAATCCGACACCTTCGGGCGTCGGGCACTCTTTCGAGTCCCCGTGGCCTTCTTCTTGACCTTCTTCTCCGGCACCACATAGGGTGCCGGAACCAGCAGCTTTGCCAAGTGAGCGTCCGCTGGACCTTCGGGCAAAGGAGCCGGACAGTTGATCTGTCCAGAGGTCACCTGCCAATCCTGTCAAAGGTAAGGGAGTTAGATCCCGCATAGAGTCAAACTATGAAACACTGACACCCTGTAAAAGGAAAAAACAGCTTACCGCGAGAGCGTGACGCTGCGCACTGAATCCGTGATCCTCAGTAGCGGATGCGAGAGCCTCAGGGCCCTTGAAAAGCACCTTCCAGGCATCTTCGTACGTCGTGTCGAAGAGCCTGTTCAGAGTCTAGTGCCGCGCCGGGTCGAAGTCCCACAGGTTGAAAGCCCGTTGTTGGCATGGGAGGATCAAGTGGATGAGCATAACCTGGACTACGTTGACAAGTTTGAGCTTCTTGTCCACCAGGGTTTTGATGCATGTTTGGAGTCCGGTCAGCTCTCCTTTTTTACCCCACGACAGGCCCGTCTCTTTCCAGGACGTGAGCCTGTTGGGGGTCCGGACCGGAACTCGGGGGGCGCGACCCATTCGGCGTCACACGGCTCAGTGATGTAAACCCACCATGATTGCCACCCCTTCAGGGTCTCCACAAAGGAGCCCTCGAGCCACAGTACATTGGCCATCTTGCCAACCATGGCACCACCGCACTCCGCCTGGCTGCCTTGCACCACCTTTGGCTTGACGTTGAAAGTCTTAAGCCATAGGCCGAAATGGGGGCGGATGCGGAGGAACGCCTCGCACACGACGATAAACGCCGAGATGTTGAGGACGAAGTTTGGGGCCAGATCATGGAAATCCAGGCCGTAGTAGAACATGAGCCCCCGGACAAATGGATGCAGAGGGAAGCCCAGTCCGTGGAGGAAATGGGGGAGGAATACCACCCTCTCATGGGGCCTAGGAGTGGGGATGAGCTGCCCCTTTTCGGGAAGCCGGTGCGCGATGTCGCTAGCTAGATATCCGGCCTTCCTCGGCTTTTTGATGTGTCCCTCCGTGACGGAGGAGACCATCCACTTGCCTCCCGCTCCGGACATGACTGGAGAAGGTTGAGGTGGTAGTGCAGACTTGGGCGCTGGAGCTCGAGTGCGCAAGAATGGATAGGCTGTTGGAAATATGCCCTAGAGGCAATAATAAATTGATTATTATTATATTTCCTTGTTCATGATAAGCATTTGTATCCATGCTAGAATTGTATTGATAGGAAACTCAGATACATGTGTGGATACATAGACAACACCATGTCCCTAGTAAGCCTCTAGTTGACTAGCTCGTTGATCAATAGATGGTTACAGTTTCCTGACCATGGACATTGGATGTCGTTGATAACAGGATCACATCATTAGGAGAATGATGTGATGGACAAGACCCAATCCTAAGCCTAGCACAAGATCATGTAGTTCGTATGCTAAAGCTTTTCTAATGTCAAGTATCATTTCCTTAGACCATGAGATTGTGCAACTCCCGGATACCGTAGGAATACTTTGGGTGTGCCAAACGTCACAACGTAACTGGGTGACTATAAAGGTGCACTACGGGTATCTCCGAAAGTGTTTGTTGGGTTGGCACGAATCGAGACTGGGATTTGTCACTCCGTGTGACGGAGAGGTATCTCTGGGCCCACTCGGTAGGACATCATCATAATGTGCACAGTGTGATCAAGGAGTTGATCACGGGATGATGTGTTACGAAACGAGTAAAAGAGACTTGCCAGTAACGAGATTGAACAAGGTATCGGGATACCGATGATCGATCTCGGGCAAGTATCGTACCGATGGACAAAGGGAATTGCATACGGGATTGATTAAGTCCTTGACATCGTGGTTCATCCGATGAGATCATCGAGGAGCATGTGGGAGCTAACATGGGTATCTAGATCCTGCTGTTGGTTATTGGCCGGAGAGTCGTCTCGGTCATGTCTATGTGTCTCCCGAACCCGTAGGGTCTACACACTTAAGGTTCGGTGACGCTAGGGTTATAGAGATATTAGTATGCGGTAACCCGAATGTTGTTCGGAGTCCCGGATGAGATCTCGGATGTCACGAGGAGTTCTGGAATGGTCCGGAGGTAAAGAATTATATATAGGAAGTGCTATTTCGGCCATCGGGACAAGTTTCGGGGTCACTTGTATTGTACGGGACCACCGGAAGGGTCTCGGGGGTCCACCGGGTGGGGCCACCTGCCCCGGGGGGCCACATGGGCTGTAGGGGTGTGCGCCTTGGCCTATATGGGCCAAGGGCACCAGCCCCAAGAGGCCCATGCGCCAAGAGATAAGGAAAGGAAGAGTCCTAAAGGGGGAAGGCACCTCCTAGGTGCCTTGGGGAGGAGGGACTCCTCCCTAGCCGC
>NC_041392.1:27005220-27035036 GCF_002162155.2 Triticum dicoccoides | reverse complement strand
CCCTCTCCCTTGGCCCTATATATAGTGGGGGGAAGGGAGGGCAGCCCCACCTAAGCCCTGGCGCCTCCCTCTCCCTCCCGTGACACATCTCCCTCCTCCCGCAGCGCTTGGCGAAGCCCTATTGGAATCCCGCTATTTCCACCACCACGCCGTCGTGCTGCTGGATCTCCATCAACCTCTCCTCCCCCTTGCTGGATCAAGAAGGAGGAGACGTCGCTGCTCCGTACGTGTGTTGAACGCGGAGGTGCCGTCCGTTCGACGCTAGGATCATCGGTTATTTGGATCACGACGAGTACGACTCCATCAACCCCGTTCTCTTGAACGCTTCCGCGCGCGATCTACAAGGGTATGTAGATCCACTCCTCCCTCGTTGCTAGATGACTCCATAGATTGATCTTGGTGACACGTAGGAAAATTTTGAATTATTGCTACGTTACCCAACAGTGGTATCAGAGCTAGGTCTATTGCGTAGATTCTATGCACGAGTAGAACACAAAGTAGTTGTGGATGTTGATTTTGTTCAATATGCTTACCGTTACTAGTCCAATCTTGTTTCGACGGCATCGTGGGATGAAGCGGCCCGGACCGACCTTACACATACTCTTACGTGAGACTGGTTCCACCGACTGACATGCACTAGTTGCATAAGGTGGCTAGCGGGTGTCTGTCTCTCCCACTTTAGTCGGAACGGATTCGATGAAAAGGGTCCTTATGAAGGGTAAATAGCAATTGGCATATCACGTTGTGGTTTTGCGTAGGTAAGAAACGTTCTTGCTAGAAACCCATAGCAGCCACGTAAAACATGCAAACAACAATTAGAGGACGTCTAACTTGTTCTTGCAGGGTATGCTATGTGATGTGATATGGCCAAAAGGATGTGATGAATGATATATGTGATGTATGAGATTGATCATGTTCTTGTAATAGGAATCACGACTTGCATTTCAATGAGTATGACAACCGGCAGGAGCCATAGGAGTTGTCTTTATTTATTTATGACCTGCGTGTCAACTTAAACGTCATGTAATTACTTTACTTTATTGCTAACCGTTAGCTGTAGAAGTAGAAGTAATAGTTGGCGAGACAACTTCATGAAGACACGATGATAGAGATCATGATCATGGTGTCATGCCGGTGATGATGATGATCATGGAGCCCCGAAGATGGAGATCAAAAGGAGCAATATGATATTGGCCATATCATGTCACTATTTGATTGCATGTGATGTTTATCATGTTTATACATCTTATTTGCTTAGAACGACGGTAGTAAATAAGATGATCCCTCGTTAAAATTTCAAGAAAGTGTTCCCCCTAACTGTGCACCGTTGCGACAGTTCGTTCGTTTCTAAGCACCACGTGATGATCGGGTGTGATAGATTCCAACGTTCACATACAACGGGTGTAAGACAGATTTACACATGTAAACACTTAGGTTGACTTGATGAGCCTAGCATGTACAGACATGGCCTCGGAACACAGAAGACCAAAAGGTCGAGCATGAGTTGTATAGAAGATACGATCAACATGAAGATGTTCACCGATGTTGACTAGTCCGTCTCACGTGATGATCGGACACGGCCTAGTTGACTCGGATCATGTAATCACTTAGATGACTAGAGGGATGTCTATCTGAGTGGGAGTTCATAAGATGAACTTAATTATCCTGAACATAGTCAAAAGGTCTTCGCAAATTATGTCGTAGCTCGCGCTTTAGTTCTACTGTTTAGATATGTTCCTAGAGAAAAATTAGTTGAAAGTTGATAGTAACAATTATGCGGACTAGGTCCGTAAACTGAGGATTGTCCTGATTGCTTCTTAGAAGGCTTATGTCCTTAATGCACCGCTCAATGTGCTGAACCTCGAACGTCGTCTGTGGATGTTGCGAACATCTGACATACACGTTTTGATGACTACATGATAGTTCAGTGCGTAATGCTAAATGGTTTAGAATTGAGGCACCAAAGATGTTTTGAAACGTCGCGAAACATATGAGATGTTTCGAGGGCTGAAATTGGGATTTCAGGCTCGTGCCCACGTCAAGAGGTATAAGACCTCCGACGATTTTCTTAGCCTACAAACTAAGGGAGAAAAACTCAATTGTTGAGCTTGTGCTCAGATTGTCTGAGTACAACAATCATTTGAATCAAGTGGGAGTTGATCTTCCAGATGAGATAGTGATGTTTCTCCGAAGTCATTACCACCAAGCTGCTAGAGCTTCGTGATGAACTATAATACATCAGGGACATATATGCTGATCCTTGAGATATTCGCGATGTTTGACACCACCAAAGTAGAAATCAAGAAGGAGCATCAATTGTTGATGGTTGGTGAAACCACTAGTTTTAAGAAGGGCAAGGGCAAGAAGGGATACTTCATGAAACGGCAATTCAGCTGCTGCTCTAGTGAAGAAACCCAAGGTTGAACCCAAACCCGAGACTAAGTGCTTCTGTAATAAGGGGAACACCCACTGGAGCAGAATCACCCTAGATACTTGGTAGATTAGAAGGCTGGCAAGGTCGATAGAAGTATATTGGATATACATTGTGTTGATGTGTACTTTACTAGTACTCCTAGTAGCACCAGGGTATTAGATACCGGTTCGGTTGCTAAGTGTTAGTAACTCGAAATAAAAGCTACGGAATAAACGGAGACTAGCTAAAGGTGAGCTGACGATATGTGTTGGAAGTGTTTCCAATGTTGATATGATCAAGCATCGCACGCTCCCTCTACCATCGAGATTGGTGTTTGCGTTGAGCATAGACATGATTGGATTATGTCTATCGCAATACGATTATTCATTTAAGGAGAATAACGGTTACTCTATTTATTTGAATAATACCTTCAATAGTCTTGCACCTAAAATGAATGGTTCATTGAATCTCGATCATAGTGATACACATGTTCATGCCAAAAGATAGTAATGATAGTACCACCTACTTGTGGCACTGCCACGTAAGTCATATCGGTATAAAACGCATGAAGAAGCTCCATGTTGATGGATCTTTGGGCTCACTCGTTTTTGAAAAGTTTGAGACATGCGAACCATGTCTATTGGTGTATATGCATGAAGAAACTCCATGCAAATGGATCGTTTGGACTCACTTGGTTTTGAATCACTTGAGACATGCAAATCATACCACATGGGCAAGATGACTGAAAGCCTCGTTTTTAGTAAAATGGAACTAGAAAGCAACTTGTTGGAAGTAATACATTTTGATGTGTGCAGTCCAATGAGTGCTGAGGCATGTAGTGGATATCGTTATGTTCTTACTTCACAGATGATTTGAGTAGATGTTGAGTATATTTACTTGATGAATCACGAGTCTGAATTATTGAAAGGTTCAAGTAATTTCAGGGTGAAGTTGAAAGATCGTCCTGACAAGAGGATAAAAGATCTATGATATGATCATAGAAATGAATATCTAAATTACGAGTTTGGCACAGAATTAAGACATTGTGGAAATTGTTTCACAACTAATACAGCCTGGAACACCATAGTGTGATGGTGTGTCCGAACATCATAACTGCACCCTATTGGATATGATGCATACCATGATGTCTCTTATCGAATTACCACGATAGTTTATGGGTTAGGCATTAGAGACAACCGCATTCACTTTAAATAGGGCACCACGTAATTCCGATGAGATGACACCGTATGAACTATGGTTTAGAGAAACATAAGCTGTCATTCCTTAAAAGGTTTGGGGCTGCGACGCTTATGTGAAAAAGTTTCAGAATGATAAGCTCGAACCCAAAGCGGATAAATGCATCTTCATAGGACACCCAAAACAGTTGGGTATACCTCCTGTCTCGGATCCGAAAGCAATAAGGGATTGTTTCTAGAATCGGGTCCTTTCTCGAGGAAAAGTTTCTCTCGAAAGAATTGAGTGGGAGGATGGTGGAGATTTGATGAGGTTATTGAACCGTCTCTTCAACTAGAGTGTGGCAGGGCACAGGGAGTTGTTCCTGTGGCACCTACACCAATTGAAGTGGAAGCTTATGATAGTGATCATGAAACTTCAGATCAAGTCACTACCAAACCTCGTGGGATGACAAGGATGCGTGCTACTTCAGAGTGGTACGTAATCCTGTCTTGGAAGTTATGTTGCTAGACAACAATAAACCTACGAGCTATGGAGAAGCGATGGTGGGCCCGGATTCCGATAAATGGCTCGAGGCCATAAAATCCGAGAGATGATCCATGTATGAAAACAAAGTGTAGACTTTGGCGGAACAGCTCGATGGCCGTAAGGCTGTTGAGTACAGATGAATTTTAAAAGGAAGACGGACAATGATGGTAAGTATCACCATTAAGAAAGCTCGACTTGTCGTTAAGATGTTTTCCGACAAGTTCAAGGAGTTTACTACGATGAGACTTTCTCACCCGTAGCGATGCTAAGAGTCTGTTGGAATTATGTTAGCGATTACTGCATTATTTATGAAATCTTGCAGATAGGATGTCAAAACATTATTTCCTCGACGATTTTCTTGAGGAAAGGTTGTATGTGATACAACCGGAAGGTTTTGTCAATCCTGAAAGATGCTAATAAGTATGCAAAGCTCCAGCAATCCTTCTAGGGACTGGAGTAAGCATCTCGGAGTTGGAATGTATGCTTTGATGATGATCAAAGATTTTGGGTTTATACAAAGTTTATGAGAAACTTGTATTTCCAAAGAAGTGAGTGGGAGCACTATAGAATTTCTGATGAATATATGTTGTTAACATATTGTTGATCAGAAATGACGTAGAATTTCTGGAAAGCATATAGGGTTATTTGGAAAGTGTTTTTCAATGGAAAGCCTGGATTAAGCTACTTGAACATTGAGCATCAAGATCTATAAGGATAGATCAAAATGCTTAATAGTACTTTCAAATGAGCACATACCTTGACATGATCTTGAAAGTGTTCAAGATGGATCAGTCAAAGAAGGAGTTCTTGCCTGAGTTGTAAGGTATGAAGTTAAGACTTAAAGCTCGACCACGGCAGAATAGAGAGAAAGGACGAAGGTCGTCCCCTATGCTTAAGACATAGGCCCTACAGTATGCTATGCTGTGTACCGCACCTGAAATGTGCCTTGCCATGAGTCAGTCAAGGGGTACAAGAGTGATCGGAGAATGGATCACAAGACAGCGGTCAAAGTTATCCTTAGTAACTAGTGGACTAAGGAATTTTCTCGATTATGGAGGTGGTAAAAGAGTTTGTCGTAAAGGGTTACGTCGATGCAAGCTTAACACCTATCCGGATAGCTCTGAGTAGAGATACCGGATACATATAATGGAGCAACAATTTAGAATAGCTCCAAGTAGAACAGTTATTTGGAATAGCTCCAAATAGAGCGTGGTAGCTGCATCTAGGAGATGACATAGAGATTTGTAAAGAACACACGGATCTGAAAGGTTCAGACCCGTTGACAATAACCTCTCTCACAAGCATAACATGATCAAACCCAGAACTCATCGAGTGTTAATCACATGGTAAATGTGAACTAGATTATTGACTCTAGTAAACTCTTTGGGTGTTAGTCACATGGGGATGTGACCTTGAGTGTTAATCACATATCGATGCGAACTAGATTATTGACTCTAGTGTAAGTGGGAGACTGTTGGAAATATGCCCTAGAGGCAATAATAAATTGATTATTATTATATTTCCTTGTTCATGATAATCGTTTATTATCCATGCTAGAATTGTATTGATAGGAAACTCAGATACATGTGTGGATACGTAGACAACACCATGTCCCTAGTAAGCCTCTAGTTGACTAGCTCGTTGATCAATAGATGGTTACGGTTTCCTGACCATGGACATTGGATGTCGTTGATAACGGGATCACATCATTAGGAGAATGATGTGATGGACAAGAACCAATCCTAAGCCTAGCACAAGATCATGTAGTTCGTATGCTAAAGCTTTTCTAATGTCAAGTATCATTTCCTTAGACCATGAGATTGTGCAACTACCGGATACCGTAGGAATACTTTGGGTGTGCCAAACGTCACAACGTAACTGGGTGACTATAAAGGTGCACTACGGGTATCTCCAAAAGTGTCTGTTGGGTTGGCACGAATCGAGACTGGGATTTGTCACTCCGTGTGACGGAGAGGTACCTCTGGGCCCACTCGGTAGGACATCATCATAATGTGCACAGTGTGATCAAGGAGTTGATCACGGGATGATGTGTTATGGAACGAGTAAAAGAGACTTGCCGGTAACGAGATTGAACAAGGTATCGGGATACCGACGATCGAATCTCGGGCAAGTATCGTACCGATGGACAAAGAGAATTGCATACGGGATTGATTAAGTCCTTGACATCGTGGTTCATCCGATGAGATCATCGAGGAGCATGTGGGAGCCAACATGGGTATCCAGATCCCGCTGTTGGTTATTGGCCGGAGAGTCGTCTCGGTCATGTCTACGTGTCTCCCGAACCCGTAGGGTCTACACACTTAAGGTTCGGTGACGCTAGGGTTATAGAGATATTAGTATGCGGTAACCCGAATGTTGTTCGGAGTCCCGGATGAGATCCCGGACGTCACGAGGAGTTCCGGAATGGTCCGGAGGTAAAGAATTATATATAGGAAGTGCTATTTCGGCCATCGGGACAAGTTTCGGGGTCACCGGTATTGTACCGGGACCACCGGAAGGGTCTCGGGGGTCCACCGGGTGGGGCCACCTGCCCCGGGGGGGCACATGGGCTGTAGGGGTGTGCACCTTGGCCTATATGGGCCAAGGGCACCAGCCCCAAGAGGCCCATGCGCCAAGAGATAAGGAAAGGAAGAGTCCTAAAGGGGGAAGGCACCTCCTAGGTGCCTTGGGGAGGAGGGACTCCTCCCTAGCCGCACCCTTCCTTGGAGGAAGGGCCAAGGCTGCGCCCCCCCCCCCTCCCTCTCCCTTGGCCCTATATATAGTGGGGGGAAGGGAGGGCAGCCCCACCTAAGCCCTGGCGCCTCCCTCTCCCTCCCGTGACACATCTCCCTCCTCCCGCAGCGCTTGGCGAAGCCCTGTTGGAATCCCGCTACTTCCACCACCACGCCGTCGTACTGCTGGATCTCCATCAACCTCTCCTCCCCCTTGCTGGATCAAGAAGGAGGAGACGTCGCTACTCCGTACGTGTGTTGAACGCGGAGGTGCCGTCCGTTCGGCGCTAGGATCATCGGTGATTTGGATCACGACGAGTATGACTCCATCAACCCCGTTCTCTTGAACGCTTCCGCGCGCGATCTACAAGGGTATGTAGATCCACTCCTCCCTCATTGCTAGATGACTCCATAGATTGATCTTGGTGACACGTAGGAAAATTTTGAATTATTGCTACGTTACCCAACATAGGCAAAGGAGGAAGAAGGCGTGGGTGAAAAGGTGGGTCCTTATCCCCTTATATGGGTGGACGCAACTACATGTCCTCACCAGCCTGGTAAAACTCGCTTATCTCCAAGCGCCGTAATCAAAGGCGCGGTTGGGTTACCCACGCCCGTATTGATGAGAATCCCGGAATAAGGGGACACGATCTCTGCTTTAATAGGACGTGCCAAGGAAACCACCTCGCATGATGCGCTGAGGTGGGATAATGAAACGACTCGGATAAAAGCTTGGCCGTGGTGTGTCACACTACGGAATACGTCAACAGATTAGATTTGTGTAAATATTATTCTCTCTATGGCAATATGTGGAAAACTTATTTTGCAGAGCCGGACATTATCTTTGTGTTTAAAATCTTCTATAAAGTACTTGGAGGAGGAACCCGCCTTGCAATGCCGAAGACAATCTGCGTGCCGGACTCGTCGTCATTGAAGCCTGGTTCAGGGGCTACTGAGGGAGTCCTAGATTAGGGGGTGTTCGGATAGCCGAACTATACCTTCAGCCGGACTCCTGGACTATGAAGATACAAGATTGAAGACTCCGTCCCGTGTCCGGAAGGGACTTTCCTTGGCGTGGAAGACAAGCTTGGCGATACGGATGTTCAGATCTCCTACCATTGTAACCGACTCTATGTAACTCTAACCCTCTCCGGTGTCTATATAAACCGGGGGGTTTTAGTCCGTAGGACAACATACACATCAATAATCATACCATAGGCTAGCTTCTAGGGTTTAGCCTCTCTGATCTCGTGGTAGATCTACTCTTGTACTACCCATATCATCAATATTAATCAAGCAGGACGTAGGGTTTTACCTCCATCGAGAGGGCCCGAACCTGGGTAAAACTTTGTGTCCCTTGCCTCCTGTTACCATCCGGCCTAGATGCACAATTCGGGACCCCCTACCCGAGATCCGCCGGTTTTCACACCGACAAACCCCACGACAAGCCCTTCTCTTTCTAGGAAGTGAGCCGTGTTGGGAATCCGGATCGAAACTCGGGGGCTGCCGCCCATTTGGCGTCGCGCGGCTCGGTGATGTAGAACCACGCCGATTGCCATCCCTTTATTGTCTCCATGAAGGAGCCTTCGAGCGATATGACGTTGGGCATCTTGCCCACCATGGCTCCGCTGCATTTTGCTTGTTGGCCTCGTACTACCTTTGGCTTGATATTGAAGGTCTTTAACCACAGGCCGAAGTGGGGCCGGATGCGGAGGAAAGCCTCACACATGACGATGAACGCCGAAATGTCGAGGATGAAGTTCGGGGCCAGATCATGAAAGTCCAGCCCGTAGTAGAACATGAGACCACGGACGAATGGATGGAGGGGAAACCCTAGTCCGCGGAGGAAGTGGTGAAGGAAAACTACCCTCTCGTGAGGTTCCGGGGTAGGGACGATCTGCCCCACAGCGGGCAGCCGATGCACGATGTTCGCGGCTAAGTATCCGGCTCCGTGCAGCTTCTTGATGTCTCCCTCCGTGACAGAGGAGACCATCCACCTGCCTCCCGCTCCGGACATGATTGGAGAAGGTTGAGGTGGGAAGTGCGGACTTGGGCACTAGAGCTCGAGTGTGCAAAAACGGATGAGTAAGGGAGGAAGAAGGCGTGGATAGAAAGGTGAATCCTTATCCCTTTATATGGGCGGACAAAGCTAAGCATCCCCACTTGCCTGTTAAAACTCGCTTGTCCCCCAAGCACCGCAATTGATGGCGTGGTTGGGTTACCCACACCCGTAATGATGAGAATCCCGTAATAAGGGGACACGATCTCTGCTTTGACAAGACGTGTCGAAAAACTGCCTCGCATTATGTGCGGGGCTGGTTAAAGAGAACAGTTCGAATAATCACCGGGCCATGACATAACGTCATGCTGCCGAAACAAGCTAGCAAATTAGATCTGCGAAAATATTATTCTCTCTACGGTGATACGTGGAACTTATTTTGCAGGGTCGGACACTATCCTCGTTTTCAAGTTCTTCTGTGATGTATTCGGAGAAGGAACCCGCCTTGCAATGCCGAAGACAATACTGCGCGCCGGACTCATCGTCATTGAAGCTTGGTTCAGGGGCTACTGAGGGAGTCCTGGATTAGGGGGTCTCCGGATAGCCAGACTATCTCCATTGGCTGGACTTTTAGACTATGAAGATACAAGATTGAAGACTTCGTCTCGTGTCTGGATGGGACTCTACTTGGCGTGGAAGGCAAGCTAGGCAATAGGATATGGATATCTCCTCCTTTGTAACCGACCTTGTGTAACCCTAACCCTCTTCGGTGTCTATATAAACCGAAGGGTTTTAGTCCGTAGGACAACAATCACAACATACAATCATACCATAGGCTAGCTTCTAGGGTTTAGCCTCTCTGATCCCGTGGTAGATCTACTCTTGTACTACCCATATCATCAATATTAATCAAGCACGATATAGGGTTTTACCTCCATCAAGAGGGCCTGAACCTGGGTAAAACATCGTGTCCCCTGCCTCCTGTTACTATCCAGCCTAGACGCACAGTTTGGGACCCCCTACCCGAGATCCACCGGTTTTGACACCGACAGGGAGGCTAGTGGGCTGGGCCGCACAGTGTTGGACCAGCACGGGGGAGCTGGGCCGGTTGGTGGGTGCCAGGTAAGTTGCACAGGTAACCTCTCTCTCTCCTTTTATTTCTGCTTTCTATTTTCTGTCTGTTTGTTTTGATTTAGTAGGGGTACTAAACAAATTTATTTACTTCTGTAAATTATTGTATGGACTAGAGATATTATTCTAGAGCCCCACAATAATTTCCAAAATTATTGGGCATGTATTTCTTTTATAATAGAAATAAAGCCAATTCAAATATATTATGATTTAATTCAAATGCCCAAAATAAATATTTCTGTGACTCCAAAAATATTGGTTTGAATTTTACCTCCTACCAATATTTTCACAGAGTAACAGGAACATTTCCTTGGACCCATTTGATGAGAATTAAATGTTAATTATTTTTGAACTGGTTTCTGAGGGTTTCAACAAACCTCAATTCAACTTTCAGAAATATTGGCCATGATGCATGAGTACAGATGCAACTATTCCACTCAGGTATTCTAGGGCTGTGACACATCCTTTCCTCACTTGGGACAATGCTCTAAAAAATGATGATCATCACACTTTTATTTACTTACAACTCAACAATTACAACTCAATACTTAGAACAACATATGACTCTATGTGAATGCCTCCGGCGGTGTACCGGGATATGCAATGAATCAAGAGTGACATGTATGAAAGAATTATGAACGATGGCTTTGCCACAAATACAATGTCAACTACATGATCATGCAAAGCAATATGACAATGATGGAGCGTGTCATAGTAAAAGGAATGGTGGAAAGTTGCATGGCAATATATCTCGGAATGGCTATGGAAATGCCATGATAGGTAGGTATGGTGGTTGTATTGAGGAAGGCATATGGTGTGTGTATGATACCGGCGAAAGGTGCGCGGTATTAGAGAGGCTAGCAACGGTGGAAGGGTGAGAGTGCGTATGATCCATGGACTCAACATTAGCCATAAAGAACTCATATACTTATTGCAAAAATCTACAAGTTATCAAGGCAAAGTATTACGCGCATGATCCTAGGGGGATAGATTGGTAGGAAAAGACCATCGCTCGTCCCCGACCGCCACTCATAAGGAAGACAATCAATAAATACATCATGCTCCGACTTCTTAACATAACGGTTCACCATACGTGCATGCTACGGGAATCACAAACTTTAACACAAGTATTTCTCAAATTCACAACTACTCAACTAGCACGACTCTAATATCACCATCTCCATATCTCAAAACAATTATCAAGTTTCAAACTTCTCATAGTATTCAACACACTCATAAGAAAAATTTATTTATTAATCTTGAATGCCTCAAATAATTAAAGAAAATTACCATGTTGTTTTGTAGGACTCTCAAAATAATCTAAGTGAAGCATGAGAGAACAATTGTTTCTATAAAACAAATCTACCAACGTGCTCTAAAAGATATAAGTGAAGCACTAGAGAAAAAACTATATAATTCAAAAGATATAAGTGAAGCACATAGAGTATTCTAACAATCTCTGAATCATGAGTGTCTCTCTCAAAAAGGTGTGTGCAGCAAGGATGATTGTGGAAAACTAACAAATAAAGACTCAAATAATACAAGACGCTCCAAGAAAAACACATATCATGTGGTAAATAAAAATATAGCTCCAAGTAAAGTTACCGATAGAAGTAGACGAAAGAGGGGATGCCTTCCAGGGCATCCTCAAGATTTGGCTTTGAGGTGTCCTTAGATCATCTTGGGGGTGCCATGGGCATCCCCAAGCTTAGGCTCTTGCCACTCCTTATTCCATAATCCATCAAATCTTTACCCAAAACTTGAAAACTTCACAACACAAAACTTAAAGTAGAAAATCTCGTGAGCTCCGTTAGCGAAAGAAAACAAAACACCACTTCAAGGTACTGTAATGAACTCATTCTTTATTTATATTGGTTTTAAACCTACTGTATTCCAACTTCTCTATGGTTTATAAACTATTTTACTAGCCATAGATTCATCAAAATAAGCAAACAACACAAGAAAAACAGAATCTGTCAAAAACAGAACAGTCTGTAGTAATCTGTAGCTAGCGCAAGATATGGAACCCCAAAAATTCTAAAATAAATTTCTGGACGTGAGGAATTTATCTATTAATCATCTCCATAAATAATTAACTAAATATCACTTCCCAAATAAAAATGACAGCAGTTCTCGTGAGCGCTAAAGTTTCTGTTTTTTACAGCAAGATTAAAAAGACTTTCCCCAAGTCTTCCCAACGGTTCTACTTGGCACGAACACTAATGAAACACAAAAAAACACAACCAAAACAGAGGCTAGATAAATTATTTATTGAATAATAGCAAGTAAAAATATTGGGTTGTCTCCCAACAAGCGCTTTTCTTTAAAGCCTCTAGCTAGGCATTGATAATTTTAATGATGCTCACATGAAAGACAAGAATTGAAGCACAACGAGAGCACCATGAAACACTTGACAAACACATCTAAGTCTAACATACTTCCTATGCATAGGCAACAAATTATCATATCAAGCAAAAACTAGCATATGCAAGGAATCGGAAAGAAACAATAGCAATCTCAACATAACGAGAGGTAATTTAGTAACATGAAAATTTCTACAATCATATTTTCCTCTCTCATAATAATTACATGTGGGATCATAAGAAAATTCAACAAAATAGCTATCACAAAGAATATTTTCAACACGATCCACATGCATGCAAAGTTGACACTCTTCCAAAATAGTGGGATTAACATTAACTAAAGTCATGACCTCTCCAAACCCACTTTTATCAAAAAATTCATAAGATTGAAATTTCTCCAAATATGTGGGATCTAAAGTTGACACTCTTCCAAACCCACTTTCAATAATATTTCAAACACTATTATCAATCTCATATTCATCATGGGGCTTTAATAAATTTTCAAGATCAAAAGAAGAATCACCTCAATCATGATCATTGCAACAAGTAGTAGACATAGCAAAACTAGCATCCCCAAGCTTAGGGTTTTGCATATTATTAGCACAATTGACATCAAGAGAATTTATAGTAAAATCATTGCAATCATGCTTTTCATTCAAAGAGCTATTGTGAATCACTTCATAAAGTACTTCATCGCAATTTTCAGATTCACAAATTTCAAGCAAAACTTCATAAAGATAATCTAGTGCACAAAACTCACTAGCAATTGGTTTATCATAATTGGATCGCTTAAAAAGATTAGCAAGCGGATGAGGATCCATAGATCTTAGGTTCTCTGTTCAGTAATAAATAAACAACTTTTCCAACCAAACGAGCAAACGAGCCAAGTAAGACATTAAAGCAAACGGAAAAGAGGGCGAATAAAACGGCAAAGGTGACAGGAATCCTTCTTGCTACCTCTTGAGCACTGCGTTGGTTTTCCCTTGAAGAGGAAAGGGTGATGCAGTAAAGCAGCGTAAGTATTTCCCTCAGTTTTTGAGAACCAAGGTATCAATCCAGTAAGAGGCCACGCGCGAGTCCCTCGCACCTACACAAACAAATAAATCCTCGCAACCAACGCGATAAGGGGTTGTCAATCCCTACACGGTCACTTACGAGAGTGAGATCTGATAGATATGATAAGATAATATTTTTGGTATTTTTATGATAAAGATGCAAAGTAAAATAGAAAGCAATAAAAATAACTAAGTATTGGAAGATTGATATAATTGAGAATAGACCTGGGGGCCATAGGTTTCACTAGTGACTTCTCTCGTGAGCATAAGTATTTACGGTGGGTGAACAAATTACTGTTGAGCAATTGACAGAATTGCGCATAGTTATTAGAATATCTAGGTATGATCATGTATATAGGCATCACGTCCGAGACAAGTAAACCGACTCATGTCTGCATCTACTACTATTACTCCACACATCGACCGCTATCCAGCATGCATCTAGAGTATTAAGTTAAAAACATAGTAACGCCTTAAGCAAGATGACATGATGTAGAGGGATAGTTTCATGCAATATGATAAAAAAAACATCTTGTTATCCTCGATGGCAACAATACAATACGTGCCTTGCTGCCCCTTCTGTCATTGGGAAAGGACACCGCAAGATTGAACCCAAAGCTAAGCACTTCTCCCATTGCAAGAAAGATCAATCTAGTAGGCCAAACCAAACTGATAATTAGAAGAGACTTGCAAAGATAACCAGTTATACATAAAAGAATTCAGAGAAGATTCAAATATTGTTCATAGATAAACTTGATCATAAACCCACAGTTCATCGGTCTCAACAAACACACTGCCAAAGAAGATTACATCGAATAGATCTCCACAAGAGAGGGGGAGAACATTGTATTGAGATCCAAAAAGAGAGAAGAAGCCATCTAGCTAATAACTATGGACCCGTAGGTCTGAAGTAAACTACTCACACTTCATCGGAGGGGCTATGGCGTTGATGTAGAAGCCCTCCGTGATCGATGCCCCCTCCGGTGGAGCTCCGGAACAAGCCCCAAGATGGAATCTCGTGGATACAGAAAGTTACGGCGGTGGAATTAGGGTTTTGGCTCCGTATCTGGTAGTTTGGGGGTACGTAGGTATATATAGGAGGAAGGAGTACGTCGGTGGAGCAACAGGGGGCCCACGAGGGTGGAGGGCGTGCCTGGGGCGCGCCTGCGCGCCCCCCTACCTCGTGGCCTCCCTGTTCGTTGCTTGACGTAGGGTCCAAGTCTCCTGGATCATGTTCGTTCCGAAAATCATGTTCCCGAAGGTTTCATTCCATTTGGACTCCGTTTGATATTATTTTCTTGCAAAACCCTAAAATAGGCAAAAAAAAAAAACAACAATTCTGGGCTGGGCCTCCGGTTAATAGGTTAGTCCCAAAAATGATATAAAAGTGTATAATAAAGCCCAATAATGTTTAAAACAGGATATAATATAGCATGGAACAATCAAAAGTTATAGATACGTTGGAGACGTATCAGTCTCCTCTTCTCATACTCATACAAGTGGTAGAAGAGCTCACCTTATAAAGAGGTGCAACTCTCTCTCTCTCTCAACTTATGAGGTGGGACTAAACTTTACCCTCACTCACTCCAGTCACATGTGTGTATAAGAGAATTTCAGAATTTTATTGGGCTTTGGGCCAAAAGCCCACTAGCAAATTCCAACAATCCCCCACAAAGTCTCATTGGCACATCTCACCATTTGGTTCCAAAACAGTGTTTATATACCGGTGCTTAGTGGAGACTGTGAAGTTGAACTTCCACTTAGAGATTTATGCTACACTAAATCACAACTTGAATAGTGGACTATGCCTTGAACTACAAGTTTTCTGCAAGACTAGTTTCACACAAATTCTTGACCGATACTGGGCTGTCGCGAGGCTTCCCCGCGGGTGGAGCATATACGTCGTACTCCAGGGCCTTTTCATGAATTTATTAGAGAACACCCAATTCTCACAGACTGCAACGTTAATAGTCAAATTCATATAGGTGTGTTCCTCAGAAGACGTTCTGCATGACAACATCTCTGCTTACCCGAATAAGCCACTTGGAACATATTAAGATAAGTATCAACCTGCCATGCAGATCAGGAGAGTATTGCATCTTTACGGAGTGGGATAGTTAATATAGGGATACTCTCCTCCCAGCTGACCAACAGCTTGTCTCCCACTTCTACTTCACGGGATCTCCGATCACATAGAGTGGGTTACCACTATGGACAACTCAAGCGGCATCTCCGTCGATGCATTATCTATCACGTTACGTGATAGACCCTTTGTGAAGGGATCTGACAAATTTTTCGACGTTTGGATATAATCCAACGTAATAACTCCGGAGTTCCTCAATTTTCTGACAGATTTTAGTCTCCTCTTCACATGCCTTGAGGACTTCATATTGTCCTTAGAACTGTTTATCTTGATGATCACAATTTGATTATCACAGTTCATCAGGATAGGGGGTATTGGTTTTTCAACCATAGGTAAGTCCATCAAGAGCTCATGAAGCCACTCTGCTTCAATAGTGGCAGTGTATAATGTCGTGAGTTCTGCTTCCATAGTTGACCTTGTTAGATGGTCTGCTTGCAAGACTTCCAAGAAACAGCACCACCACCAAGTCTAAAAACATAACCACTTGTGGCCTTAATCTCATCAGCATCAGATATCCAGTTTGAGTCACTATAACCCTCCAGTACCCTTGGATACCCGGTGTAGTGAATCCCATAGCTCGCGGTGCCTTTCAAATAGCGCATAACTCTCTCAAGCGCATGCCAATTATCATCTCCCGGTTTTGACACAAACCGACTCAGCTTGCTCATAGCAAACGAGATGTCAGGCCTTGTGGCACCGCCAAATACATAAGCGAGCCAATAATCTGAGAATACCTCAGTTGATCTCTAGCAATCCGTCGATTCCTTCGAAGCAATGCTACCTCTTGAGCACTGCGTTGGTTTTCCCTGGAAGAGGAAACGGTGATGCAGTAAAGTAGCGTAAGTATTTCCCTCAGTTTTTGAGAACCAAGGTATCAATCCAGTAGGAGATCACGCACGAGTCCCTTGCACCTACACAAACAAATAAGAACCTCGCAACCAACATGATAAGGGGTTGTCAATCCCTCAACGGTCACTTACGAGAGTGAGATCTGATAGATATGATAAGATAATACTTTTGGTATTTTTATGATAAATAGAAATAAAGATGCAAAGTAAAATAAAAGGCAAAAGAAATAACTAAGTGTTGGAAGTTGATATGATGGAAAATAGACCCGGGGGCCATAGGTTTCACTAGTGACTTCTCTCGAGAGCATAAGTATTATGGTGGGTGAACAAATTACTTTTGAGCAATTGATAGAATTGAGCATAGTTATGAGAATATCTAGGTATGATCATGTATATAGGCATCACGTCCGTGACAAGTAGACCGACTCCTGCCTGCATCTACTACTATTACTCCACACATCGACCGCTATCCAGCATGCATCTAGAGTATTAAGTTCATAAAAACAGAGTAACGCTTTAAGCAAGATGACATGATGTAGAGGGGTAAACTCATGCAATATGATATAAACCCCATCTTGTTATCCTCGATGGCAACAATACAATATGTGCCTTGCTACCCTGCTGTCACTAGGAAAGGACACCGCAAGATTGAACCCAAAGCTAAGCACTTCTCCCATTGCAAGAAAGATCAATCTAGTAGGCCAAACCAAACTGATAATTCAAAGAGACTTGCAAAGATAACCAATCATACATAAAATAATTCAGAGAAGATTCAAATATTGTTCATAGATAAACTTGATCATAAACCCACAATTCATCGGTCTCAACAAACGCACCGCAATAGAAGACTACATCGAATAGATCCCCACGAGAATCGTGGAGAACTTTGTATTGAGATCCAAAGAGGGAGAAGAAGCCATCTAGCTAATAACTATGGACCCGAAGGTCTGAGGTAAAATACTCACACATCATCGGAGAGGCTATGGTGTTGATGTAGAAGCCCTCCGTGATCAATGCCCCCTCCGGCGGAGCGCCGGAAAAGGCCCCAAGATGGGATCTCACGGATACAGAAGGTTGCGGCGATGGAATTAGGTTTTTGGCTCTATATCTGATAGTTTGGGGGTACGTAGGTATATATAGGAGGAAGAAGTACGTCGGTGGAGCAACATGAGCCCCACGAGGGTGGAGGGCGCGCCCAGGGGGTAGGCGCACCCCCTACCTCATGCTCTCCTGGTTGATTTCTTGACGTGGACTCCAAGTCCTCTGGATCACGTTTGTTCCGAAAATCACGTTCCCGAAGGTTTCATTCCGTTTGGACTCCGTTTGATATTCTTTTCTGTGAAACACTAAAATAGGCAAAAAAACAGCAATTTGTGCTGGGCCTCCGGTTAATAGGTTAGTCCCAAAAATAATATAAAAGACTATAATAAATCCCATTAACATCCAAAACAGAATATAATATAGCATGGAACAATCAAAAATTATAGATACGTTGGAGACGTATCAAGCAACACACTAGCATCATATGGAGTTGGAGAAGGCGTGCAGTCGCTATACCCAAAACGATTCAAGACCTTTTCCACATAGTGAGACTGAAGCAGTGTGATTCCACCATTCTCATCTCTCTACAGCTTGATGTTTAAGATAACATCAGCTACTCCTAGATCCTTCATCTCAAAACAGCGAGATAAGAAATCCTTAACCTCCTTGATTAAATCAAGTTTGGTTCCAAAGATCAGTATGTCATCGACATACAGACAAAGAATAACTTCTTCGCCCCCACCATGGCGATAGTACACGCACTTGTCACCATTGTTTACTACAAAGCCGGCAACAGTTAATTTTCTTTCGAACTTCTCATGACACTCCTTAGGAGCTTGTTTAAGGCCATATAAAGACTTCAATAACTTGCACACCTTTCCTTCCTGACCAGGTACTACAAAACCATCTGGCTGATCCATGTAAATTTCCTCCTTCAACTCTCCATTGAGGAAAGCCGTCTTAACGTCCATTTGATGAACGAGAAGACCATGTGAGGTAGCCAGTGATAGTAGCACCCGAATTGTGGTCAGTCTAGCCACGGGTGAGTAAGTATCAAAGAAGTCTTCACCTTCTTTCTGGGTATAACCCTTGGCCACAAGTCGTGCCTTGTACTTTTCAATCGTATCATCAGGTTTAAGCTTCTTCTTGAACACCCACTTAAATCCTACAGGTTTGCACCCATAAGGACGGTCAGTGATCTCCCAGGTACCGTTAGCTAAGATGGAATCCGTCTCGCTATGAACAGCTTCCTTCCAGTAGTCAGCATCAGGAGATGCATAGGCTTCTGAAATAGTCCTGGGTGTGTCATCCACAAGGTACACAATGAAATCATTACCAAAAGACTTTGCAGTCCTCTGTCTCTTACTCCTCATAGGAGTTCCATTGTCACCCTTAATAGGATTCTCAATGTGTTCCATCGCAATGGTGGGTTCAGGAATTACAGCGAATTCCTCACTAGATGGAGTAGGTATCTCCCAATTTGATGAACTCGACATATCCTTCATAGGAAATATGTCCTCAAAGAAAGTTGCATCATTCGACTCCATAATCATACCAACATGCATGTCGGATACCTCAGATTTTATTATCAAAAATCTATAGCCAATGTTATGAAAAGCATAGCCCAGAAGAACACAATCCACGGTATTTGGTCCAAGCTTGCGCTTCGTGGGAATTGGTATTTTGACTTTCGCCAAACAACCCCAAGTACATAGGTAAGAGAGTTTAAATCTTTTACTTTCCCATTCCTCAAATGGAGTCGTGGTCTTATGCTTTGTGGGAACTCGGTTTACGACATGACATGTAGTCATTAGCGCCTCCCCCCACCATTCCTTGGAGAGACCCGATGTGTCTAACATGGTGTTAACCATATCAGTTAGAGTTCGGTTCTTTCTTTCGGCTACCCCATTTAACTGAGGTGAGTAGGGAGGCGTCCTCTCATGGATTATACCATGTTCTGCACAAAACAGATCAAATTCATTGGAAAAATACTCTCCACCACGACTGGACCTAAGCCGTTTAATTTTTTGATCAAGTTGGTTCTCTGCCTCAGCTTTATAGTTTTTGAAGAAAGTTAAACCTCATCTTTTGATTTCAGAAGATACACATAACAATATCTAATGGAGTCATCAATCAACGTCATGAAGTATCTCTTTCCACCTTTTGTCAACACGCCATTCATCTCACAAAGATCAGAATGTATAAGCTCTAGTGGCGCCAAGTCTCTTGCCTCTGCAGTCTTATGGGACTTGCGAGGTTGCTTAGCTTGCACATATACTTGGCACTTAGAGACTTTGACAGATTCATATTGGCTAGCCGCGTCATGCAACCAAAGTTAACATGACAAAGTCGTGAATACCAAATATCAGACTCATTATTGTGGCAAACATTATTAATAACTTTAGTGCAAATATCTGATAAAAACAGGCAGGACAAGCCTCCGCTCTCATAGCCTTTTTCAACAAATTGTCCATACTTAGAAATTACAACATTATTGGAGTCGAAAACCAACTTAAAACCATCTCGACATAAACGGGAACCGCTAATGAGATTTTTATTGATGGACGGCACATGATGAACGTTCTTCAGACGCACGGTCTTCCCCGAAGTAAACTTCAGATCGACTGTACCAACACCTCAAACGATGGCATGTGACCCGTTCCCCATCAGCACGGGAGAACCCCATGTGGCCTGGTCAGAATAAAACATGGAGGCGTCAGCACAAACATGTACATTGGCACCGGTGTCAATTAACCAATCAGGGGATTGAAATACTGAAAGGATGGTAGGAAAGATACCGTGTCATAGCCCTAGAATTGGTTGTAACTAGTTGCACAAGCATTCATGCATCATGTATATATTTCTGAAAGTTGAATTGGGGAAAGTGGAAAGCCTCAGAAATCTTTTCTGAAAATGATCAACATTAAAAATTGCTTCAAATAAACCCAAGAAAATGTTCCTGTTCATTTCTGGAAATATTGGCAAGAGGTAAAATTCAAACCAATATTTTTGGAATCACAGAAATATTTATTTGGGCCTTTGAATTAAGTCAATACTTATTTGAATTGGAGCTACTAATTCCTATAAAATATTTGCTAGCTTCAAATATTCTGAAACTTGGTGAGGGCCTCTGGTTTAAATCAGATAGTGCCCATAAAAGTTTGCAGAATTTTATAAAGTGTTTTAGTATTTAAACTAAGTCAAAACATACTGCAAAAAAATAGAAAACAGAAAAAAATAAAAGAGAGAGAGAGAATTACCTGGCTAACCTACCTATTCGCCCAGCTCTGCAGCTGGCTGGCCCAGCTGGCGGCCTAGCCCACCAAGCCACCCCCTCCCTGTCGTCTTCCTGCCAGGAGGACGGGCGCGTGCCCGACGCGCGCGCGCCACCGTGCGGCCACCTCCACCCTGCTTGCCTGCGTCCTCGACGCTCTGGACGTCTCCAACGACGCCACGCACTCCCCTCGCCCCCCTGCACCTCTCCTCTCTCCCCTGGACCCTATCCCCTCCTCTGCTCCCCTCTCGCGCGCACCACCGAGCGGAGCTCATTGCCATCGTCGTCGTACTCGTGGCCACCGGCCACCCCTCGCCCTGCCGCTGCGCCCAGAAGCTCCGCTACTTCGTCCTCGACCCCCCCACCGAGCCACGCACCCGCGGGACGCCTGAAACGATGCCACCGTCTTCCTTTCCATCGCCAGCCGCCGGAGATCCCCCTCGATGCTCCGCCCGCTCCGGTGCCTCCCCGAGCTCGCCGAGGCCACCGCTGCACCCGCTATGAGCTCCTGTGTCGTTTCCCCCTCTCCCCTAGCTCGTTTTCTTCCTCTAACACCGATGCCCGTCAGAATCGAGAGCTCTTCGCTGCCGGCCATGTCGCCGCCGTGGCCACCGTTGCCTAGAGTTGCAACCGAGCGCACAGTCGTGCTCAGTGCACCCCCAAGAGGTCGTAGCACCCCTCTTTGCCTCCTGCTGTGCTCCCTAACCCCGAAACCCAGTTCACCCGAACGTCGGCGCCGCCTCGAGCTCGTTTCTGGCGAGCTCCGGCCGTCCCCACTGCCGCCACATGCAACATTGGATGCGGGTGAGCTCCAGCTCCCCGTAGATGGCCTCGGCCGCCCGTTTTGTCGCCGGAAACGCAAACCCAAGGGACGCCGCCGCGACTGGCCTCGCCGGCGTCACGTTGCCGGCAGGTTTGACCCCCCCCTCCCCGCTGACCGAGTTGACCTGGGTGGGCCCTGTTTGACCCACTGGTCTATGACATGCGGGCTCCACCCGGCTAATTAATCCAGTTTATGGTTAAATTTAATTAGTTTAACTTAGGTTAGTGCTAATTAAACTAGGTTAGTTTAGTTAGACACTGACCAGTGGACCCCACTGTCAGGTTTGACTTGGACCAGCCCCTTTGACCCACTGACGTCATGCTTACGCATTGCTGACGCAGTTAATCTTTTTCTGGATTAAAAATAATTCGGAAAATTCCAAAAAATGGCTTAAACTTCAAAAAATCATAGAAATTAAACCGTAACTCCAAATGAAATAATTTATATATGAAAAATTATCAGAAAAATTCAAGGAATCTGTTTATGGCATTTTCATGCATGTTAGAACAACTTATGGCTGCTGTTTAGGCCAATTCATATAAATGGAATTTAAACTCTCACATATGGAGTTTGAATTTGAACCCAGGGTTCAAACCAACTTCATTTAACATGTTGCTAGTTGCATTAGCTCAATCAACAGCATATTGCCATGTCATGATCATGCATCATATTGTTGCATCGCATTGATTGTGTTCTTCCTTGTTTGCCGGTAATTGTCCCCTCTCGGTAGACGCTGCTCCGACGCTGTGATCGTTGACACTAATGAAGACTCAATGTTATCTTCAGAAGTGCTAGGCAAGCAAAACCCCCTTGTTCATTCCGATACAATCCCCCTCTCTCGCTCCTGCTCTCTTTTACTGCATTAGGACAACAACGATCATCTGTTACTTGTTGCGGTAGTTGAACCCCTTTCCTTTGCATGACCTGTCATTGCCACAGTAAATAGATGAAACCCACTAGCATGAGTAGGAGTTGTTTGAGCCCTGATGTGCCTACTCATTCATGTTTGCTTGTCATGCCTGCTATTGCTTAGAGTTGTGTCAGGTCTGATTCATCGGGGATGAATTGGAAAGTTGTGAACATGTCCTACTGTGTGTGAGCTAAGTGTGTGAACACGATTTGGTAAAGGTAGCGGTGAGAGGCCATGTAGGAGTACATGGTGGGTTGTCTCATTGCAACCGTCCTCGGGAACTGAGTTCTGTGTCTGTGATCCATGAACAGCTACTATCACTCATTGGGATCCTTAATTGACCCTCTCGGCTTCTTAATCACCCTAGTACTCTGTCCAGGAGTTGCAACTAGTTTCTGGTGTTTGTAGGTTATGTGTTGGCGGCCGTGCGTAGCGCTGACCCTAGGGGTGGGCTATGTTGCGGTAGATACACCGTGGCACGGTGTACCGGGCGCCCGTTTGGTGTCTCGGGAACCCTGTTCACATCGTTCGGGGCCGTATGTGGAAACCTCGGCCGGACTCCCTGCGGATGGAACCTGGATAGGCGATAAACCTGGACTAGAGACTTAAGTGTTTAGGTAGGCCGTGGCCGACACCCTCGCCAGGCTTCCGCTTGAAGGTTGTCGAGATACATGACGTGTATATGGTGGTAAGTGGTGGGAGCGTGTGTGAAGAAGTACACCCCTGCAGGGTTATCAATATCTATTCGAATAGCCGGATTCCTCGGATATGGAAACTTGGACCCCTTGCATAGTTCATAGACAAGTGAAAGTGGATACCCTAAATCTCGCAAGATAAGCGTGAGTGCTATGGATGGCCTTCTCGTAGGGAGACGGGAGCGGATCCATAGTAGTGTATTGAGTGGTGAATATGTGGACTCGTGTGCGCCACCTCAAAAGAGTTACTTGCAGTCGTAGTTTAATATAGCCACCGAGTAAAAGCTGGCTTGCTGCAGTTAAACTCCACCACCCCTTTTGTTGATACCCATGCATATGTAGATAGTTCTGATGTAAGTCTTGCTGAGTACAATTGTACTCACGTTTGCTTAAATTATGTTTTTGTAGAGAGGCTTCAGTCTCGCTAGTAGTTCCACGTGGACTTCGACGTTTAGCTTGATACCTCAGCTACGATCTTGTGCCCTCGGCAGGATCTGGTAGATAGTCAGGCTTCCTAGCCTTCTCCATTTGTAGATGTCTATACCCAGGCATTGTTAAGCTTCCGCATGTGCTTGAATTGTATGCTATGATTGTTGGGTCATGAGACCCATGTTTGCAATATCTCGCTCCTCGGAGCCTAATGAATAAATACTTGAGTTGTAGAGTTATGTTGTGATGCCATGTTGTATTTACACATATCGAGCATATTGTGTGTATGATTGAAATGCTTGGTATGTGTGGGATCCGACAACCTAGTTGTTTATCCTTGGCAGCCTCTCTTATGGGGAAATGTAGTCTAGTGCTTCCATGAGCCATAGTAGTCTGCTACAGCCCGGTTCACCGGAGTCCTGCTAGCCCAACACTACTACTCAGGACACTTGACTGGTCGGCATTTGTTTCACTTCGTTCTTGTGTCTGTCCCTTCGGGGAAATGTCACGCGGTGACATCCGAAGTCCTGCCTAGCCTGCTACAGCCCGGGTTACCGGAGTCCTGTTAGCCCAGTGCTACAGCCCGGAATCACACGCTGTTGGCCGATATGCTCGAAGTTGATTCATGTATGCCTGTTCCCATGGGTTAGTGCCTCTTTGGGTTCACGACTAGCCATGTCGGCCCGGGTTCTTTGTCATATGGATGCTAGCGACACTATCATATACGTGAGCCAAAAGGTCGCAAACGGTCCCGGGCCAGGTAAGGTGGCACCCGTGGGAATACCGTGCGTGAGGCCACAAAGTGATATGATGGGGTACATGCTAGATCGGTGTGACTTAGGATCGGGGTCCTGACAGTGTTGGTATCAGAGCCTGACTTCCTGTAGGATTACCAAGCCAAACTTGTCGAAGTTGAGTCTAGAAATGCTTTAGTTATGTAAGGGAATTGATTGGGGAAGGGAACGTAAGGTTCTTTTTACTCCTTATACCTCATGGCCTTCTGATCTGAGTCAACCTCTTCCTTTCTATGGGGATTAAGAACTAGGCCTTCCCATCTATCTATCAGGATGACGAGTTACTATGATATAGACTTATAGGAATGATGGATTCAAGCCCAGTTCAGTTTCTACTACTTCCGTGTGTTCATAGTTGTTCTCGGAACCTTGATATTATGATTCTGAGTGGTCATGCCACTATTTTGCATGATGTCTCAAATCATTTTGAGCATTTACAGCCGTTATGCTGTCCGAGTCATCCTAGGTTTCTAAATAGTCTGATGCATTTGCAAACCCTTTCCCCTGTTCCTGATGTCCATTTGGGCCAGATTAATCACACTACTTGTCAGTTGAGGTACTCTATTGCCTCAACGTATATGTTGGAGCTACTATTATGACCCTAGGTGTCTTATGAAACCATCTAGTAATCTGTCCATGTTTTGTGTTCCCAGTGTGATGAGTCTGGCCACCATTCTCGAAAGCATCCCGTGATGCCATTAGTAGTAGGTATTCTACTCCTGGGTTTTCGAACCCGTGATTCACCCTACTTCGTGTTGATAGTGTTGCTCGTACCTTTAGAATATTAGTAACCTTTGTGATAGTCCTCGAGGTCCGTGGTATTTCTTTCTTCCAAATACTACGAACCACTAATGGCAGAAGTTTGTTGGATCAAAGATCACAACAAGAGTGCTCTTAATGAGTTCTTGATTCATATTGTGACTCTGCCAGTTCTATCATTCTGCATGGGTTATCCGGAAGAAATATGTTGAACTCGTTCGACATGCTAATCTATGCATCCACGACTTAGAAATTATATGTTCCGCTGAGTTGTCCCTTTTTAGTTGTATTCTGACCCTCTTGTATCAATTGTTGGTCAAGAATAGTTGTGCATTCATGTTATCAACGCCTATTATTCTTGTGGTCCGTCAAGCCATTCTATTCCGGAATGACTAGGAGAAACAAACTCCAGTGCCTTGTCCATTTCTAGGATTGGGTCAAAGCAGTTGTATTCCGCAGATCAAAATGCCAATCTAGCATTTGCTCTGTTCTACCGTGGAGTGTCACCTTCTTTCTTATCAAGAATGTCATAAGAATTGCACCACCTCTTATGAATTATTGATGCAGTGATATTCTCTCCATCATTATTCATTCCTCGGTCCCGTGTTGATGTAACCGGAGTGCCGACAAGTGAATCTTGATGTGTGAAATCAATACTCCTAGCAACTGTGTTGCTTGGTAGTTAATGGACACTATTCTCATTCTTAGCGTGTTGGTTATCAAATCATCATTCTAAGATTGATCGTGCTACCTAGTCCTTATTTCCGGTGCACTCTTCGATCAACGAGTTAGGATTGTGTCAATCCCTCACTCCTTGATCATATCATCTTGCCCTGAAAAGCAAGATTGTTCTCGAGCTTAATAACTTATCGGTGGTTCGTGATTTTCCGAATATCTTCTCGGAAGTATTACCAGGTTGTCACCTGACTGCTATGTTGAGCTCATGATCGAGTTGGTTTCTTGTAAACCAGCCATTCTCCAAGAAATTTGTGTCGGTTACCCCCTGAGCTAGTTGGTTAAGCTAAACAACAACTTGGAGAGTTGGAAGATAAAAGCTTAATCTACTTAGTTCATTCTTAAGGGATATCCTTGTGTGTGTGTTGAAGAAAGATAATATCTTCATCGATTGGTCCTTGTGATCAATTGTTGGACCTATTGTTGTATCTAAACTTTGATCTGAGTATGGGCTATCGTCAAGTCAAACCAGAGCCAACGATGTTCGTAATGTTGTCTTACTCGTGGTCTATCCCCCGAGCATACACCATTACTTTTTTTTTTGGTCTGACCAATGCTATCACCGTGTTCACATGATGGTGAAAGTCCAGTGATATGGAAATTCCGATGAGTTGCTATTGAGCCCATCAAATGCATTTTGTCTCCCCCCATGATTCATGTTGAACATCAACCTAGTGTTGGAAACTTTGTAAGCAATGCCTTTATGTTCCGTTCATGAAGCTTACGCTTGGATGGAAGAAGTGACCTCCTCGAATTCACGTGCATTAGGTGTAAGTTGCCGCCATGAATTTGAGAAAGGTTTGTTTTGTTTCCCTTGGAATCATCCCAAGTCAATCATGCATGCGTGTGAAGTATTCTATGGTTTGGCAGATTAATTACCTCCACTCCATATGTGTTCCTAGCACACCAAGCCACTGATTGATTTGTTCGAGGAAAAGAAGTTGTTGTGCGAATACTAGTTCATGCACAAGATTCCAATATCCTCGAAGATGGTTCCCCACCTGATTTTGGTAGTGTTCTATTATAATACTACTACGTGATCATGCTTGTCTGGGACAGTGTGTTCACATGTATGTAGCAGAAACAGCTCATGTTTTGGAGCTTGCTATCGTAGTTCATTTCCGAGAATCTTGCAACGTCATCTCGTCGGTTTGTGTTGCAAACTTCCTTTTCCCGGACATGCTGTCTGAAATATCCTGTTACCAGCCAGATCTGAATCTCAGGCAGATATGATGGTTGGAACGTTTCTCAAGAGCTATAATATTGGTCTCTCGATAACCGGTAAAGTGGATGTCGTGGCCAATACATCCAGCCGGAAGACCTATTATTGTAGTATCTCGATTGAAGATAGTTGGCCACCTTTCCATGAGGATTTCGTAGGATTTACCTCCGTAGTTAATCCTTACGTATTTTTGAGCTTCCGAAGTCCGGCCTTTACTTGATGTCCTAGATACCAAACCGTATCAATAAATGGGTTATCCTAGCACATCAAGGAGAATATTAGAAGCGGAGTGCTAAATGTCTCTCGGTCGATCATCCAGATTTCGTTCCCTTGGCCTCGCTAAGGTGAAATCTGAGAAGGTGTTATCTTCCTTTGCAACTGCATTATCCATCACCATTCATCATGGTGGTATGTTGTGTTGCCAGAATCCTTGACAGGAATATTGGTAAAACCTTGATGAATATGGAGATGCTCAAGTTCTTGAGAGCACGCGCTAGCACCAGGTTTTACCGTTGGCGTTAACTGGGATTTTCTTCTAGTTTCCTCGGTTATGTTAAATACTTTTCAAATAGTGGACTCACTCTCGACTGTTGAGTTCTTCCCCAGTTACCAGAATCAGTCCCAACATTTGCATTTTGTTCCCAGCGTGCACCTTAGTAGTTGTTGTTCAGGATCATCTTCAAAGTGGACATACCATGGGTCCCATCCATTTCTGATGATAAGCAAAATCATCCATTGCATTGTCTTCAACAAGGTAGTCCACATCATCCATTCTAGTCTCAGTATGCCATCCCTACTTACTCCGCCAAACGATTGCTCGAGATTTTCCCTAGGCTGGTATAGAGAATTTTATTGATCTCTGGATCAAAAGTAATTCTTTTTGCCGCTTAAGGGATGATTCTACGGGTCACCCTCCTCCAAGATGTCTTGTTTTGGTGTCATGGCAACTCAATTCCTCGCTACTTTGGCAATCGACCACCACCCTCTTAGGTGTGGAATTGTTTGCCTACCTAGTATACCTTTGTCATGTGTTGCACTCCATTCCTCTCGATGTATGCTTCGTGTCTCATCTCGAGAGTTGTTTAGCGTCTCGCTCCACGAGTTGATCCTGAGTTGTTCGATCTTCGATAAGATCAATCCTTCTAGAGTTTTTCCTTTCCTCTCATTGTCATGTTGGATGTAGTTCTCAAAGCAAGACATCGAGATTAAGGTGATGAAATGAATCAACATCCTCGAGAAAGACATCTGGATCGTGAAGATTGTGATAGCTTGTGTCCCTCTGTCTTCTTACCTCACGACTTGAATCTCGGGGCGAGATTCTTGTTTAGTGGGGGCGAGTTGTCACAGCCCTAGAATTGGTTGTAACTAGTTGCACAAGCATTCATGCATCATGTATATATTTCTGAAAGTTGAATTGGGGAAAGTGGAAAGCCTCAGAAATCTTTTCTGAAAATGATCAACATTAAAAATTGCTTCAAATAAACCCAAGAAAATGTTCCTGTTCATTTCTGGAAATATTGGCAAGAGGTAAAATTCAAACCAATATTTTTGGAATCACAGAAATATTTATTTGGGCCTTTGAATTAAGTCAATACTTATTTGAATTGGAGCTACTAATTCCTATAAAATATTTGCTAGCTTCAAATATTCTGAAACTTGGTGAGGGCCTCTGGTTTAAATCAGATAGTGCCCATAAAAGTTTGCAGAATTTTATAAAGTGTTTTAGTATTTAAACTAAGTCAAAACATACTGCAAAAAAATAGAAAACAGAAAAAAATAAAAGAGAGAGAGAGAATTACCTGGCTAACCTACCTATTCGGCCTAGCTCTGCAGCTGGCTGGCCCAGCTGGCGGCCTAGCCCACCAAGCCACCCCCTCCCTGTCGTCTTCCTGCCAGGAGGACGGGCGCGTGCCCGACGCGCGCGCGCCATTGTGCGGCCACCTCCACCCTGCTTGCCTGCGTCCTCGACGCTCTGGACGTCTCCAACGACGCCACGCACTCCCCCTCGCCCCCCTGCACCTCTCCTCTCTCCCCTGGACCCCATCCCCTCCTCTGCTCCCCTCTCGCGCGCACCACCGAGCGGAGCTCGTCACCATCATCGTCGTACTCGTGGCCACCGGCCACCCCTCGCCCTGCCGCTGCGCCCAAAAGCTCTGCCACTTCGTCCTCGACCCCCTCACCGAGCCACGCACCCGCGGGACGCCTGAAACGATGCCACCGTCTTCGTTTCCATCGCCGGCCGCCGGAGATCCCCCTCGATGCTCCGCCCGCTCCGGTGCCTCCTCGAGCTCGCCGAGGCCACCGCTGCACCCGTTGTGAGCTCCTGTGTCGTTTCCCCCTCTCTCCTGGCTCGTTTTCTTCCTCTAACACCGATGCCCGTCGGAACCGAGAGCTCTTCGCCGCCGGCCATGTCGCCACCATTGCCTAGAGTTGCAACCGAGCACACAGTCGTGCTCAGTGCACCCCCAGGAGGTCGTAGCACCCCTCTTTGCCTCCTGCTGTGCTCCCTAACCCCGAAACCCAGTTCACCCGAACGCCGGCGCCGCCTCGAGCTCGTTTATGGCGAGCTCCGGCCGTCCCCGCTGCCGCCACATGCAACACTGGATGCGGGTGAGCTCCAGCTCCCCGTAGATGGCCTCGGCCGCCCGTTTTGTCGCCGGAAAAGCAAACCCAAGGCACGCCGCCGCGACTGGCCTCCCCGGCGTCACGTTGCCGGCAGGTTTGACCC
>NC_041392.1:26968148-27004919 GCF_002162155.2 Triticum dicoccoides | reverse complement strand
GACCGAGTTGCCCTGGGTGGGCCCTGTTTGACCCACTGGTCTATGACATGCGGGCTCCACCCGGCTAATTAATCCAGTTTAGGGTTAAATTTAATTAGTTTAACTTAGGTTAGTGCTAATTAAACTAGGTTAGTTTAGTTAGACACTGACCAGTGGACCCCACTGTCAGGTTTGACTTGGACCAGCCCCTTTGACCCGCTGACGTCATGCTTACGCATTGCTGACGCAGCTAATCATTTTCTGGATTAAAAATAATTCAGAAAATTCCAAAAAATGGCTTAAACTTCAGAAAATCATAGAAATTAAACCGTAACTCCAAATGAAATAATTTATATATGAAAAATTATCAGAAAAATTCAAGGAATCTGTTTATGGCATTTTCATGCATGTTAGAACAACTTATGGCTGCTGTTTAGGCCAATTCATATAAATGGAATTTAAACTCTCACATATGGAGTTTGAATTTGAACCCAGGGTTCAAACCAACTTCATTTAACATGTTGCTAGTTGCATTAGCTCAATCAACAGCATATTGACATGTCATGATCATGCATCATATTGTTGCATCACATTGATTGTGTTCTTCCTTGTTTGCCGGTAATTGTCCCCTCTCGGTAGACGCTGCTCCGACGCTGTGATCGTTGACACTAATGAAGACTCAATGTTATCTTCAGAAGTGCCAGGCAAGCAAAACCCCCTTGTTCATTCCGATACAATCCCCCTCTCTCGCTCCTGCTCTCTTTTACTGCATTAGGACAACAACGATCATCTGTTACTTGTTGCGGTAGTTGAACCCCTTTCCTTTGCATGACCTGTCATTGCCACAGTAAATAGATGAAACCCACTAGCATGAGTAGGAGTTGTTTGAGCCCTGATGTGCCTACTCATTCATGTTTGCTTGTCATGCCTGCTATTGCTTAGAGTTGTGTCAGGTCTGATTCATCGAGGATGAATTGGAAAGTTGTGAACATGTCCTACTGTGTGTGAGCTAAGTGTGTGAACACGATTTGGTAAAGGTAGCGGTGAGAGGCCATGTAGGAGTACATGGTGGGTTGTCTCATTGCAGCCATCCTCAGGAACTGAGTTCTGTGTCTGTGATCCATGAACAGCTACTACCACTCATTGGGATCCTTAATTGACCCTCTCGGCTTCTTAATCACCCTAGTACTCTGTCCAGGAGTTGCAACTAGTTTCTGGTGTTTGTAGGTTATGTGTTGGCGGCCGTGCGTAGCGCTGACCCTAGGGGTGGGCTATGTTGCGGTAGATACACCGTGGCACGGTGTACCGGGCGCCCGTTTGGTGTCTCGGGAACCCTGTTCACATCGTTCGGGGCCGTATGTGGAAACCTCGGCCGGACTCCCTGCGGATGGAACCTGGATAGGCGATAAACCTGGCCTAGAGACTTAAGTGTTTAGGTATGCCGTGGCCGACACCCTCGCCAGGCTTCCGCTTGAAGGTTGCCGAGATACATGACGTGTATATGGTGGTAAGTGGTGGGAGCGTGTGTGAAGAAGTACACCCCTGTAGGGTTATCAATATCTATTCGAATAGCCGGATTCCTCGGATATGGAAACTTGGACCCCTTGCATAGTTCATAGACAAGTGAAAGTGGATACCCTAAAACTCGCAAGATAAGCGTGAGTGCTATGGATGGCCTTCTCGTAGGGAGACGGGAGCGGATCCATAGTAGTGTATTGAGTGGTGAATATGTGGACTCATGTGCGCCACCTCAAAAGAGTTACTTGCAGTCGTAGTTTAATATAGCCACCGAGTCAAAGCTGGCTTGCTGCAGTTAAACTCCACCACCCCCTTTGTTGATACCCATGCATATGTAGATAGTTCTGATGTAAGTCTTGCTGAGTACAATTGTACTCACGTTTGCTTAAATTATGTTTTTGTAGAGAGGCTTCAGTCTCGCTAGTAGTTCCACGTGGACTTCGACGTTTAGCTTGATACCTCAGCTACGATCTTGTGCCCTCGGCAGGATCTGGTAGATAGTCAGGCTTCCTAGCCTTCTCCATTTGTAGATGTCTATACCCAGACATTGTTAAGCTTCCGCATGTGCTTGAATTGTATGCTATGATTGTTGGGTCATGAGACCCATGTTTGCAATATCTCGCTCCTCGGAGCCTAATGAATAAATACTTGAGTTGTAGAGTTATGTTGTGATGCCATGTTGTATTTACACATATCGAGCATATTGTGTGTATGATTGAAATGCTTGGTATGTGTGGGATCCGACAACCTAGTTGTTTATCCTTGGCAGCCTCTCTTATGGGGAAATGTAGTCTAGTGCTTCCATGAGCCATAGTAGTCTGCTACAGCCCGGTTCACCGGAGTCCTGCTAGCCCAGCACTACTACTCAGGACACTTGACTGGCCGGAATGTGTTTCACTTCGTTCCTGTGTCTGTCCCTTCGGGGAAATGTCACGCGGTGACATCCGGAGTCCTGCCTAGCCTGCTACAGCCCGGGTTATCGGAGTCCTGTTAGCCCAGTGCTACAGCCCGGATTCACACGCTGTTGGCCGATATGCTCGAAGTTGATTCATGTATGCCTGTTCCCATGGGTTAGTGCCTCTTTGGGTTCACGACTAGCCATGTCGGCCCGGGTTCTTTGTCATATGGATGCTAGCGACACTATCATATACGTGAGCCAAAAGGTCGCAAACGGTCCCGGGCCAGGTAAGGTGGCACCCGTGGGAATACCGTGCGTGAGGCCACAAAGTGATATGATGGGTTACATGCTAGATCGGTGTGACTTAGGATCGGGGTCCTGACAGCGTTGGTATCAGAGCCTGACTGCCTGTAGGATTACCAAGCCAAACTGGTCGAAGTTGAGTCTAGAAATGCTTTAGTTATGTAAGGGAATTGATTGGGGAAGGGAACGTAAGGTTCTTTTTACTCCTTATACCTCATGGCCTTCTGATCTGAGTCAACCTCTTCCTTTCTACGGGGATTAAGAACTAGGCCTTCCCATCTATCTATCAGGATGACGAGTTACTATGATATAGACTTATAGGAATGATGGATTCAAGCCCAGTTCAGTTTCTACTACTTCCGTGTGTTCATAGTTGTTCTCGGAACCTTGATATTATGATTCTGAGTGGTCATGCCACTATTTTGCATGATGTCTCAAATCATTTTGAGCATTTACAGCCGTTATGCTGTCCGAGTCATCCCAGGTTTCTAAATAGTCTGATGCATTTGCAAACCCTTTCCCCTGTTCCTGATGTCCATTTGGGCCAGATTAATCACACTACTTGTCAGTTGAGGTACTCTATTGCCTCAACGTATATGTTGGAGCTACTATTATGACCCTAGGTGTCTTATGAAACCATCTAGTAATCTGTCCATGTTTTGTGTTCCCAGTGTGATGAGTCTGGCCACCATTCTCGAAAGCATCCCGTGATGCCATTAGTAGTAGGTATTCTACTCCTGGGTTTTCGAACCCGTGATTCACCCTACTTCGTGTTGATAGTGTTGCTCGTACCTTTAGAATATTAGTAACCTTTGTGATAGTCCTCGAGGTCCATGGTATTTCTTGCTTCCAAATACTACGAACCACTAATGGCAGAAGTTTGTTGGATCAAAGATCACAACAAGAGTGCTCTTAATGAGTTCTTGATTCATATTGTGACTCTGCCAGTTCTATCATTCTGCATGGGTTATCCGGAAGAAATATGTTGAACTCGTTCGACATGCTAATCTATGCATCCACAACTTAGAAATTATATGTTCCGCTGAGTTGTCACTTTTTAGTTGTATTCTGACCCTCTTGTATCAATTGTTGGTCAAGAATAGTTGTGCATTCATGTTATCAACGCTTATTATTCTTGTGGTCCGTCAAGCCATTCTATTCCGGAATGACTAGGAGAAACAAACTCCAGTGCCTTGTCCATTTCTAGGATTGGGTCAAAGCAGTTGTATTCCGCAGATCAAAATGCCAATCTAGCATTTGCTCTGTTCTACCGTGGAGTGTCACCTTCTTTCTTATCAAGAATGTCATAAGAATTGCACCACCTCTTATGAATTATTGATGCAGTGATATTCTCTCCATCATTATTCATTCCTCGGTCCCGTGTTGATGTAACCGGAGTTCCGACAAGTGAATCTTGATGTGTGAAATCAATACTCCTAGCAACTGTGTTGCTTGGTAGTTAATGGACACTATTCTCATTCTTAGCGTGTTGGTTATCAAATCATCATTCTAAGATTGATCGTGCTACCTAGTCCTTATTTCCGGTGCACTCTTCGATCAACGAGTTAGGATTGTGTCAATCCCTCACTCCTTGATCATATCATCTTGCCCTGAAAAGCAAGATTGTTCTCAAGCTTAATAACTTATCGGTGGTTCGTGATTTTCCGAATATCTTCTCGGAAGTATTACCAGGTTGTCACCTGACCGCTATGTTGAGCTCGTGATCGAGTTGGTTTCTTGTAAACTAGCCATTCTCCAAGAAATCTGTGTCGGTTACCCCCTGAGCTAGTTGGTTAAGCTAAACAACAACTTGGAGAGTTGGAAGATAAAAGCTTAATCTACTTAGTTCATTCTTAAGGGATATCCTTGTGTGTGTGTTGAAGAAATATAATATCTTCATCGATTGGTCCTTGTGATCAATTGTTGGACCTATTGTTGTATCTAAACTTTGATTTGAGTATGGGCTATCGTCAAGTCAAACCAGAGCCAACGATGTTCGTAATGTTGTCTTACTCGTGGTCTATCCCCCGAGCATACACCATTACATTTTTTTTTGGTCTGACCAATGCTATCACCGTGTTCACATGATGGTGGAAGTCCAGTGATATGGAAATTCCGATGAGTTGCTATTGAGCCCATCAACAGCATTTTGTCTGCCCCCATGATTCATGTTGAACATCAACCTAGTGTTGGAAACTTTGTAAGCAATGCCTTCGTGTTCCGTTCATGAAGCTTACGCTTGGATGGAAGAAGTGACTTCCTCGAATTCACGTGCATTAGGTGTAAGTTGCCGCCATGAATTTGAGAAAGGTTTGTTTTGTTTCCCTTGGAATCATCCCAAGTCAATCATGCATGCGTGCGAAGTATTCTATGGTTTGGCAGATTAATTACCTCCACTCCATATGTGTTCCTAGCACACCAAGCCACTGATTGATTTGTTCGAGGAAAAGAAGTTGTTGTGCGAATACTAGTTCATGCACAAGATTCCAATATCCTCGAAGATGGTTCCCCACCTGATTTTGGTAGTGTTCTATTATAAGACTACTACGTGATCATGCTTGTCTGGGACAGTGTGTTCACATGTATGTAGCAGAACCAGCTCATGTTTTGGAGCTTGCTATCGTAGTTCATTTCCGAGAATCTTGCAACGTCATCTCGTCGGTTTGTGTTGCAAACTTCCTTTTCCCGGACATGCTGTCTGAAATATCCTATTACCAGCCAGATCTGAATCTCAGGCAGATATGATGGTTGGAACGTTTCTCAAGAGCTATAATATTGGTCTCTCGATAACCGGTAAAGTGGATGTCGTGGCCAACACATCCAGCCGGAAGATCTATTATTGTAGTATCTCGATTGAAGATAGTTGGCCACCTTTCCATGAGGATTTCGTAGGATTTACCTCCGTAGTTAATCCTTACGGATTTTTGAGCTTCCGAAGTCCGGCCTTTACTTGATGTCCTAGATACCAAACCGTATCAATAAATGGGTTATCCTAGCACATCAAGGAGAATATTAGAAGCGGAGTGCTAAATGTCTCTCGGTCGATCATCCAGATTTTGTTCCCTTGGCCTCGCTAAGGTGAAATCTGAGAAGGTGTTATCTTCCTTTGCATCTGCATTATCCATCACCATTCATCATGGTGGTATGTTGTGTTGCCAGAATCCTTGACACGAATATTGGTAAAACCTTGATGAATATGGAGATGCTCAAGTTCTTGAGAGCACGCGCTAGCACCAGGTTTTACCGTTGGTGTTAACTGGGATTTTCTTCTAGTTTCCTCGGTTATGTTAAAACCTTTTCAAACAGTGGACTCACTCTCGACTGTTGAGTTCTTCCCCAGTTACCAGAATCATTCCCAACATTTGCATTTTGTTCCCAGCGTGCACCTTAGTAGTTGTTGTTCAGGATCATCTTCAAAGTGGACATACCATGGGTCCCATCCATTTCTGATGATAAGCAAAATCATCCATTGCATTGTCTTCAACAAGGTAGTCCACATCATCCATTCTAGTCTCGGTATGCCATCCCTACTTACTCTGCCAAACGATTGCTCGAGATTTTCCCTAGGCTGGTATAGAGAATTTTATTGATCTCTGGATCAAAAGTAATTCTTTTTGCCGCTTAAGGGATGATTCTACGGGTCACCCTCCTCCAAGATGTCTTGTTTTGGTGTCATGGCAACTCAATTCCTGCTACTTTGGCAATCGACCACCACCCTCTTAGGTGTGGAATTGTTTTCCTACCTAGTATACCTTTGTCATGTGTTGCACTCCATTCCTCTCGATGTATGCTTCGTGTCTCAGCTCGAGAGTTGTTTCAGCGTCTCGCTCCACGAGTTGATCCTGAGTTGTTCGATCTTCGATAAGATCAATCCTTCTAGAGTTTTTCCTTTCCTCTCATTGTCATGTTGGATGTAGTTCTCAAAGCAAGACATCGAGATTAAGGTGATGAAATGAATCAACATCCTCGAGAAAGACATCTGGATCGTGAAGATTGTGATAGCTTGTGTCCCTCTGTCTTCTTACCTCACGACTTGAATCTCGGGGCGAGATTCTTGTTTAGTGGGGGCGAGTTGTCACAGCCCTAGAATTGGTTGTAACTAGTTGCACAAGCATTCATGCATCATGTATATATTTCTGAAAGTTGAATTGGGGAAAGTGGAAAGCCTCAGAAATCTTTTCTGAAAATGATCAACATTAAAAATTGCTTCAAATAAACCCAAGAAAATGTTCCTGTTCATTTCTGGAAATATTGGCAAGAGGTAAAATTCAAACCAATATTTTTGGAATCACAGAAATATTTATTTGGGCCTTTGAATTAAGTCAATACTTATTTGAATTGGAGCTACTAATTCCTATAAAATATTTGCTAGCTTCAAATATTCTGAAACTTGGTTAGGGCCTCTGGTTTAAATCAGATAGTGCCCATAAAAGTTTGCAGAATTTTATAAAGTGTTTTAGTATTTAAACTAAGTCAAAACATACTGCAAAAAATAGAAAACAGAAAAAAATAAAAGAGAGAGAGAGAATTACCTGGCTAACCTACCTATTCGGCCTAGCTCTGCAGCTGGCTGGCCCAGCTGGCGGCCTAGCCCACCAAGCCACCCCCTCCCTGTCGTCTTCCTGCCAAGAGGACGGGCGCGTGCCCGACGCGCGCGCGCCATCGTGCGGCCACCTCCACCCTGCTTGCCTGCGTCCTCGACGCTCTGGACGTCTCCAACGACGCCACGCACTCCCCCTCGCCCCCCTGCACCTCTCCTCTCTCCCCTGGACCCCACCCCCTCCTCTGCTCCCCTCTCGCGCGCACCACTGAGCGGAGCTCATCACCATCATCGTCGTACTCGTGGCCACCGGCCACCCCTCGCCCTGCCGCTGCGCCCAAAAGCTCCGCCACTTCGTCCTCGACCCCCTCACCGAGCCACGCACCCGCGGGACGCCTGAAATGATGCCACCATCTTCGTTTCCATCGCCGGCCGCCGGAGATCCCCCTCGATGCTCCGCCCGCTCCGGTGCCTCCCCGAGCTCGCCGAGGCCACCGCTGCACCCATTGTGAGCTCCTGTGTCGTTTCCCCGTCTCTCCTGGCTCGTTTTCTTCCTCTAACACCGATGCTCGTCGGAACCGAGAGCTCTTCACCGCCGGCCATGTCGCCGTCGTGGCCACCGTTGCCTAGAGTTGCAACCGAGCACACAGTCGTGCTCAGTGCACCCCCAGGAGGTCGTAGCACCCCTCTTTGCCTCCTGCTGTGCTCCCTAACCCCGAAACCCAGTTCACCCGAACGCCGGGGCCACCTCGAGCTCGTTTATGGCGAGCTCCGGCCGTCCCCGCTGCCGCCACATGCAACACTGGATGCGGGTGAGCTCCAGCTCCCCGTAGATGGCCTCGGCCACCTGTTTTGTCGCCGGAAACGTAAACCCAAGGCACGCCGCCGCGACTGGCCTCGCCGGCGTCACGTCGCAGGCAGGTTTGACCCCCCCCTCCCCGCTGACCGAGTTGACCTGGGTGGGCCCTGTTTGACCCACTGGTCTATGACATGCAGGCTCCACCCGGCTAATTAATCCAGTTTAGGGTTAAATTTAATTAGTTTAACTTAGGTTAGTGCTAATTAAACTAGGTTAGTCTAGTTAGACACTCACCAGTGGACCCCACTGTCAGGTTTGACTTGGACCAGCCCCTTTGACCCGCTGACGTCATGCTTACGCATTGCTGACGCAGTTAATCGTTTTCTGGATTAAAAATAATTCAGAAAATTCCAGAAAATGGCTTAAACTTCAAAAAATCATAGAAATTAAACCGTAACTCCAAATGAAATAATTTATATATGAAAAATTATCAAAAAAATTCAAGGAATCTGTTTATGGCATTTTCATGCATGTTAGAACAACTTATGGCTGCTGCTTAGGCCAATTCATATAAATGGAATTTAAACTCTCACATATGAAGTTTGAATTTGAACCCAGGGTTCAAACCAACTTCATTTAACATGTTGCTAGTTGCATTAGCTCAATCAACAACATATTGCCATGTCATGATCATGCATCATATTGTTGCATCGCATTGATTGTGTTCTTCCTTGTTTGCCGGTAATTGTCCCCTCTCGGTAGACGCTGCTCCGACGCTGTGATCGTTGACACTAATGAAGACTCAATGTTATCTTCAGAAGTGCCAGGCGAGCAAAACCCCCTTGTTCATTCCGATACAATCCCCCTCTCTCGCTCCTGCTCTCTTTTACTGTATTAGGACAACAACGATCATCTGTTACTTGTTGCGGTAGTTGAACCCCTTTCCTTTGCATGACCTGTCATTGCCACAGTAAATAGATGAAACCCACTAGCATGAGTAGGAGTTGTTTGAGCCCTGATGTGCCTACTCATTCATGTTTGCTTGTCATGCCTACTATTGCTTAGAGTTGTGTCAAGTCTGATTCATCGGGGATGAATTGGAAAGTTGTGAACATGTCCTACTGTGTGTGAGCTAAGTGTGTGAACACGATTTGGTAAAGGTAGCGGTGAGAGGCCATGTAGGAGTACATGGTGGGTTGTCTCATTGCATCCGTCCTCAGGAACTGAGTTCTGTGTCTGTGATCCATGAACAGCTACTAGCACTCATTGGGATCCTTAATTGACCCTCTCGGCTTCTTAATCACCCTAGTACTCTGTCCAGGAGTTGCAACTAGTTTCTGGTGTTTGTAGGTTATGTGTTGGCGGCCGTGCGTAGCGCTGACCCTAGGGGTGGGCTATGTTGCGGTAGATACACCGTGGCACGGTGTACCGGGCGCCCGTTTGGTGTCTCGGGAACCCTGTTCACATCGTTCGGGGCCGTATGTGGAAACCTCGGCCTGACTCCCTGCGGATGGAACCTGGATAGGCGATAAACCTGGACTAGAGACTTTAAGTGTTTAGGTAGGCCGTGGCCGACACCCTCGCCAGGCTTCCGCTTGAAGGTTGCCGAGATACATGACGTGTATATGGTGGTAAGTGGTGGGAGCGTGTGTGAAGAAGTACACCCCTGCAGGGTTATCAATATCTATTCGAATAGCCGGATTCCTCGGATATGGAAACTTGGACCCCTTGCATAGTTCATAGACAAGTGAAAGTGGATACCCTAAAACTCGCAAGATAAGCGTGAGTGCTATGGATGGCCTTCTCGTAGGGAGACGGGAGTGGATCCATAGTAGTGTATTGAGTGGTGAATATGTGGACTCGTGTGCGCCACCTCAAAAGAGTTACTTGGAGTCGTAGTTTAATATAGCCACCGAGTCAAAGCTGGCTTGCTGCAGTTAAACTCCACCACCCCCTTTGTTGATACCGATGCATATGTAGATAGTTCTGATGTAAGTCTTGCTGAGTACAATTGTACTCACGTTTGCTTAAATTATGTTTTTGCAGAGAGGCTTCAGTCTCGCTAGTAGTTCCACGTGGACTTCGACGTTTAGCTTGATACCTCAGCTACGATCTTGTGCCCTCAGCAGGATCTGGTAGATAGTCAGGCTTCCTAGCCTTTTCCATTTGTAGATGTCTGTACCCAGACATTGTTAAGCTTCCGCATGTGCTTGAATTGTATGCTATGATTGTTGGGTCATGAGACCCATGTTTGCAATATCTCGCTCCTCGGAGCCTAATGAATAAATACTTGAGTTGTAGAGTTATGTTGTGATGCCATGTTGTATTTACACATATCGAGCATATTGTGTGTATGATTGAAATGCTTGGTATGTGTGGGATCCGACAACCTAGTTGTTTATCCCTGGCAGCCTCTCTTATGGGGAAATGTAGTCTAGTGCTTCCATGAGCCATAGTAGTCCGCTACAGCCCGGTTCACCGGAGTCCTGCTAGCCCAGCACTACTACTCAGGACACTTGACTGGCCGGCATGTGTTTCACTTTGTTCCTGTGTCTGTCCCTTCGGGGAAATGTCACGCGGTGACATCCGGAGTCCTGCCTAGCCTGCTACATCCCGGGTTACCGAAGTCCTGTTAGCCCAGTGCTACAGCCCGGATTCACATGCTGTTGGCCTATATGCTCGAAGTTGATTCATGTATGCCTGTTCCCATGGGTTAGTGCCGCTTTAGGTTCACGACTAGCCATGTCGGCCCGGGTTCTTTGTCATATGGATGCTAGCAACACTATCATATACGTGAGCCAAAAGGGCGCAAACGGTCCCGGGCCAGGTAAGGTGGCACCCGTGGGAATACCGTGCATGAGGCCGCAAAGTGATATGATGGGTTACATGCTAGATCGGTGTGACTTAGGATCGGGGTCCTGACATACCATACCCTGATTCCTTCATATCAGTATCACCAACGACAACATTAGCGGACTTGCCGCTCTTCTCATGTTCGCGCTCCTCAAAGCGGTTAGGACACTTCGGAGCCCAGTGATTAGGATCACCGCAAACATGGCAAAGTCCCTTCTCCTTCTTATGAGAATTCTTCTTGAAGTTGGTAGAATGTGATGGCTTGTTCTTTGTATCAAACTTGCCTTTGCCCTGAGTTTTGTTCTTATTGTTTTTGAACTTGTTGGGCTGGAAATTCTTCTTTTGTACCATATGGGCATTAGAAGCTCCCTCAGCAACTCGAGCACGTGTGTCCTTTGCTCTCGCCTTCTCTTCAACATCAAGAGTACCAATGAGATTCGCAACGGAAAACTCTTGTCTCTTGTGTTTCAGTAAAGTAGCAAAATTGTTCCACAAAGGTGGAAGCTTGGCAATGATTCCTCGGGCAACAAATTTGTCCGGCAACACACGCTTGAAGTACTCAAGTTCTTTTGCGAGTGACTGTATCTCATGAGCCTGTTATACAATAGAGCGCTCATCAGTCATCTTGTAGTCATAGAATTGCTCCATGACGTATAACTCGCTGCCGGCGTCCGAGGCACCAAATTTGGCCTCGAGCACAGCCCACATGCCCTTGCCGTTTTCAAACGACATAGACAAATCCATAATGGAATCATCCAGAACACTCAGAAGAGCGGCTTTAAAGAGAGTATCCATCTTCTCAAAAGCTTCCAGTTGTGCTGGATTAAGATCGCCCTCAGGCTTGCCCTTGGTGGCGTCATAGCAGCCCATGGTCTGAAACTAGTAGACTGCTCTGGTGCGCCACCTCTTATATCGCGCCCCCTTAAAGGCAGGCGGCTTCAGAAGCGCAGCAAAACCACTCGGAGTAAATTGCCTATAATCAGGTTTTTGGATTGTTGGAAATATGAGCAAATTACTATGAGATTTAATTCAAATAAACAGAAGATAAACATGACTACAGTAGCAGAGATTAAACTAATCATGCGAACTAGCATAGCAGATGAACAGATCACATCTAGGGCACATACTAGAAACATGAACTCTACCACGATCTCGAACAGGAAGGATAGAATCACATACGGTGCAGCGGGAGCAGCACCGCCGGTGTTGACATTGTCGCCCATGTCGTCGAGGATGATGTTGCCGAGGTCGGGGAAGAAGTCGTCGTTCGCGAAGTCGTCGCTGCCAGCAGTCGCGCGAGTGCGCTCCTCAAAAACCTGATCGCCCCTCTCCCGTACAGGATTACGAGAGGCGGGGTTCCGGAGGCCTTCTGTCCCTTCTCCCGATGCATGCCGGAAGGAGGGATGGAGAAGACTTGCTTGGCGGCGCAATGATCTGGAACGGTGGTGAGAAACCATACGAAGCGGCGGCGGCTAGGGTAGATGTCTGCCTGACTATATAGTGCGGGCCGGGTAGGTCGTGGGAGTAAACCCCACGTCCGAGTTGTCATGATCCAAAAGAATCGGAAACGGTTTAGTAATTAACGCGTCCATTAATTATTAATTAATGACTTATTATTTTTTCCCGAGCAGCAAAAATATAGACAACGTGCATAATTCTGTCCTCGGCTCGGCTCAATCCCGCAACCCGCAACCCATGGCGCGTCGTGACGAGGCATGACGTGGCGAGGCGAGCGAGGAGGAGGAGCGCGCGTGTAGGTCTCCTCTTATCATACTCATACAAGTGGTAGAAGAGCTCACCTTATAAAAAGGTGCAACTCTCTCTCTCAACTTATGAGGTGGGACTAAACTTTAGCCTCACTCACTCCACTCACATTTGTGCATAAATGGGCCAAGAGAATTTCAGAATTTTAGTTGGGCTTTGGACCAAAAGCCCACTAGCAAATTCCAACAGGAACATCCAATCTGGCGGCAATGGTGATGTCCGCCGAAATCAGATCGATCTAGATCTGCAGCAGGTGGTGCGGAGCTGTCGATGGTTCCCTTGTGGACTGGCAATTCCGTGGTCATTCACGTCTCAGATGATCCGTTCACTGCGTAGATGCATGACGGTATTTGTGTCCTTCCCTCTGTATGATTTGTTGTTGCGGATGAGGATGACGGAGATGGTGGCCGCGTGCGGTGGTGTTGTCTGGTTCTGATTAGCCATTGGCCACTACTTGTGAGGACGGTGCGGGTACTCTGGATTGTCCAGAACATGGGATTTTGGCAGTGCCAGCGACCATCCTTCCTCATCGTTGACTTCATTGCGTGGTGGTGAGCAATTTTGTCGTGGCTTGACCATCTGCTCGCCCTGCATGGCCATCACTCGGACTATGCGCGTAAGCAGCGGCTAGGATTGTGGCAAGTGGAGGTGGCATCATATAATGACTTCGGTTGGGTGGTACTTCTCAAGTACCCGGTCTCGAGCTCCGGGGTGAAAACCCTAAGTCTGACCCTTCTTGGTTATACTTGACAATGGCGGCGTCTTTTGTGTCGTTACCTTGATGTAGGCATTGCCTGGAGTTGACCGTGATCTTTAGGGTGAAAACCCACGATCTGACCTTCCTTGGTTGGATCAGGTGACGGCGGCATTTGCGTGTCGTTCCCTTCATGGAGGTGTCGTCTTTGAAGAATCTTTCTCGTAGCCTATGTGTTGTCAAAAGTTGGTTGGTACAGATGGTTGCTGAGGTGCATCATCGATCGCTGTTTTGATCGCTTCAGGATATTTTTTTTTTCTTTCTTCTTTTTCTTTATACGTCTAGGCATTAGCTTCGGTCTTATTTGACTTTGCTATTTGTTGGTGTGATTTTGTGTGTGTGCGTGTGTTGGTTGTGTGCATCTTATCTATGCAGAGGCCGAGTGTATACTCCTGATGATTGTATCCCTCGATGCTTTATTATGGGTCAATGAAAAACACCCTTTATCGAAAAAAAGAAATTAGTTTTTTAAAGCTATGCAGTTGAACATTAGCACATTGTTTGCAGTTCGGTTTTAATTGTGACGTTGAATCTTTAGCTATCTCCATGTACTTCAGATTCCTCTCCGTGATAATCTGCGGAGACTATTTCAAGACTATCGTTTTATGAAACTTCAGTTAATCCTTGGTCAACCGCTTATCTTTAGAGACCATATTCCATTCTCAGTTACTCCCTCCGTTCGAAATTACTTGTCTCGGAAATGGATGTATCTAGAACTAAAATATGTCTAAATACATCCATTTCTGCGACAAGTAATTCCGAACGGAGGGAGTACAAACAAAGACTATTTCAAGACTATTGCAATAGCTGAGATGCTCCTTACTGATTTGAAAGAGGGGGCGGAGTGATCTATATTATGGCAACTCACTCTGTTCGCCTCAATGCGCATGGTATAATCATGCGATTCTTGCATTATTTTCTTGGACAACGTTATGGTTGACTGGTCATGCTTGTATCGTTACTCGTCATGACTTGCACAATTTGGCCTCATCACACTTATCACGTGGTTTACTTATATGGACATTGCTCACCACTGTATATATGCCTTGCTATAAATCTAGACCATTTGATAAACCTTTGTTTGCTCTATGTTGTTGGTTGCCATGTAATGAGGTGCTACACTCTAGGCTATGTTTTTGATGTGTTCTTGCGGATCAGCTGAGATTTTAGAAGAAACTGTGCCGACTCATGGACCATTTGCAAGGTCTATGCTCCTGTTTTTATGTTAAACTAGAAGATGTCCTGCGCGTTGCAGCGGAAATTTGTGGTATGCATATGCAAAGTTCAGAGGACAAAGATTTACCATGTAACTAAAATATAAGCACACAATCTCTGATGTGCATATATAGGATAATTATGTTCAGGAGGATGCACATAAGCTAAGCAACACGTCTGATAAAAAGGATGTTTCATGCAGGAAAAATCATGTCAACATTCTTTTACAATGCTTAAATGTTAGCCTCACAACATACATGCCAAACATTATCAGGAATGGTTAATTAATCTCAGGTTAATTAACAAGTTGCTAACGGAAGTGTTACTGTACGAGACGTTGGACCATGAGCTTTTCGTGGACTTGATCGTGGCCTAAGCCTAGGCCCACAACTCCCTACGAGACGCATATATATTCAACGTGTTGGCCAGTGCAGCCAACACACTTACTCCCTCCTAGCACAACCCTAGCCGCCATTCACTGGTCGTCTTGTTGTGCCATCTCCAGCGATCCCATCCCGCCGGCCGCGTGTAAGGCCGGACGGGAGAGTGGGCCTCCGGAATCCCATCCTTCGAGCAGTGGCGTAGCTACAACAAAAAACTTGGGCGGGCCAGTACAAAGAAGGCTTGCTATTTTTGGAACGAGATTCTCTAACATCACGAAGAGATGTTAGGGAAGCTAGAGTACCCTGACATCCCTTCTTCAAATCCAATGATTAAGCCTAAAATTATTTGAATTACTTTGCAAATTAAAAATCTATTTTATACATTTACAATAATTACATATAAACAAAATTATGGTGTAATAAAATTAATTTCGGATTTTATTTTCTATGAACAGTAATTGCACATATTGTCTTTGCTACAGTGTCCGTGACATCCCTTCTTCATTCTGCACTGGGATTGCACTATAGCTTCGTGACATCTCTTCATGATGTTAGAGGATCCGTTCCCGCTATTTTTACTAACACGACTCAGTATACCCATCAATGTCCATTAAACATGCTACAGCATGGGCGGGCCATAGCCTATTTTGCTAACATGTAGCTCCGCCGGTGCCTTCGAGATCATTGTAACAGCCAGAGACCGACACGCTCCAAATGTCTTCCATGTTTTCATCATAGTCGCGTTTATTATTTGTTTGTTGCATTCATCATTGCACCATTCGCATTGCATCAACACTCTGTTCTTGTCATTTTTTCTTTCAAAACCTGCATCTGTTTGTAGTTGCCGATTCTCCCCGCTCTCGTCGTTGACTATTTCAAGATCAACCACACTTGCATGCATCCATGGCATCGTTAAATAATTATTTCCCAAGTGAGAATAAAGCATTCTCGAAATGGGTTGAAAATTGGCATGCGGTCTTATTATATTCTAGATAGATCATCTGTCAAAATTTCATCGCATTTGGAAGTCGTTTGATATCCCATCCGTTATACTATAGCGGCACTATAGTCGGTTTAATCGTCAGATGTTTTGGCAAATAAACTTGTTGTCAGTCCTCTCATTTCCCTCTCACCTCAGCCCATGGCCTCTCTACACAGCCACAATCTGCCCTCCTAAGACGAGCTAACCCTCTCTCTCGCTAATCCTAAGGCCCATCCAAGCATCTCTAATTTTCAGCTCACCTAAATCTCTAATTAGAATAGTGCGACTAGGCGAGCACCCATGAGTGGAACGACGCCGCTCAGAGGAGGATGGACGAGGCTGGGTGCAGAGCTGCAGATAAGAAACGAGTTGCATCTTACTATGTCCAACAAAACCGCCTGAAAAACCACTCTAATCGGTGTTAGGGGTGATTTTCACCTGGTTTAGGAAAGACTAGGGGGTTAAATAGCTGGTTTTAGACCTTAGGAGGTAAACTGGGCAGTCTGTAAAACCCCAGGGGGGGTATGTGGACTTCTTTCGCTTCCAAACGGTACTAATTGCGAGGCTCATCAGGAAGTCAAAAATAAATTATGCCGGTGAATTGTGTCGAGGTGAACAAAGGTGGTTGTGTTTAATCAGAAGGCTACCTATACTTCAAGCCTTGATCGACGGCTAGAATTAATTGGGGTGACGTGTCTTAAGGAGAAGCTAAAGAATTACTTGTAGTGGGGAGCTTCTATTTAGATAGTATAGTAGATAAAACAAGATACAAGGTACCAAGGAATCCTTCAAAGTAGATCTACCCGGAGAAAAAAAAACATAAACGACTACGCTAACGAGAAAAAGCATAGAAAGGCCGAAAGACAACGCCACATCCGGGTTTTTTTTTATAGTCGAGATGACGAGGAAACATAAAATATAGTGTAATGAATATTTATTTGCAGTTGAAATGAAAAAACATACATTCATGTGGCTTTAGGGTCCTTTTTGTTATCTTGCCCCAGGCCCCTCAAATGGGACCAGGCCTATTTGATGGTTTCAAGTAGTTGAAGACAGTGTGCCCCTCTGCCTGTTGGAGCTCCTCATGAAGGAGATGCCGCGACATAAGCCTAGTCTCGCGGAAGTAGTGGACGTGACGATCCACCTCGGTGATGGACAGACGATCATGGGTGCACGAGGCCCGGTCGCCCATCCTAAGGCAGATCTCACCCTCGCCTCAAACAACGCCATCACTGACCATCTACTCCTGCTCGTAGTTATGCAGAGGCCGGGCGTGTGTTTCATTATGAGCTAATAAAATCCGCCCTTTATTCAAAAAAAAATCTACTCCTGCTCGTGAATGACATGGACGCCGACGTGTTCAAAGCACTCCTCCAGTTCATCTAGACCGAGTCACCACCGCCGCAGCTCGAGACTGCACTGCCAGAGAATGTGGAGCGGCTGCTCACAACACCGGACAGGTTTGAGCTGGAGAAGCTGAAGCTCCTCTGCGAGAACGCGTTGTGCAGGCAAATTGACGCCAGCTCCGTGGCCGCGTGCATGCAGTTCCTCATGAAGAACACACCGACACATGGGCAACCAATTAGTACCAATGTATTATGAATTTACCAGCTAGCTAGTATGTTACTCCAATCATAAAATTTTATGAATTTATTATACTCAACTAAGAGATTTGTCTCCTTCGAAGATCAGATAACAGGGCTTTGCTTTTTAAGCTAAACAATTGAACAATAGCACACTGTTTGTAGTTCTGTTGACTGAACTGAAGGACCGTCACCGAAGTCTTTCTTCGTGGACCATCTTTTTTTACTTCCGTATGACACACCATTGAGAACAATGGACAAGGAACTATACAAAACTAGGTTCAAGCCTTCTAAGAAGGCATTATCGTATACACAACCTCTGATTCTAGCTTGTCCAACTTTTGTACTCAAGAAAAAGAAAATGAAGAGCAAAGAAACGACAAAATTTGGATTTTATTTTGTTTGGTTTCATTGACCAAGTAATAATAGTATTGTGGTAAGCGCTTATAATTTGTGTAGCTCAGTCAATAGATTAATCAAACAAACAATCGATGGGAAAAAAGTTAGCAAACTTTGCTAGCTCATGGTGATTTCTATTGATGTCAATTTCTCTTTCGCGAGTGAAACATAAAGTCTGAGGCAACCCATCCGATACAAGGTGCTGAGAAGAACATCTTACTTAGACCACAATTAGTTACAAACGAACATCAAGTAAAGAAACACACACACACACACACACACACACACACACACACACACACACACACACACACACACCTTGAGAATATCAAAATCTTCAAACACAAGAGCGCGCCTTGACCAAGGTTGAAGCGAATACAATACCTAGATTTGGGAATGGCAAACGACTTGCAAAATATGCCTTCTTCTCTTCAAAGCAAGATGGACCTCGTCATGGTGCCATCCGTCTATCACTGAAGAGACCCCCTTGCCCTGGCTTGAAGTGTACCTAACCAATAGACGATAGAGAACTCACCCTAGAGCATGAGCGTCAACTCGAAACTAGACCACGAAGCAGATGTGCATGTCGTGATTTGTTATCATCATGTATGTATTGCTTAGTTAATGCATGGCAATGGCAAAAAAGCAGTACATTTTCTGTTGAAATGAAGGTTTTGTAGTCCCTAGCTCATCACGGATAACTCATCCACTTTAGTTCCTCTGCATAATCATATTTATCAATTATTTCATTTACTCTTAGAAAGAACCATATGCTAATGATTAGTGGAGGTACACCGTCGATTTAGGGAGTCTTACTGAATTTCTGGAGTTGTTTTACGTTTTTGTGAGGGAATTTTCTCGACTCGCTAATCTATATTATTCCAGTTCGGGTATCCTCTCGGTGCTCACATCAGCCGTGTGATACAACATATCACGACTCCCTTCATGCCCTTCTTGCATAATGTTAAATTTTCTAGACAACATAATGATCGACCCACTGGTCATGCTTGTATTGTTGTTCCTCATGAGGCATGAGTTACACCATTCAGTGGCATCACGCTTACCCTGTGCTTTACTTAGACGTTCTGGTGGCCATTGCTCACCACTATATATACATTGTTATATCTAAACCATTTGATATCAGTCCTTCCTATGTTGGTTGTCAGGCCATGAGGTGCTACATATTCCACGATGAGCTTTTTTTTATGACTTGCTGACAAGCTGAGATTTTAGAAGAAACTGGTAGGAGATGTGGGCCATCCTCTCCCCGCTTGTCGGAATGTTGCAGATTTCATAAGATTTCGACTTTCAACCACGCAGCTGCAAACCAGAGCAGCAAGACTAGATTGGCCAATTTTACATGAGTTCAATGGCCACCGCCCTGGCGCAGTTCAAGCGGCACCGACCGGTGCTCGGTGCCGAGATAGGCATGGATGTAATTCGTCTCGTCACCGGGTAGCCTGAACGTGGTCGAGGCCTCGTCTGATGGTTTAATAAAGTAGATGAAGACAATTTGCCCCTCTGCCCTGTCATGTAAATCCCCCTCGTGTACTTGTCGACTATTGCTCAAAAAGGAAGAAAGAGCCATCAATTAGTTATATTTTTTGCTACTCTGCAGTATGTTTAAAATCTTTTATTCCTTCCTGTGTACCATACGAACAATAAACCGCCATTAATCAAATTCATACTATATGTAGTCAATAGTCCGCGCGCGTTTCTGAACAATTTGCCACGAGTGCTCGAGAGCAAACTGGAACAAAGGAGGGCAGTCACCGCAGCGACCCTGGTGAAAAATAACAGAACACAGGACTGATGAGGCGTGCTGGTTTACCGAACAGCAAGAAGCTATACATATTTCATTTCATCTCATTGCATACACATTCAATGATATTTTTCCAATTCTTTGATCCTCGAAACATAATGGATAAATGCTGCCAATAATGAATAAAACTGTGTGCCCATAGTGCAAACTAGAGAAGCTGCCACCTCAAAAGAAGAAATAACAGCAGAAACTGTTGTCGAAGGACAAGGAAATTAACAGCTGGGCGATAATGCAGCACACTAGAGCAGATTATGTGGAGCAACACGCTTTAACCAGCAAAACCGTTTGTACAACACAATTCCACATGATTCAGACATAGCCTGAGGTTGCCGCGGTCGTTTTCCTCTTCCACATTTAAACAGTTCATTTCATCAAAGGTTGTAATGATTTCAGGACGGTAGAGGGAGCAAAAGCTATCAATACACTATGTGGACGAATAAATATATATCTAGAACAACAACCAAAATATCATGGTCGCACTTCCACACGTTATCGGACCTACGAGGTGATAAGAAATAAATTAGCTGGCGTTGTCACCCCGCCAAGAGCTTGTGGTCAAGCGAATTCAGCAAACATCGCCGTCGAGACGATTGAATCATCGACCCAACTTAACGCCTAATACCACCGCTGCCGCCGCCACCACCACCACCACCAGGTCCTCCTGCTTGCCCCCTTGGACCCTTAAAACGAGCAAACTGCAGCCGCAGTTGAGGTGAACTGCGGTCATGTTCATCAAACTTATAGCCTGCAAAATTAACAAAACAGATTAGCCTCATATTTGCAGTATTTTATTATTAAGTGACAATGCTGCGTGCAAGAGCTAAGCATCTAGACAGCAAAACAGCAAAACAGAACAAGCGTTTCAGCTAATAAATGAATAATATTCCATTCATGATATGCCTAACCAATTCGAAGCAGGTGCCTAGCAGACAACACCTTGCCGCAGAATAATCACTAGATCATGGTATGCCTAAATTAGTTTGCTGTTCATTGAAAATGCTTTCTGTACTACGATGCTGTTCACTTCTGCAAGGCGTCAGCAAACTCTTTTCATGAGTGCGTTTCATACATTGCCCTTGACTAGCTTGATTCTATCTAGCCGGAGAAATTAACAATGAGCGACTGGTCACCAACCGTCTCTCTGGGACAAGTGCAGCAGAATAGCGCAGCAAGCATCACTAATGGGTAGTGTTCATATCAGGGCATAATATACCTTGCTAAATGGGTGGCAAAATGACAGACAGGATGCAATCCAAGAGTACGAGCAAGGCACAACACAATCTTGTATTAACAATAGACGGTAAATATCAATAGCATTTTCTACTATATAGATTGTTCAGGCACAAGCCTAGTCTCAAGTCCAGGTTATAAAACCTAGGGGGGGCATTATCACCTGAACATCATCTATCACCAAGTAGCATAATCACCAATGACCACTAGGTGCTATGTGAAGCAACGGGCGATGACAAAAAAGATGTTGGGCAATTACTTCACACCAAAATAAAGGATATATAGTGACTTAAGTTGAATGAGTTTGATTCTACCAACACAAGCTGACAATATTGGCTTTTGGCTAAAGGATTCAAACGACCACAATTCCTCACAATGTTACAAACACCTATGCGAATTTTGGGACATGAATTATTCGAATTTATGTGTATGGTAGAACTATGAGATAATTGGCACTCCAAGGAAAAGAAAAGAAATCATAATACCTCTGTAAAGAAATCATACTAGTGATCTAAATGATCTTAGATTTCTTTAGAGGGAGTACTAGTTAAGAGCAAACAGAATTTAGTTTGATGAGTATCTATTCATGCCAAGTTCGCCGATTTCACCTTGCAAAGCTTCCATGGCAATAGCTGCTTGAGCAGCATTAGTGAAATCAACAAAACAGAGGACGATTGGATCGCCGCCAGGCTGTCAGAAGCAAAGAGTTAGAAGAATAAATGAAAATCAAATGTGAGGCAAGACCTGACAAACGCCCAATAGCTCACTTACATGTCTTGGTTCTTTGTTTACAAGCCTCACCTCCTGAAAACCAACAAATGGTCGAAAGATATCTAGGTGGAAAAGTGAAGGACCCACAGCTAAAAAATGAAGGCATATTACGAAGGACAACAAGTGCAGAGAGTTACAGAAAAGGTGTAGGTTTTAAGGATACGAGAAACTTCTCGACGTTCACAATCAGGAGGGATGCCTTCAATAAACAAGGTGTTTGAGGCATCTGGGGGAAGGGGAGGCTCTGGCATTCCACCACCAAAACCAACATTCCTGCCATTCATACCCCCAGCAGCCATCCCCGGACGATCATCAGCTTGGTAGCCACCAGCACTGGCTCCCGCGGTAGGCCTGACAGATCCACCAGCAGGTCCAGCGCCATAGGACTGAATTTGCTGAAGATAAGAAAACAATTAGCTGAGAGTATTGTTTACAAAATGAGTAATCAGGAAAAAGGATGACATATACCCCAGTACGCAGAAAACGCTCATAGGAAGCATTAAGAGCCTGTGTATCTCTCACGGCAGCATATCCTGGCCTTTCTTCATCACGAGGGTAATAGCCAGCCATTTCAGGAGCACCAGGTCCATCTACAAAGGGGAGGAAAGCTAGCAGTAAATACAGGTCACAAGACATATTTTTGCAGACCTTTTCCCAGAACATTCATAGTTTTATAGCATCCACATAATTAGAGACAGTGTTCTCTGCCTCTCCCAAGCCGTCCGTTTATTGTGCTGGATTCGGATATTGGTTGAGAAGATAGGCCAAAATCACTATTTTGACCTTGTCGGGATGCTTTTCCCAGAACATTTATAGGTTTATAGCAACCATAGAATTAGAGACAGTGCTGACTGCCTCTCTCAAGCCGTCTGTTTAATGTACTGGATTTGGATATTGGTTGAGAAGATAGGCCAAAATCACTATTTTGACCTTGTCAGGATATTTTAGCATGATCTGAACCCATCCAGATTTTCTAGCACGATCTGACCCTTTTGGTAACGCCAAGCCTTGTGGCGTTTCTGCCCCACCTAGACACACCAAACCGGCCAGCGTTTCTTCCCTAAATAGACAAGTGGCCACAGGCACACATTGCTGGAAACACCACAAGCAATGGCGTTTCTTCTTGGGGCAGCAATGCCACAGGCCACGGCGTTTCCACTTTCCAGTAACGCGCTGTGGTTTGGCGTTTCTGCCCTGCCACGTAGGAGGTGAAATGCTACTCGGCCAGGTCGTGACCAGGCCAGAAACGCCCGGCGGTTTGCCATTTCTATATGTGGGCCAGAAACGCTGGAAGCCACAGCATTTTGTGTAAGTTTTCTGGCAAGGTCAAAACAGTGAATTTGGCCGAGAAGATATACTGAAACCAGTGTGGCATGGACAACTCTAATCAACAGAAGTGTTGGCTCACAGTACAGCTTGCCGTCATCACAGTAATAAACAACGACTAGAACCAAGCAATCAAATCAAAAGTTCACAACAAAATCTGCACTTTTCACCCAACTTCATCCTAAATCGAAACGCAAGCATGCAAAATCCCAGTCTGCACTCGCACAGCAGCGCCTTTAAAAGTCGACGAGGCTTAGCGCATGAATCCACCTGGACAGTACCGATTTCAGCACCATTAAACCGAGAGATCGCGCAAATTTACCCGCTTTTTCAAGGGCCGAATGCCTGAAATCTACGCCCCTGGATGCAAAATTCCCGCAAAATACGCTTGATTTCGCGGCAGTGACAGTCGGCGCAGAGCTCAGGCAACCGAACGCGACTCGAACGGAGGCAGCGAGCGCCGCGCCTGCTCCGGGACGGCGTCGGCCCGGGCGCAGGCCAGGACGAAGCGGATCGATTCGACCAGACGCGGCGGCGCTAAAACCCTAGGCATCCGAATCCGGTGGGGCGGGAGAAGGAACGGATCGGGTAGACGGGAGGGTGCGGGGGAGGAAGAGGGAGGGGAGCGAACCGGCGGAGTAGTCGCCGGGGCGGTGGCGCTTGAGGGGCTGCTGCCCGGCGGCGGCCAGCGACGACTGCGGGGCCCCGGCGGAGGGGGGCGGCATATGCTGCTGCTGCTGCTGGCGCTGAAGGTCGGCGTACCTCCAGTACGCGTCCGCCATGGCTGCCGCGCCGGCCGGCCGAAGGTTCTGGATGCCGCCGGAGGGAGAGAGTGGTGGGGGGGAGCCCGGGCGAGCGTGTCGAGCTCTGTTTTTTTCGGACGAGTAGGCGGCTGGATCACACCGTCGGCTCCTCTGACACGCACAAGGCGTGAACGGTCCGGATCGGCTCCACGAGCGCAGTAGTCTCGAATGAAAGTGGGCCGAGCCAGCCTAAAACATAAGCCCAGTATCTCAGAACTGGTAAAAATTTGGGTACCGTTCGACATGAGTGATGAGGTATCACAAAACTTTGCCTCAAAAAAAAAAAACTATCACAAAAATGATGAACAATAAAAATACAATGAGAAAAACAATGAACATCGCGCCAGGGCTCCCCCGAAGGCAAAGAAGCCCGTCGGAAAGTGGTCACCGCAAGATGCATCGGTCCTGGCTGCGGCTCGCGTGAGAAAGAAGGCGTCGACTGCACTGATGGCGTTCCCACCTCGCGCCACCGGCTCCTCCAGCGTCGCCTATGGCCTATTCTGATCCCCTACCGTTGTCGTCCAAGGTTGAGCTAGTGTCTCCCATCGCCACCACCGCTAGGACCACCAGCTTGTTCGGTGAAATGACTAGAGATAGAAAAAATCTTTTTCAGTTTTCACTAAATGTCGTGTGCTCTTTTTTGTATGAAATTGTGGTGTGGTATGTGTGTGTTTTGTTCACACTTGATGTATGTAGTGTGGATGATGAAACTTCTTTTGCAATACATCTGTGTTGAACCGGAATTTCCATCACAAGATTTTCCATCTCAACAATGTGCATCATAAGATCAAATTCTTGACATGGAAGATGAGGGCTTTGTTGTTCCAACTCAATACGGAAGAGTACCAAAGAAGACAAGATGTTGTGTGACGCATTGCTCGAGAATTTTTAAGGGCAAAGGAAAGAAGAAGGGTGGAGGGAAAGACAACACATTTGGTTTGCACCATTGTTGGATGGAGATTTGCAATGAGGAGAGGTGGAAAGACCTCCAATGCAATGAAAATCAAAAATAAGAAGAAGTGACGCAACTCGGTTGGACATGCTTTACAAGTTGACAACGATGATGATGCATCAAGTGTCAAGGAGGGAAAAGAAGTCCCACTCCCAACTTGGTTGCTACCAAGAGGGCCAGTGGGAGTAAGAAAGGCAAGGAGAAGTTGAAGAAGGGAGGAGACAAAGACTACAAGGAATGTGCAGACTTGCTCTGACACATGAGAACTGGGAATAATATCGTCAGAGTTCGAAGGAACCAACACCACATATGGAGGAAACACATGGATCATCTCCCAACAAGTCTGTGCTAAGCACCAGGCAGCGACACAAAAGAGTGCAAGAACTAGGAATGAGGATAAGGGATGTACTCAACCGGATAACTCAGCAACGGTATGACCAAGAATGTGTAACGGAAATTCTTATTGAGACCTAGAGGATAAAATGCATAGATAAGGACCAGCCGACATAGTCATCTTCCCCAACTCCAACTGAGAAGAGGAGAATGATGGTTCTGGCCGCATCCAGGAGCCTATTGACCGGAGAGGCTTCGAACCACACCTCCATGGAGCAGCCATTGAGGAAAATGATGCCCAAGCTGAGGAGGAAGATGAATGTGAGATGATGGCTCCTCCGCCCTGAAAGTCTCCTCCAAGATCTATCTATCAATAATCCAAAAGTCACTAGGGACACAAAGTCATATAATATATAGACATGGCAGAGCAGAGGGGCAACCCCTCTCCTCCTCTCCACATGCCAATAGATCTATAATACATGCAGCTCACATGCGAGAGACAGGTTAAAGCGTCGGTTGGTCGCCTGGCTGGGGTAGTTCCCTTTTCTAAACTACGGGAACATTTATTTCCATTATTTTCCTTCCTTTTTTCCTTTTTCAACACATGTCTATATTTTTTATACACATTGCACATTTTTGTATACATCACGAATATTTTTTCAAATACATGCTTAACATTTGTTCAAATACGTGTTTTTGATTTTCATTTTTTTTCATACACATTGTACATTTTTTGCATACATTTAAAACATTGATTTATAAACGTTTAACATTTTTCAAACACATGTTTTTGAAAAAAACCAAATACATCTTAAACAAATTTTCAAATACAACCATTTTTTCAAATGTTCTAAAACATGTTTTATACTATGCCAACATTTCGGCAGATTGTGGAAACATTTTTAAAAAATGTCAAGGACATATTTTCATAACACGTGAACATTTTTTTAAATACAACATGATTTTATTTTATGCGTATTACAAATCATTTTTAAATTACACAAATATTATCTTTACATTGCATATTCATTTAAAAAAATGTCGCATACATTTTTGAAACAAGTGTTTTTACTCATGTTTTACACTGCATTATTTTCTTTTCAAACTCAGGTTTTTATTTTTATTTTAATTAATAATATGCTTTGGTTTATATGTATTTACAATATTTTTGGATATAATAAAAACTAAAAAACAACTCAAATGATAAGTGCCACACGTCAAATACGTTTCACGCCGGCCCTGATGTTTTCGATTGCAATTTCTAGTCATGCAAGGATGTCAATTTCTAGTGGCACATAGCAAGTTTCTGTCAAAAATAAACTGAAGCACAAAAGTTGGCATGCTTGTATAAAGTTGACATCCTCACATCACTAAATTTTTCGTAAAGGGGTTTGGAGTTGTCATGTGCTCGTGCCAAGTGGCATGTACTTATCAGGGTCCAAAAACAAATTAAAAACAGGAAAATAAAACGAACTAACAGGGAAGTTACCTGGGCCGGCCATTTATAGTGACGGCCAGAAAGGAGGAGAGTCCTGGGCACGTCTATGTCTCGCTTCAATCGAGACACTAGTATGTCTCGCTGATGGCAGCCGCCCGATTGGACCGTCCTTTAGCGTTTAGCGTTTTTGTATATTGCGGACTCAGGCCTTTAGCGTTTTTGTATATTTTTTTCCTATCTTGCATTATTTTATTTTTTTGGTAATATTTGGAAATATTCTGAGTACGTCCATCATAAAATTCACTTTATATACAAAAGTTGAAAAATGTTAACCATGCATGTTAATCATGCATTAAAAATATTAAATGTGTATAGAAAAAAAGTTTCCGAAGGATACAAAACATATACAATGCCTATGGAAAAAAGCAGAAAGCAAAAAAATATGTATTTATTATACATTTTATTCATGCATTTACAAAATGTTAAATGTGTATAGAAAAAGGTTTCCAATGTATACACAAAATGTATAGTGTGCACGGGAAAAAGTAGATATAAAAAATATCAATGTAAAAAAATATAATCATGTATTCGGACAATGTTAAACGTGTATATAAATAATGTTCTTGAAGTATACAAAAAGTGTATAATGTATATGGAAAAAGTGGACATCAAAAAATATATGTTCAAAAAAGTTAATCATGAATTTGAAAAATGTTAAACATGTACCCCCTCCGTTCCTAAATATAAGTCTTTTTGGAGATTTTAATGCGGACTATATACAAAGCAAAATGAGTGAATCAACACTGTAAAATATATCTATATACATCTGTATGTATCCCGTATTAAAATCTCTAAAGGGTCTTATAATTAGAAATGAAGGGACTATGTATAAATGTTCCTTATATATATGTGAAAATATGAAATGTTTAATGAAAAGTATACATTAAAATATATATTTAGAAAATGTTAATCATATATTTTTAAAATGTTAAATGTGTATATAAAAATGTTCTGCATGTATACATAAAATGTGCAATGTGTAGTGAAAAAGTAGATATTAAACATATAAGTTGTCAAAACTGTTAATCACATATTTAGAAAATGTTAAACATGTATATAAATTTTTTTCGGGTGTATATGATAGTTGTATGAAAAAACAAAGAAACAATATAAACCGAAAAGGAAACAATAAAAGCAAGGAATACTAAAAAAGAAAAGCAAAAAATTGATTAAGACGGTGAAAGAAATGATGAAAAATGATTAAAATAATATAACACCATGACATAAAACGAGCGAGCGAGTGACAGTGTTAACGGCCCCGCCCTTATGCACGAGCCCTACAGGCGAAACGGATGCTAGTCTCGCTATAAGCAAGATATAGCATTCGCACATAATCTCTCTCAGAGGACTAGACGGGGAGCAACTATTTAAGAAGCGCTTGTTCGGGAGCCTTCCCATGGGTCACTTGGGATGCGCTGAGAGCACACCCTCCGGATTTTTTTCTATTTTTCTGCAAGCGTTCTCGGTTTTTTAGATGTTTTTTCGGTTTTTTGTTGTTCAGTTGTGCATGGGTTTTCCTAAGTTTTTCAACAAAAAAATTGTGCGAAAAATCGCACTTTTTTTTGCTTCTGCGAGAGGCACAATTTTGCTTCCGCGAGAGGCACGGTCCTACCTCTCGGAAATGGAAAAATGCATTTTCTTGTTTTTTTCCTTCTGTGAGAGGCACGGGGGCACGACCGTGCCTCTCGAAAACGAAAAACATGTGCTTTTTTTCTTCAGCGAGAGGCCTGGTTTTTCCTCCGCGAGAGTCACAGATTTGTTTCCGCGAGAAGTACAATTTTGCTTCCGCGAGAGGCACGGCCGTACCTCTCGGAAATGGGTTTCCGAAAGGGAAAGAAAACGTGCTCTCAGTGTGGTTTTTTTCGTCTGCTTTTTTGTTAAAAAAGTTCGTCAAAATATCAATATGAGATCTAGTTTTGAAGATCTCGACGCAGGAAACCCAACTATGAAAACGGTTTGAAATTTGAACGCATGGTTTATGAGATAAAACATTTTAAATAAACAAATATACGAAAAAGAGAACTTCAAAGTTACAATAAATGGCACACACACAGCATATGCTATTTGTCATAGTCTGTGAAGATGTAAGTGGTCTTTGGAAGAAATACTTCTCAACTACTCCCCCCGGTTCATAATGCAATGACTATAGATTTTTTGAGAAGTCAAACTTTGCAAACTTTGACCAAGTTTGTAGAGAAAAATATTTATATCTACAATAGCAAAAATATATAATGTGAAACTACATTTTATGATAAATTTAGTGATATATATTTCACACTCTAGATGGAAATATTTTTCTTCATAAACTTGATCAAAGTTTATGAGTCTGCCTCTGTTATGGCCGTCTCACGTTCTCTCTTGCAAGTTGCAGCTGCCGCCCTGCCCGGCCGCCTTTCGCTTGCAACGACGGCGACTTCCAAGCTCAACCATTCCGTGGCCAGGGAGGAACGGCCAAACGAGTGGCGAAACCAAGACCAGCTGACCTATGCATGCAGTACCAGTATTTTGTTCACTTTTATTCACTTTTATTCCGCCGCTCTGTTTCTCGACTAGGAGGGACATGCCAATTACCAGTATTTTGTTCACTTTTATAAGACTTTGTAGACAATTCAGACATCACCCAAAACAGTGCAATGTGGGCTGTCTGAAACGTCTTATAAATGTGAACGGAGGGAGTAGCAGTTAAGGGCATCTGCAACGCTGCCCCACAAATTTGCTTCGGCATTTGTCCATGGACACTGTTAACGGAGGCCGTCATTCAACACTGCTCGCATACATTTGATCAACTATTTGAATTAGTCGGACAAAATTTATGCAAACCGGCCGGAGTTCAACAAGCTGGGATAGAAAATAGCATTCTTATTCGGATAGAATATAGCATCCAAAATTAAGCTATACTAGCAAATATGCCCGTGCGTTGCAACGGGGAAAATAATCAGATTATGCACATATCGCAGACATAAAAAGAGCCCGAAACATATGCCAAGATGAGATAAAGACTTTTAAAACGCCATTTTATAACCTATGTCTGAAAGTGTGTGGTTATTCTGCACCCAAGTCTAGATGCTCTTGGGTGTGAACAGTAAAACAATTTAAAATAGCAAACAATCAAAAATTACAAAAAAGAATTATGGTGCAAGATGGTCGAATGTGTGGTATCCGTGCCAAATTTAGTGGAGCTTGGACATTCAAGAAGCTCGTGAGAAAAAAGACAAATTTCGGTCCTTTGGGAAACATTGAAAATATGCACTGTTTATAGCCAAATTTGTCTTTTTTTGGCGCGAGCTCCACGAATGTCCTTTACCCACGAAATTGTTTGCACGCACCTGGTGAACTCAACCGTCTTGCTCGAAAAAGTTTCAGATTTGTTTTGAAGTTTTCTGCTATTTTTTTATTTTATTGGTCATCAGGTGCAGATGAGTCTGGGCACCATTTTAAATTATCGTTCTTAAAAAGCCATTTCAAAAATTAAAAACATGATGGTCTCATCACGATTTGATTTACTAAGACGCCACAAAAAAATATGAATAAAATTCAACAAATCTAGAGAATCTCTGTTTGCGTCGGTCCAGAGGACCACCAACATCCCCTAACTTACTATTTTCCTTCCTATTTTCTGATATTGTCTTATGAAGTCAAAACCACAAGAAGATGAATAAAATTAGCTCTGCATAACTGGTTGATGCATGATAACACTACTTTGATGTAAGGCAAGCGCAGGATAGGAGGATGGAATATATTCAAAAAAAAAGACAGCATTGCATATTCACACATATGATAGTAGGATGGAATATGTATGAACAATAGTAAGCAGAAGACATTTCAACAAAATTAGAAGAAATGAAAGCTAGTCACTATATGAACATGCATCCAATATCACTCTATCATGTAAAAAGTGTCTCGTCATAAGTGTCATTTCAAGACATTGGAAGCAGTACAATTTAGAAAACAATACAAGATGCAACCAACGTCACACTTCTAAGTTAAATTTGTCTTATGGGTAAGTGATCGTTGCAGGTATAAGTTATAAACTAAGCAGATGCAATTCAACAAAATCAAAAGCAATACAAACTAGACATCATACGGAACACGCTACCACATATAACAGTTCCAAGTTATAGCAAGCACCTGTGATGGTGGAGTAGGGGAGATGTGCTCATCATCTACACGTATGTTCTAGAAACAGGATCACGTGTCATATTCACAAACATTATGTGTAAAGTAAGCAGATGCAATTTAACAAAGTTAGAAGAAATACAAGCTAGACATCATACGCAACATGCAACCACATATAATAATGCCAAGTTAGAGCAAGCACCTGTGATGGTGGAGTAGGGGAGATGTGCTCAACATCTACATAGCTATGTTGACTGTCCAGCCTTGTGTTGTCTTACAAATCTTGTTGGGAGGGCGGCGGAGTAGAATCTGTAGAGACCCTCTGTTTGAGTTGCTCTGAAGGACCACCATATCATTCATTGTCGGACTAATTTCTTTCAACTGTATTGATTTGGCATTGTGAAGTCAAACCGATAAGAAAAAGAAATAAAATTTGTTCTTCAGAGCATGACACGGACGAACACTACTCGGATGAAAGGCAAACGCATGATACGAGGATGTAATATGTATGAAAAATAGGACGACGTGACATATTCACACCTATGATGTGGTAACTAAGCAGAAGACATTTCAACAAATTTGAAGCACTGCAAGCTAGACACCATATGAATAATGCAACCAATATCACTCTGCCAAGTTCAAACTATCTGGCGTTTCAACAAATTAGAAGCAGTACATACTAGAAATCATATGCAAGACACAACCAATATCACAGTGGCGACTTAAAAGTGCCTTATCATAAATGACTGATGTGGGATATGCAAGAACAGTAGTTTGATGTGAGAACATGGTGTGATCAGATATAGTATGTTCTAAAAACAGAAACACATGTCATATTCACATATATTATATGTAAAATAAGTAGACGCAATTCAACAAAATTAAAAGCAATACAAGCTAGACATTATACATAACATGTAACCATATATAATGGTATCGAGTTAACTGACACCGATGGCGCTAAACAGGAAATGTCACCTTGCCCGACCGACTTTTCCCATGCGACGACGACGGCAACTTTCAAGCTCAAGCATTCATTCCGTGGCCAGGAGGAATGGCCAAACGAGTGGCTTCGAAACCAAGACCAGCTGACCTATGCATGCATGCATGCACCTACACCTAGTGCTCTGCTCACTCAACTTGTTCAAAATATTGTCATTTCATAGTGCTCACCAACTCCAGCCCAACCCGCTACACCAGCTGACCTATAGTAGTACGTACAATAAATTCAATGCCATATATAGTACTTTGTCCATTGTCTATTTTCGGTACCTAGCCGAAAAAGTGTTGATGTACCACCATGTAAATGTATATCCAATTCCCCGTCACAAATCCAGAGGCTGACAGACCTTCACCACATGCAGCAGGTCAACGGCCCAAAAGCAGAAGCTAATGTTATGGTACGGCCACCAGCATTAGCTGGTTTTATTAGAAGAGAAAGAAAAAAAGGCGATGAGCCGGCTTAATCTGCGACTACTGTCACTCCTGCCGAAGCGAACCACTACCAGCCCCACGCTCTGTTTCTCGACCGGGAGGGAGATGCAAATTACTAGTAGCAGTTAAGGGTATCTGCAACGCTGCCCCGCAAATTTACTTCGGCATATGTCCGCGGACATTGATCTCGGAGGCCGTTATCTAACGCTGTTCACATACATTTCATCAACTATTTGAACTAGCCGGACAGAATTCATGCAAGCCGGCCAGAGTTCATCAAAATTCGGATAGAAAATAGCATTCTTATTCGGATAGAAGGTGGCATCCGAAATTAAGCTAAATGGCATTTCACCAAGCACCTGTACGGCGTGGTGTCATGAAGGGCGTCGCAGGGGGACGGAGTGTACCTGGGTACAAACGGCTCCAGAGTGGACAACGTCGTCGCAAAGGTGAGCAGACACGTCGATGCTGGTTGCACACGTCCGGCAATGCCTCTATGGCGGACGGAGAGGTACAACGACGACGACGAAGGTGGAGGGTACGGATACACAATAAAGGGGAGAAATGGCAAAGTGGAAGGAAATGGGATAGGGAGGGGATTGGGCGGGTCGGGGATGTCGCAGTCCTACGTGTCTGCTGTCCGGACTCCCGCAACACCCCTCCCCCCACTTTATTTACACTTTTCGGGAGAAAGCACGTCCGAACCACCGAGCGGACCAATACAGACCTGCGTTGGATGACAGAACACGTCCGGACCGCGTGATCCGGACGGTTGCGGGCAGTTTAAGGGTTGGCGTTAGAGATGCCCTAAGTTAAGCTCCCGTATCCATCCATGGCGTCTTTATACTGACGAAAGGTGCATATATAGCCGGGCTTCTTCGACTCAAGGGATTTCCATAGAATTTTGGAGGAATCAAATTCGTAAGTTTTTTTTCCTACATTAGTTGTTCGATTCAGTCATTTGTATTAGATTCCATAAAAATTTAATACCTACTCAAACCTCTTGGAAAAAGTTCTCTTTTTTGATGCAATCAAACAAACTCGAAAGCTTAGGATTTCAGCGAACATGACATTTCAATCATTCATTTTCTTATTCCTGCGTTTTTACAATCATGCAAGTAAAGATGACCTAAATGTTTTACTCCCTGCACTTCAAAATACTTGTCGTGATTTTAGTTCTAAGACCACGACAAGTATATTCGAACAAAGAGTGTATAAACCAACCAACCAGGCGAACTAGAGCAATTCAAACAAACCCATCCCTAATTGACTAAGCCTAGAATCTTGACACGATAAATCACTATACAAGAGGGTCGAGACAAGAAAGACTTAACCTCCAAAACAAATTACCCCCAAAGACATAGCAGTAGTACATATATATAACAATAACGAACAAACATCAAAATTTGGTGGTACCAGTAGTACTACTCATCCAGCTGACCACCTATATACCCAACCCACTGTAGTGCTCAGTCGCTCAAGTAGTGCTCACCAGTTCCAACACAACCCACTGTAGCAGGTCAACGGCCCAAACGAAGAAGCTAACGTACGCAAGGTTTGGTTATGCATCTCTGCTTTCAGTTCACCTAAAAAACATCTCTGCTTTCAGAAAATGATGGGAATAATCTATTTCTAACCTAAAAATAATCCATCTACCTAACCGGCATGGGGTTAGCGACGGGACGAGCGGCCGGGTTGTTTATTTATTTTCGCCATCATTTGCAAGTCCCTCCCCCATCTATCCTGTCCATGACGTGGCTTGATTAGTTATGGACATGCTCAACGGCTCCAGGAGCAGTGACTGAATCCAGCAAAGACGCCAGTCAGCACGTTTAATTAGTCACCATGCGAACGTGTCCATATAATGGGGGTGTAAGCCTGGATCCATTTATGTATTAGTCTATCTTTAACATTTTATCATTCATTGTGATAGCGAGGAAGACGAAGATGATAATGAAAAAGAAAACGAAGAAGAAGTGGTGTGATGGTGGAGGTCATGGCTTAGCTGCTGGTCGGTGGCGAGGGCTCCATGGCAACTAGCGATTTGAGCGTGTGGCGGGAGGGTGGTGCGTCGGTTGATATGGCGATCGACTGCCCCAAGACCTGGAGCCGGGGAGTTCTTGCCTGGGGCCGACGGTGGTAAAGGAGTCCTTGGCATTGTTCCCTTTATGAAGGCCGCTACAACCTTTCTTCATCCTAGGTGAAAACCCCCTAATCTAGTTCGGATCAAGGAGCGACGGTGCTTCGGCGTCCTGCTCGGCACGAAGGCAACATCTTGGAGTCCACAATCTCTCGGTTGTTCTCGATAGTTTGTTGGTGGTGATGACGAGGTCCTGTGGAGTTCGGGTTTGCTTCAAATAGAGTTCTCACCTTGACCCAAGGGAGTATCGTCAACATGTCCACTTGAGCTTTTGGCCGGCTCCTGCCTGCCGTGAATGGTGCTCCCAATCATCCCGGAAGGTTCCCTGATGGAGTAGTTTGATGGCGGGGTGACATTCCCTCGCAAATTCAGGATGAGCTTACTTATCTTGCCAACGGCTTGGGTTTGTGTTTTGGTTCTACTTAGAGCAAGTACAATAAGGTGATGTAAGCAGATTGTAAAGATTTAAATATAATATTTTTATTATGTTGGAGGAGAGAGAAAAGATGCGAATTTTGTGTGGCCGGATCTTGTGTATGCATGCACACATGTGTTAGCTTGTCTTGGAAGCTAGTTCAGCACTTCGCATCTTTCGCCATAGAAGGCGTCATTAATAATTTAATCCAAGGCTTAGGCCTTTCTCCCCTTTAAAGGCCAAGAAGGTCTATGTGTTCTCTCCGTGAAACGGTTGTTGGAGTGTGAAGAGTAGAGCACATGTGCTTATGTTGATGGCGATTAACGGTCGGCATCACAAAAGTTCAAAACACCAAAACACAGACAACTTTTGATTTAAACTTACAAATATTAAAACTGCATGCCCATCATGCATCCCTGATTAACTCCATGGCTAGAGTCTAGACGCAGACACTACTAATAAACAATAAATTACTTGCTCAGAACAGTAAAAACAAGACAAGGGCATACTTCCAAACCTAATTACCTCCAAAGAGACATATCGAAAATAGTTATATTTTTTGAACTTTGACATATACTTGTAGCTACAACAGCGACAAGACAACATCAAACGAAATCCAAACCATATGATTAGCAAATATGTACAATCATATATAGGGGGTCTATTAAAGCTACAATATACTAGCAGTACTAATGTTGTTGGCTGACAGTCAACAAGTTTTCTATTAGAGGACAACTGAAATATTTAATTATCCAATTCTTTTCGAGCAATGCATTTGGCAATCTGTATTTTACAACTACAACCCATTCATTTTGAAAACTGCAACACTGATTATGCTGGAACATATATCTATATCTATAAAAATAAACCTAAATTTGGTGTATGGATATCTTTTTAAGTTGAGATGAATTTGTGTTTCAAATAATTACAAAAAAATGCAGTTACAGAGGTAACTGCACATAATTTTAGAAAGTCACACGCTTGTGGTTCTCGATGCTCTTAGAAAAACCATTAGCGTGTAATAAGTTATATACTCCCTCCGTAAACTAATATAAGAGCATTTAGAATACTAAAATAGTGATTTAAACGCTCTTATATTAGTTTACAGAGGGAGTACTATCTGTTAAACTTGTGTTTCAAATTTGTTACTTTTTATTCATGTTATCATACATTCCTACTTGTGATTTTCTGAATTTGAATGAAAATGTGTCTTCTAAAAGTCTACATTTGCATAATCATACTTTTTAGTTTTTTTGACTGACTTATGCAAAGCATTTTCTAATGTATGCTTTATTGCAGACTAAACGTCCTTCTGCTATCGATTTCTTTCATGAAATCACAACCAACTGATAGGGCAAGACGATAGCCCTCTTCTTGGACTACGACGGAACACTATCGCCAATAGTAGATAATCCTGATCAGGCATACATGTCCAGCGAGGTAAGTATAATGGAAAGAAAAATTCTTGCATGTTACTTGATATTTGTAGATCTTTCTTATCCCTGATCCATATAATTAGATGCGCGAAGTTGTTCAAGAAATTGCCTCCTTGTGCCCCACTTCAGTCTCAGTGGAAGGGCCCGCGACAAGGTATTACCGACTAATGGGTATCTAGTAGCCTTTTAATTTGGATGTTCTATACATTTGTAATTTGCGACTCACTTGTTTTGCTATTCATCTGCAGGCAGAAAATTTCATAATGATCGAAAACCTGCACTATGCAAGGAGCCCCGGAGCACAAATCAAACTCGTAAGCCATTATTAAATTTAGCAATGCCTATATGTAGTTTATCCTTTCTCTTTGATGCGCTCAAAATTTACGTAAATATTTAACCTGCAGAGTGACGAAATAGAAGCCCACGGGCCTGCCACCGAGTACGTACCTGTTATAAATCAGGTGTAAAATATAACGAACTATAATAATACGCATATCTATTATTCAATTTTTAAAACTGCAACAC
>NC_041392.1:26956358-26967556 GCF_002162155.2 Triticum dicoccoides | reverse complement strand
GGGGGGGGGGCAATGGCCCCCTCAGCTATATACGATTATCTGTTGGAACACTATCGATTCTTCAAGGCTCCAAATGGTGAGTTAAGCATGAGACGCGTAATTGATTAAAATGACACCATATCTTACTCTGATCAAAAGGGTGGTTCCTTCTGGTGGCTAGATGTTATCAAGCTTTACAACAACTATTTTTCTGCTTCCTATTGTTCTGTCCATAAGTAAAACTCAGTTCTGCCTAGCCCTTGCCTTAGTCAGCTCTTCCCCATGCTCCAGTCTTTTGCCAACGATGATACTATCTCTAATGTTTGCTTTATTGCAGGCTAAACGTCCTTCTACTATCGATTCCTTTCATGAAATCACAACCAACTGGCAGGGCAAGACGATAGCCCTCTTCTTGGACTACGACGGAACACTATCGCCAATAGTAGATAATCTTAACGAGGCATACATGTCCAGTGATGTAAGTATAATGAAAATAAAAATTCTTGCATGTTACTTGATATTTGTAGATCTTTCTTATCCCTGATCCATATAATTAGATGCGCGAAGTTGTTCAAGAAATTGCCTCCTTGTGCCCCACTTCAGTCGTCAGTGGAAGGGCCCGCGACAAGGTATTACCGACTAATGGGTATCTAGTAGCCTTTTAATTTGGATGTTCTATACATTTGTAATTCACGACTCACTTGTTTTGTTATTCATCTGCAGGCAGAAAATTTCATAATGATCGAAAACCTGCACTATGCATGGAGCCACGGAGCAGAAATCAAACTCGTAAGCCATTATTAAATTTAGCAATGCCTATATGTAGTTTATCCTTTCTCTTTGACGCGCTCAAAATTTATGTAAATATTTAACCTGCAGAGTGACAAAACAGAAGCCCACGAGCCTGCCACCGAGTACATACCTGTTATAAATCAGGTATAAAATATAACGAACTATAATAATACGCATATTTATTATTCAATTTTTAAAACTGCAACACCGATTATGTGGGGGGGGGGGGCAATGGCCCCCTCAGCTATATACGATTATCTGTTGGAACACTATCGATTCTTCAAGGCTCCAAATGGTGAGTTAAGCATGAGACGCGTAATTGATTAAAATGACACCATATCTTACTCTGATCAAAAGGGTGGTTCCTTCTGGCGGCTAGATGTTATAAAGCTTTACAACAACTATTTTTCTGCTTCCTATTGTTCTGTCCATAAGTAAAACTCAGTTCTGCCTACCCTTGCCTTAGTCAGCTCTTCCCCATGCTCCATTCTTTTGCCAACGATGATACTATCTCTAATGTTTGCTTTATTGCAGGCTAAACGTCCTTCTGCTATCGATTCCTTTCATGAAATCACAACCAACTGGCAGGGCAAGACGATAGCCCTCTTCTTGGACTACAACAGAACACTATCACCAATAGTAGATAATCTTGACGAGGCATACATGTCCAGTGAGGTAAGTATAATGAAAAGAAAAATTCTTGCATGTTACTTGATATTTGTAGATCTTTCTTATCCCTGATCCATATAATCAGATGCGTGAAGTTGTTCAAGAAATTGCCTCCTTGTGCCCCACTTCAGTCATTAGTGGAAGGGCCCGCGATAAGGTATTACCGACTAATGGGTATCTAGTAGCCTTTTAATTTGGATGTTCTATACATTTGTAATTAGCGACTCACTTGTTTTGCTGTTCATCTGTTGGCAGAAAATTTCATAATGATCGAAAACCCACACTATGCAGGGAGCCACGGAGCAGAAATCAAACTCGTAAGCCATTATTAAATTTAGCAATGCCTACATGTAGTTTATTCTTTCTCTTTGACGCGCTCAGAATTTACGTAAATATTTAACCTGCAGAGTGACGATCAGGTATAAAATATAACGAACTATAATAATCTGCATATCTATTATTCATTTTTTTAAACTGGGGGGACAATGGCCCCCTCAGCTATATAATGTTATCTGTTGGAACAATATCGATTCTTCAAGGCCTCAAGCTTTACAACAAATATTTTTCTGCTTCCTACTGTTCTGTCCATAAGTAAAACTCAGTTCTGCCTAGCCCTTGCCTTAGTCAACTCTTCCCCATGCTCCATTCTTTTGCGAAAAACTACATGCAAACCACATGTTGCGGTTTGCAAAGAAACCCTTCTTAAATGTTTGTCCTCAAATGATTACAAAAAAATTAGGCGAGGTTTTATGCGATTTGCAAAGAAGCCCTTGAGGTGAGATGAACTTGCGTTTCAAATAATTACACAAAAATGTAGTTACACAGGTTCTCGAAGACATCTACTAGAAGGAAATGTTGCGTGGGAAGCGACGTATTCCAAGAGCCATCGACATTCAGGAGATCTGCCACCCATTTTAGTCTGCATCGACGTTTTTGTGTGATCGGCCTAAAGGAGGGTTCCCTTGGGATCCAAGGATCCCACCATATGTGTATGTTTTCTTCAGTACCAACACGCCAGATGCACCCCTGCTTAGCTAGCTCTAACCCATATTCAATGGCTGCCCATGTCGACGAACCATTCCCTGTGAAGACTGTGTCAATAATGGATCCAGACAGATAGTACTTAGCTCATAGGACCTGTGCACATAGGCTCTCGGGAAACTACGTGCAAGCAAGGCCCTGATTGAACAACCTCAAATTTTTGCACATGCTCCTACAAATTTAGCATCCAGCTCATGTATGTACTCGCTCAAGTCCTTTTTACTCAGCGTATAAGATTTGTCTTAAGTCAAACTCCGTAAAGTTTGAACTTGTTTGTATGAAACAATATCAACATCTATAATACGAAAATACTAAAGTTATACATTATGAAAATTAAATTCATGACACAACTAATTATATTGGTTTTGTATTAGAATGTTGTTATCTTTTCAATAAAGTTGGTCAAACTTTACTAAATTTGACTTTAGACGAAACTTATATGTGGAGTAAAATGGACCAGAGGGAGCATATATACTCCAATAAATGTGAATATACCATCGGATCAATAAAACTGTACAATAGTGGATTTTAGAGCTTACCCAGGTCCCAATGAACATGACAAGAATTTGGGGATTTGGGGGCTTTGATCTGAACTCCTACCAATGTGTAAAATTGGGGAAATGACCTGATGATTCATACTATGAAATAAACAATATGTTGGCAGTTACCACACGTGGGCCACGAATGCAAGAGCCCCCTGGCGAGGAAATTCGACATCGACATATTCTCGTCCTATGTATATCCTAGCCATTCACCGCACAAAACATACAAGCTTTAATTACAACAACACTGCATTTGGATGCCTTCATTGGAGCCCAGGAAATGGATTTTGTAATCATCTAGCGTCAATACAGATGTTTGGATGGAAGCTGAATTCATCTACTACCACTATATAGTAGAATGCTCATGCGTTGCTACAGGTTACAATACATATAATATTGCATTTAAATGCCTTCATTGAAGCCCAAGAAATTGAATTGATAATCATCTGATCTCAGTACAGATGTTTGGCTGTATACTGAATTCGTATTGGAAACACATGGCCAATTCCATGCCGTTTTGGCTCCAATGCAAAGCCCGTTCCCACCATTCGAACGGATAGCACTTCGTTTTCTTCCTAATTGTTCATCTCCCGCAACCCCTTTGTACCTCAGCGCGCAGGAAAAAAAAGAAAGATATAGCAACAATCGAAGAAGTACAAACTGAACGATACATGATGGTGAGGTAGCCCTCTTCCAAAGTCGATCTGGAGATATCCGGCACACTCACAACACGCGCGATTATGCTACCAACAACAAGTATCAAAGGAAGTAAACACCCTCACACTACAACCTAGCACACCTAAACTCCTCGACAACGCCCCCAAGAGGGATAGCCACTACAAAAAAAAACACTTCCGTGATGATACATGTTTGTCACAGTAGGTCATGTTTTCTGTCATGCAAGTACATCCATGGTGATTTCATGACAGAATCAAGATAGTCAAACATGTGCTGTCGTAGAAGTCTTCCATGACATTACCAAAATTATCATCACGGAAGTGTCCACTTCCATGATGATAAATGCCGCGTCATGGAAGTGCTTTCGTCAAGGGTGACCGACACGTGGCATCCACCGTAACGGGTCGCTGTTAAGCTATCATGTCCAGTTTTGAATTCGATAACCCGCTAACAGCCACGACCAATGCCAATTTTCCACGTGTAAAATTCTCATTGGCCGACGGAATCACGTGTCAGCTCCGCGTTGGCACATGTGTCACTCATTCAATGGACGAGATGTGCCTATGATATGTTGACACGTGGACCGGCCCAAAAGTGACCCATAAAGATTAATGGGCCGGCCCAACTAAAGGCCCACAAAATTTTGCGAACCATAATGGGCCAGCCCAGCTAAAGGCCCACAAGATTTTGCAGACCATAATGGGCCGACCCAGCTAAAGGCCCAACATTCTCAGTTAAGGCTCGTACGGCTGGTGTCAAATCAGCCCGTCAACGGCCCGTCCTAAACTTGTCATCATGGCAGCCCATGGTCACTTCTGGCCCGTTAACAGTTCGGTAAGTATTTGGGCCGAATTACGGCCCGGTGTGTTTCCGGCCTGTTAAAGGTCCTGCTTCATTTGGGCCTATTTATAGGCCATTGAAACTTTCGTCCCATAAACGACCGTGAAAGATTTTGGGTCATATTCGGTCATGTCTGACATTCAGCCTGTTAGAGGCCACTATAGATTTGGGCCACTTTCAGCCTGTTGTGATTTTTGGCCTATTAACGTTGGACGAAATCCTTGGCCATATGTGACCCAACGTCACATCGGGCCTATTAACGACCCATATAAAACTGACACTAATCAAGCCCGACCGAACTTTTGGCCTGTTAAAGGCCCGTGTCGTAGGTCGACGCATTTACGGCCCGTCTGAATTTCGGCATGTGAACGATCTGCATTGTAAATGGGCCACCATTTCATCCTGCTAATGACCAGTGGGTTGTTTGGCACAATTAGGGCACAATCTCACTTTCGGCCTATTAAAGGCTCATGTTTTTTATGGGCTCAAGATATTTAGACCTGTAAATGGCCTATTGTTACTGAGGGCCCAAATTATGTTTAGGTCTGTTAAAGGCTCGCTATGGGCACATGTCTACCGGGAAAATTCGAAAGCTTATGCTGATTTAGACCCAGATATTTTTAGTGGGCTACATGCAAATTACGGCCCATAATCGTTTTTAGTCCAATTGGAATGGGCCCGACGAATGTTGGCATGTTGGGCTCCTACAAACCTTTCGGCCGAATACATTACTAAGATAATCTTACACTATACAAAATAGCGTCGTAATTACTACAGCCTTTGGCAGCATCATAAATATTGTATCAAAACAACAAAAAATTCCAACCATATAACAAAAGGCCTATCGGCATAAAGTTTACAGCCCTTGCAGATAAAAGCACCATCAGATGTATAGAAGCACAGATCGTTTGACCTGAGTGCTAATGTTTCAGGCTGTAAAATCTGATGGAGTAGCATGATCTTCCCCTTTTTTTGGCCATTGCTCTTGAACAACGAAGAAAATGTCTGATAGTCTGGTTTCAAAACCATTCACATCTTGACGACATTTGTCAACCACTATTTTTGTTTCCGAAACGACGTCCATTAGGGATTGTACTTGTGTGGAGCACAGATATATCACTCTGTCTAGCCAGAAGATTTTGTTCAGTAGGCGATTTGAACGAGATTACCTTGACAACCAACCTAAAATTACGCAGGAGGGTGCTTTTTGCACTGGTAGTGGAGAGATACTAACACACTGCGGCAAGAGCTGACATTGTGCCTGTGGTAGCCTCGTCACCTTCAGGTGGTTGTGGCTGTTAAATTATTTGTTCCATAGTTTGCTGAAAGTTTGAAGTTGTAGATTAGTGTACCAGATAAGTTACTAATGAGACAAAAACAAACAAAGTAGGTTTCACGTTTATACATAACTTATTTTGGTGAACTACTGTAATACATTAACATGTATTGTAGTGCCAACTACATAATAAAATCACTTTCAGAACATATGTTCATGTAGCATGCCTATTGTATTGTCTATTTCCTCACATTCGTTGACATCTAAAGATAAAGTGACATGGTTTAAAGTAGGATGAACATAGTATGGCATTATTCATATCATGGGCAAACAGATATGAAACAAATAGGCTATTGTATCATTGTGTGCGCACGTGAACATCACAACTATATTATAGATCAAGACCAAAAGAATATTCTTCATCTCTTTTAAACCATGTAAGGTGAAATGATACGTTAAGACACCTGTGTATAAAAGTGAATAGAGTAACTGACAATGGCTGCAAACCAAGCAGTTAAATGAACACATCATAGTACCAATCAGTTCAAAGGCAGGAGAAGTAAGGACTTACAACAACAGCTTGAATTGGTGTGCTCATGCCCTTCATCTTGCTAGTGTGATAATCCTTGAAGATTTGCACTGCATTCAGTTCATGTTCGTTTTAGTCTGCACATACTTTCCTCTGTATTTGGAACAAGTCAATATAGATACGATAATATGGCACAAAAAAAAGAAGAAACTAGCAGCTATTTATAAGAGCCTCGCAGTGTGCAATACAGCTACGAGATCATATTGTTTGTTGGAATTTCACTTTAGAACGGTTGGTCTTGTTCTTCAAACAGTTGACCTAGAAGAAAATACACTTGTAAGGCACATACATAAATACAAGTTTAATATGTGGTCTGATCAAATATATATACCCTACCTGATACTTTGGATCAGACCAGTGTTTAACAAGGGCTGTCCAGTCTTCATTTGTAATATATTCCACTGGAGATGTTTGGGCGATTTCATTGTTGTTAGCCTTGCCTTCAAAGTGAGATTTTCTAAGGTGGCACCGATATTGTCGCAGAGCAAACTGAAAAATATGAATGCATGCTTGTTTAGTTGCATCAACTTTCGGATCCAATTTAAACCTCATCTGTTGAAAAAAGAATGTGAGTCTTATTAGGAGGAAGCTAGAAAGTATGAGATAGAGTAAGACAATATTACAAATTGCGATGAATAACATTACTTACGGATAAATGGTCAAGGAAGGTGTTAAACTGGGTATTGTCTTTCTCATTCATATACTGGATCCATGTTGGGAGGATACATGCATGACACCTAACGGCAACGACTGCCTCTGATACTAACTTGTCTGACTTTGTAGCATCACGTGGCCTTTTTAAACCTGCCCAAAATGGATCTCCATTCTTCCTCCTTTAGATTTTGTTAATCTGTCAAGCATTATCCCTGATGTCTGTTTCCGCTTGTGTCGTGGTGCTAGTTCAACAACGAATATAGAAAGTGTTAGTGCACATCAAACTATGAGAGTACATATAAAGGAGCATGCAACTGCAACTTGACCCAGCCAAGTACCGTCTTGGTATTGATGCTCATGAGGTTCATCTGATCTTGCCAAGTCCTGTTGTGTCAGTAGTGCTTCGGAAGTAGTGTTAGGTGTGAAGGCAGCTTGGGAACTGGCCAGTTCCGGAGCAAACGAATGAGTAACTCGTTGAGATGCTGGTATAGTTGAAGCGGATGCTACAACTGCTGGAGCAGATGATGCTGTGTTTTTGAATTTAGCCGGTGGACTTGGACCTTCTACTGCATTATAAGTACCAATAGAATCTCGAGGGCAGATCCTTTTCCGTTTCACCCGACGAGTAACACCATTCCCTACTATATTCTTTTCCTTACTCTTTTTTGACTTTGCCATGTCAAGCCGTACCCACAACACAAAAGAATAAAATCGCTTTTCAGAACTCATTGATGCATGATATAGACAAGCAATACTTTGGTGTAAGGCAACAGTATTGTCACACCCTCGATGCGACTATATCTCCCACGTGTCGAGGCACGACTTAGAGGCATAATCGCATTGAAGGCATATGTCGCAAGTCAGGTAATCATCACAAACATCCCATGTAATATAGATAAAGAAAAGGGATAACATAGTTGGCTTACACTTGCCACGTCAATCAGGTACATAAATAACATACATCATCCAAACACTCATGGCCCGACTACGGCGCCAAAATGAAAGATAACCCAACAAGCGACATGGTCCCGTTCACCCCCAACTGGGCACCACTACTGATCATCAGGAAAAGAAACATAGTATCGCTGAGAGTCCTCGTCAAACTCCCACTTGAGCTCGTACGTGTCACCTGGAGCGAAATCACCTAGACCTGCATCTGGTGTAATAGTAATCTGTGAGCCACAGGGACTCAGCAATCTCGCACCCTCGCGATCAAGACTATTTAAGCTTGTAGGAAGGGTAAGGTAAATATATGTGGAGCTGCAGCAAGCGACTAGCATATCTGGTGGCTAACTTATACGCAAAAGAGAGCGAGAAGAGGAGGCAAAGCGCGAGCGAGAAACTAGAGAGCAACCTGCGCAAACATTACTCCAACACCGTGTCCACTTCTCGGACTCCGCCGAGAAGAGGCCATCACGGTAATGCACACGGTTGATTCATTTTAATTAAATTAAGGTACAAGTTATCTACAACCGGACATTAACAAATTCCCATCTACCCATAACCGCGGGCACGGCTTTTGAAAGTTCAATCCCTGCAGGGGAGTCCCAACTTAGCCCATGACAAGCTCTCACGGTCAACGAAGGAATAGACCTCCTCCCAAGACGTTCCGATCAGACTCGGTATCTCGGTACAACAAGACACTTCGACAGGTTGAAACAAGACCAGCAACACCGCCCGAATGTGCCGACAAATCCCGATAGGAGCTGCACATATCTCTTTCTCAGGGCACACTCAGATTGTCTTAGGTACGGGTAGGCCAGCCCAGAGTTGCCCCTGGTGGCCACCGGCAGCTGACAGGTACACCAACACTTAGAGGAGCACTGGCCCAGGGGGGTTTAAAATAAGATGACCCTCGGGCTCCGGAAACCCAAGGGAAAAAGAGGCTAGGTGGCAAATGGTAAAACCAAGGTTGGGCATTGCTGGAAAAGCTTTAATCAAGGCAAACTATCAAGGGGTTCCCATTATAACCCAACCGCGTAAGGAACGCAAAAATCCGGGAACATAACACCGATATGACGGAAGCTAGGGCGGCAAAAGTGGAACAAAACACTAGGCGAGAGGCCGAGCCTTCCACCCTTTACCAAGTATATAGATGCATTAAGATAACATAGCAATATAATGATATCCCAACAAGTAAATAAATGTTACAACAAGGAATGGCCTTCAATCTTCACCTGCAACTAGCAACGCTATAAGAGGGGATGAGCAAAGCGGTAATATAGCCAATCAACGGTTTGCTAGGACATGGTGGGTTAGGGTTTGACATGGCAATTGGGAGACTGACAAGCAAAAGGTAGGCATCGTAGCATTGGCATAGCAAAAGAGCTAGCAAACTAGCATAGCAAAAATAGTAATGATTTCGAGGGTATGATCATCTTGCCTGCAAAGTTGTCAGAGTTGACTGGATCCTCGAAAGCAAACTCAACGGGCTCCTCATTAGCGAACTCGTCTCCCGGCTCTACCCAAACAAGACAAACAAGCAACAAAGACACAATCAACCACGTGCAAGGATCAATCAATATGATGCAATGATGATATGCTATGCGGGATGCGATGCGAGATGCAAAATGCAAGATATGATAGGAAATGCATGAACCTGGCCTCAATTTGGAAATCCAAGTGTGCCACTGGAAAGATGAGATGAAATCGCTTGAAAACGATATAAAGAACGCCGGAATCGGAGTTACGGTTTGGAAATGGCAAGCGATTCAAAACTGGCACCGGTCTGCGATTTACAGCAAGTCGGCATCTAAATGCAATGAGATGACCATGCTACAGCACTCAAACATGGCAACAAAATACATGGCAGGGATGCATTCAAGATGCTTAACAAAAATCTAGCACTGAGCCATGGCCAATTCATCCATTAACTAGTTCAAACAAGCATGGTAAAAACGCAAATGGTAAACAGATCTCAGACTTAGTGAAATTAACACTTGTCTGAAATTTCAGACCAAGTAGCACTCTTCGGAGCAACAAAATAACATGCTACAGGACCTGAACATTACAAAGTAAAATATGGCATGGAGCTACTCAAATAGCTTAACAAAAGTCCCTTAGTGAACTTGAGCCAAAAGGGATCAAAAAATATACTAACAAGCACATGAACATAGCAAAAACATAATCAGTTTTCAGACTTAGTGAAAACTGGCACATGCTGAACATAACTCAAGTAGGCATGTTTACGAGCTCGATGCATTCACCACGGTGTAAGTCATGGCAAGACAAGCATACATCCATTAACAAGGCACAAAATTCAAGCTAGACATGGCAAGAACAATGGCATAGCATGCACGGATCAACTACAACATCACCGGCAAAATTGCAAACAAGTTGACAATCTGCCCAGATTCACAACGAAGCAAAAGTGGAGCTCGATTGACTCAAGCTAGGGTGCTCCATAATTGCAAACAAAGACATGGATGGATAGAGCACTACAAGATTAACAAAACTCCTTTACTGATCATCCTTAAAAGAGGCACGGATCACTAGGAAACAACATGAACATATGACATCAAGAGATAAACAATCCCAGGACTTAGTGAAATTACTAAGTCCCTGAAAACGGAGTTACCGAGTGCCTCACTTTGCAAGCTTGCACTAGGCATCACACACATCACAAAAATACATGGGTTGCACCTCTGGAAAGATGACAAAACCCTTAACAAAACATATGTAGAACTCATGGGCATATCATGCACACAATAATCATGGCAAAAATGACAAATGTCTAAGATGGAGTAGCAGATCTGACAAATAACTCAAGTAGCCCTTTTCTAACAGCATTTCGGGCATCAAGATGAGCTCAAATGAAAATTATGCAATGGAATGAAATGATGTACTCTCTGAGTCGAACATTTTGATATGATATATGCATGAATCGGAGCTACGGATGCAAAGTTACAGGGCCTCGAACAGGAGCATATGGACTGAAAATTTAGGGACTTAGAGAAAAAAACAACCCCAGATCTAGGGTTTACTGTTCACGCCCAGATCCAGATCAGTGCACGGGAACCGAGGCAAAATCCGGCGAGGTGGCGGCGGCTCCGGCGAGCTCGGTTCGTCGACGGGAAGCTGAGGGAGAGGCGAGGCCGGGGCGAGGACGAGGCGCGACGTCCGAGCGGCGAGGCGGCGA
>NC_041392.1:26935629-26955721 GCF_002162155.2 Triticum dicoccoides | reverse complement strand
AGGAGGGTGGCGGCGCGATGGATCCGGGCGGCGGGGCGCGCGACTGGGCCCGGGGGCCCGCGATGGGCCGCGGCGGGCCGGCGGAGGAGGCGGCGATGTGGGGCGCCGGGTTGCCACGTGGCGAGCGGCGAGTGGCTAGGCGTCGAGTGTCCGGCCCAGGGCGGACATTGTCCGTCGGCGGCGGGGTTGATTTAGGGTTTTGAAGAGGGAGAGAGATCCGAATTTCGGGGGGTCTATTTATAGGCATTGGAGGAGCTAGGAGAGTCCAAATGAGGTGCGGTTTTCGGTCACGCGATTGTGATCGAACGCTCTAGATCATGGAGCAGAGTTTGGTGGGTTTTGGGCCAAAATGGAGGGGTGTTGGGCTGCAACACACACGAGGCCTTTTCGGTCCCTTAGTTAACCGTTGGAGTATCAAACGAAGTCCAAATAATACGAAACTTGATAGGCGGTCTACCGGTAGTAAACCAAGGCCTCTTGGCAAGTCTCGGTCCAATCCGGAAATGTTTAATCCCCACACACGAAAGAAAGGTAGAAATGACCATCGGAGGAGAACGAAGCGCCGGAATGCAAAACGGACAACGGGGAAAATGTTTGAATGCATGAGATGAACACGTATGCAAATGCAATGCACATGATGACATGAAATGAGATGCATGACAACGACAACAACACACGAAGACAAAAACCCGAACCCGAGAAAATAAAATAACTTAACGCCGGAAACGGCAAGAGTTGGAATACATATTGGGAAATTTACATCCGGGGCGTTACAAGTATGAGGATTGAATATGTAAGAAAAACAGGATGGCATGGCATATTCATATCTATGATATGTAAACTAAGTAGAAGGATTTTCAAGAAAATAGAAGTAATGCAAGCTAGATACCATATGAAAGATGCGACCAATATCACCCTGCCAAGTTAGTGTCTTGTCATAAGTGGCATTTCGAAAAATTAGAAGCAGTACAACGTAGAAATCAATGTAAGATGCAACCACTATCAAATTGCCATGTTAAAAGCGTCTAATCATGAGTGACTAATGCGGGATACACAACAGCGGTACTTTGATGTAAGAACATGGTATGATAAATAGATGCAGTGTATTCTAGACACAGAAAGGCATGTCATATGCACATTTATAACATATAAACTCAGCAGGTGTAATTTAATCAAAATAGAAGAAATACAAGCTAGACAACATATGCAACATGAAACCAATTATCACACTGTCAACTTAGACCAAGCACTTGCGATGGTGGAGTACGGGAGATGAACTCATCATGTAGACTTGGGACTTAAACTTCATTAGCAGTAGTAGTGGCAAATCTAGAGAATCTCATTTTGCGTCGGTCCGGAGGACCACCAACATCCCCTAACTTACTATTTTCCTTCCTATTTTCTGATATTGCCTTATGAAGTCAAAACCACAAGAAGATGAATAAAATTAGCTCTGCATAACTGGTTGATGCATGATAACACTACTTTGATGTAAGGCAAGCGCAGGATAGGAGGATGGAATATATTCAAAAAAAAGACAGCATTGCATATTCACACATATGATAGTAGGATGGAATATGTATGAACAACAGTAAGCAGAAGACATTTCAACAAAATTAGAAGAAATGAAAGCTAGTCACTATATGAACATGCATCCAATATCACTCTATCAGGTAAAAAGTGTCTCGTCATAAGTGCCATTTCAAGACATTGGAAGCAGTACAATTTAGAAAATAATACAAGATGCAACCAACGTCACACTTCCAAGTTAAATTTGTCTTATGGGTAAGTGATCGTTGCAGGTATAAGTTGTAAACTAAGCAGATGCAATTCAACAAAATCAAAAGCAATACAAACTAGACATCATACGGAACACGCTACCACATATAACAGTTCCAAGTTATAGCAAGCACCTGTGATGGTGGAGTAGGGGAGATGTGCTCATCATCTACACGTATGTTCTAGAAACAGGATCACGTGTCATATTCACAAACATTATGTGTAAAGTAAGCAGATGCAATTTAACAAAGTTAGAAGAAATACAAGCTAGACATCATACGCAACATGCAACCACATATAATAGTGCCAAGTTAGAGCAAGCACCTGTGATGGTGGAGTAGGGGAGATGTGCTCAACATCTACATAGCTATGTTGACTGTCCAGCCTTGTGTTGTCTTACAAATCTTGTTGGGAGGGTGGCGGAGTAGAATCTGTAGAGACCCTCTGTTTGAGTTGCTCTGAAGGACCACCATATCATTCATTGTCGGACTAATTTCTTTCAACTGTATTGATTTGGCATTGTGAAGTCAAACCGATAAGAAAAAGAAATAAAATTCGTTCTTCAGAGTATGATACGGACGAACACTACTCGGATGAAAGGCAAACGCATGATACGAGGATGCAATATGTATGAAAAATAGGACGACGTGACATATTCACACCTATGATGTGGTAACTAAACAGAAGACATTTCAACAAATTTAAAGCACTGCAAGCTAGACACCATATGAATGATGCAACCAATATCACTCTGCCAAGTTCAAACCATCTGACGTTTCAACAAATTAGAAGCAGTACATACTAGAAATCATATGCAAGACACAACCAATATCACAGTGGCGACTTAAAAGTGCCTTATCATAAATGACTGATGTGGGATATGCAAGAACAGTAGTTTGATGTGAGAACATGGTGTGATCAGATATAGTATGTTCTAAAAACAGAAACACATGTCATATTCACATGCATTATATGTAAAATAAGTAGACGCAATTCAACAAAATTAAAAGCAATACAAGCTAGACATTATACGTAACATGTAACCATATATAATGGAATCGAGTTAACTGACACCAATGGCGCTAAACAGGAAATGCCACCTTACCCGACCGGCTTTTCCCGTGCGACGACGACGGCAACTTTCAAGCTCAAGCATTCATTCCGTGGCCAGGAGGAATGGCCAAACGAGTGGCTTCGAAACCAAGACCAGCTGACCTATGCATGCATGCATGCACCTACACCTAGTGCTCTGCTCACTCAACTTGCTCAAAATATTGTCATTTCATAGTGCTCACCAACTCCAGCCCAACCCGCTACACCAGCTGACCTATAGTAGTACGTACAATAAATCCAATGCCATATATAGTACTTTGTCCGTTGTCTATTTTCGGTACCTAGCCGAAAAAGTGTTGATGTACCACCATGTAAATGTATATCCAATTCCCCGTCACAAATCCAGAGGCTGACAGACCTTCACCACATGCAGCAGGTCAACGGCCCAAAAGCAGAAGCTAATGTTATGGTACGGCCACCAGCATTAGCTGGTTTCATCATCATAAGATTAAGAGAAAAAAGGTGATGAGCCGGCCTAATCCGTCCATCTAGTTAACCAGCGTGGCATCAGCTACTACTCTCACTCCTGCCCAAGCTAACCACTAACACGGCGCGGCTGCCATGCCATACCAGCCCCACGCTCTGTTTTTTTTTGGAGGGAGCCCCACACTCTGTTTTTTTAGGAAGCCCCACGCCGCTCTGTTTCTCGACTAGGAGGGACATGCCAATTACCAGTATTTTGTTCACTTCTATAAGACTTTGTAGACAATTCAGACATCACCCAAAATAGTGCAATGTGGGCTGTCTAAAACGTCTTATAAATGTGAACGGAGGGAGTAGCAGTTAAGGGCATCTGCAACGCTGCCCCACAAATTTGCTTCAGCATTTGTCCATGGACACTGTTAACGGAGGCCGTCATTCAACACTGCTCGCATACATTTGATCAACTATTTGAATTAGTCGGACAAAATTTATGCAAACCGGCCGGAGTTCAACAAGCTGGGATAGAAAATAGCATTCTTATTCGGATAGAATATAGCATCCAAAATTAAGCTATACTAGCAAATATGCCCGTGCGTTGCAACGGGGAAAATAATCAGATTATGCACATATCCAGACATAAAAAGAGCCTGAAACATATGCCAAGATGAGATAAAGACTTTTAAAACGCCATTTTATAACCTATGTCTGAAAGTGTGTGGTTATTCTGCACCCAAGTCTAGATGCTCTCGGGTGTGAACAGTAAAACAATTTAAAATAGCAAACAATCAAAAATTACAAAAAAGAATTATGGTGCAAGATGGTCGAATGTGTGGTATCCGTGCCAAATTTAGTGGAGCTTGGACATTCGAGAAGCTCGTGAGAAAAAAGACAAATTTCGGTCCTTTGGGAAACATTGAAAATATGCACTGTTTATAGCCAAATTTGTCTTTTTTTGGCGCGAGCTCCACGAATGTCATTTACCCACGAAATTGTTTGCACGCACCTGGTGCACTCAACCATCTTGCTTGAAAAAGTTTCAGATTTGTTTTGAAGTTTTCTGCTATTTTTTTACTTTATTGGTCATCAGGTGCAGATGAGTCTGGGCACCATTTTAAATTATCGTTCTTAAAAAGCCATTTCGAAAATTAAAAACATGATGGTCTCATCACGATTTGATTTACTAAGACGCCACAAAAAAATATGAATAAAATTCAACAAATCTAGAGAATCTCTTTTTGCGTCGGTCCGGAGGACCACCAACATCCCTTAACTTACTATTTTTCTTCCTATTTTCTGATATTGCCTTATGAAGTCAAAATCACAAGAAGATGACTAAATTAGCTCTGCATAACTGGTTGATGCATGATAACACTACTTTGATGTAAGGCGAGCGCAGGATAGGAGGATGGAATATATTCAAAAAAAAGACAGCATTGCATATTCACACATATGATAGTAGGATGGAATATGTATGAACAACAGTAAGCAGAAGACATTTCAACAAAATTAGAAGAAATGAAAGCTAGTCACTATATGAACATGCATCCAATATCACTCTATCAATTAAAAAGTGTCTCGTCATAAGTGCCATTTCAAGACATTGGAAGCAGTACAATTTAGAAAACAATACAAGATGCAACCAACGTCACACTTCCAAGTTAAATTTGTCTTATGGGTAAGTGATCGTTGCAGGTATAAGTTGTAAACTAAGCAGATGCAATTCAACAAAATCAAAAGCAATACAAACTAGACATCATACGGAACACGCTACCACATATAACAGTTCCAAGTTATAGCAAGCACCTGTGATGGTGGAGTAGGGGAGATGTGCTCATCATCTACACGTATGTTCTAGAAACAGGATCACGTGTCATATTCACAAACATTATGTGTAAAGTAAGCAGATGCAATTTAACAAAGTTAGAAGAAATACAAGCTAGACATCATACGCAACATGCAACCACATATAATAGTGCCAAGTTAGAGCAAGCACCTGTGATGGTGGAGTAGGGGAGATGTGCTCAACATCTACATAGCTATGTTGACTGTCCAGCCTTGTGTTGTCTTACAAATCTTGTTGGGAGGGTGGCGGAGTAGAATCTGTAGAGACCCTCTGTTTGAGTTGCTCTGAAGGACCACCATATCATTCATTGTCGGACTAATTTCTTTTAACTGTATTGATTTGGCATTGTGAAGTCAAACCGATAAGAAAAAGAAATAAAATTCGTTCTTCAGAGCATGATACGGACGAACACTACTCGGATGAAAGGCAAACGCATGATACGAGGATGCAATATGTATGAAAAATAGGACGACGTGACATATTCACACCTATGATGTGGTAACTAAGCAGAAGACATTTCAACAAATTTGAAGCACTGCAAACTAGACACCATATGAATGATGCAACCAATATCACTCTGCCAAGTTCAAACCATCTGACGTTTCAACAAATTAGAAGCAGTACATACTAGAAATCATATGCAAGACACAACCAATATCACAGTGGCGACTTAAAAGTGCCTTATCATAAATAACTGATGTGGGATATGCAAGAACAGTAGTTTGATGTGAGAACATGGTGTGATCAGATATAGTATGTTCTAAAAACAGAAACACATGTCATATTCACATGCATTATATGTAAAATAAGTAGACGCAATTCAACAAAATTAAAAGCAATACAAGCTAGACATTATACGTAACATGTAACCATATATAATGGAATCGAGTTAACTGACACCAATGGCGCTAAACAGGAAATGCCACCTTACCCGACCGGCTTTTCCCGTGCGACGACGACGGCAACTTTCAAGCTCAAGCATTCATTCCGTGGCCAGGAGGAATGGCCAAACGAGTGGCTTCGAAACCAAGACCAGCTGACCTATGCATGCATGCATGCACCTACACCTAGTGCTCTGCTCACTCAACTTGCTCAAAATATTGTCATTTCATAGTGCTCACCAACTCCAGCCCAACCCGCTACACCAGCTGACCTATAGTAGTACGTACAATAAATCCAATGCCATATATAGTACTTTGTCCGTTGTCTATTTTCGGTACCTAGCCGAAAAAGTGTTGATGTACCACCATGTAAATGTATATCCAATTCCCCGTCACAAATCCAGAGGCTGACAGACCTTCACCACATGCAGCAGGTCAACGGCCCAAAAGCAGAAGCTAATGTTATGGTACGGCCACCAGCATTAGCTGGTTTCATCATCATAAGATTAAGAGAAAAAAGGTGATGAGCCGGCCTAATCCGTCCATCTAGTTAACCAGCGTGGCATCAGCTACTACTCTCACTCCTGCCCAAGCTAACCACTAACACGGCGCGGCTGCCATGCCATACCAGCCCCACGCTCTGTTTTTTTTTGGAGGGAGCCCCACACTCTGTTTTTTTAGGAAGCCCCACGCCGCTCTGTTTCTCGACTAGGAGGGACATGCCAATTACCAGTATTTTGTTCACTTCTATAAGACTTTGTAGACAATTCAGACATCACCCAAAATAGTGCAATGTGGGCTGTCTAAAACGTCTTATAAATGTGAACGGAGGGAGTAGCAGTTAAGGGCATCTGCAACGCTGCCCCACAAATTTGCTTCAGCATTTGTCCATGGACACTGTTAACGGAGGCCGTCATTCAACACTGCTCGCATACATTTGATCAACTATTTGAATTAGTCGGACAAAATTTATGCAAACCGGCCGGAGTTCAACAAGCTGGGATAGAAAATAGCATTCTTATTCGGATAGAATATAGCATCCAAAATTAAGCTATACTAGCAAATATGCCCGTGCATTGCAACGGGGGAAATAATCAGATTATGCACATATCGCAGACATAAAAAGAGCCCGAAACATATGCCAAGATGAGATAAAGACTTTTAAAACGCCATTTTATAACCTATGTCTGAAAGTGTGTGGTTATTCTGCACCCAAGTCTAGATGCTCTCGGGTGTGAACAGTAAAAGAATTTAAAATAGCAAACAATCAAAAATTACAAAAAAGAATTATGGTGCAAGATGGTCGAATGTGTGGTATCCGTGCCAAATTTAGTGGAGCTTGGACATTCAAGAAGCTCGTGAGAAAAAAGACAAATTTCGGTCCTTTGGGAAACATTGAAAATATGCACTGTTTATAGCCAAATTTGTCTTTTTTGGCGCGAGCTCCACGAATGTCATTTACCCACGAAATTGTTTGCACGCACCTGGTGCACTCAACCGTCTTGCTTGAAAAAGTTTCAGATTTGTTTTGAAGTTTTTTGCTATTTTTTTATTTTATTGGTCATCAGGTGCAGATGAGTCTGGGCACCATTTTAAATTATCGTTCTTAAAAAGCCATTTCAAAAATTAAAAACATGATGGTCTCATCACGATTTGATTTACTAAGACGCCACAAAAAAAATATTTTTTGGCTGTGCAAACAGCACTGATGGACCCTGCATGAGCTAGCTAGGCCGATGAAAGATGTGTCTCGCCTTGACCTAGCGTTGCACACGATGTTTTTCATGTCCAGTAAAACCGTGGTACCAGAATATACATAGTTGTGTATGGAGGCAAATTAGACATTTATTAGTCATTTTCTTAATGTGCCTGAAATAGTCTAAAGCTACAGGCCGTCTACCTCTTCATGTGTACCAGAATGTAAATGTAAGAATGTAAGAAAGATAGATGGCGAGCATGGCACAAGGATCTTAAATTAATATATGTGCACTTGTTTGGAGAACATTAATTCTCTAGCTCCTTTCTTAGTGAGAGATTCAGTTCGTCACGGTTAATGCTAATGTTTGTTTCAAGGCAGATGAAAATACTTTTGTTCAGACTTCAGATGCTAGATGAAAATATTGCACGCTTGCCGTCAGCGCCACGTTTGATCAGGTGATGCCAAAAGGCCGGACGCTCTTGTGGAGCCTGATTTTTTATTGGCTTCAATTAAGAGTGCTAGGATTGAGGTCCCATCTTCACTGTCCTCTTCGCATTTGTTTTCTGCATGGGTGCTTAGATAATATACCGGCACAGTGGGAATCAGCAAGTAAAATCAAATTGACATGGATGTGTTGTTCTTGCAATTGAAACAGCTGAAAGAAACCGCGAGACCTTAGACAGCACTGAAAAAAGGCACATGCTAACTTACCAAGCAGACATAGGAAGTGTCTCAAAACCAATATGGTAGAGGAGTCAAATACGATACCTAGAGGTGAGGACGCCGCCGCCCACATCGGGAGTAAGGTGGAGTGCAATAGAAGCCGCGGCACCGCTCTGTACCTCTCCACGAATGTCTTCGCCCTCAACACGGCCCGCTCGGGACTCCCCATCGGCAGCGGCCTTGTCTTCTGTAATACTTCACTGATGCGGCCGCCAAGTAGAGGCTGGAGGCCAGAGGACGTGACATATGAGGCAGTAGAGCACGAAGGTGCTGCCCTCCCCGCTGTCGTTTGCGCGGAGCATGACAATGGCGTGCTTAAGGAGAGAGGTGAGCATCCAGAAAGACGGAGGAGATGTAGACCTCGTCGGTTTTGCTACAGACATAAAGCAGGAGCAGCACGCTCCACGAACAACTCCCCCCAGCCAATGTGCTGGAATAAGCCAAACTCGTCAACGTGTGTTACGTATCACCCGCCCAGCATCTGGCGCACGGCAACCATTGCAAGCAAATAAGCAATCGTTGTCGCTGGAGCTTCTCTTTCTCACCCTGATCTCTGTCGAGCCCTCGACATCGCTGGTTGTGTCCTCTAACGGACGACAATTACATGTACGAGGATCGTCTCTTCCTATACTTTGCGCTCAGCCTCGTCGTCGTCTAGCCTGGGCCGAGGTCGCCAGGCTCCACGGCGACCACATGGCGTCATGGAGTACTCCTCCTCCCCGCGGCAACCACGGCATGGCAACGCAGGCTCTACATCATGCGGTACTATGTCCCGCCTGCCTCGGCCATGGATTCCTTTCGGGCGATTCGGCGACGCTATTTCCTAATGTTCAATTCGGCGAAGCTATTTCCTCCTGTTGGATTAGTTTTCTATTTGTATACGATATGACTTCTGGTTGACAGTTGGAGCTACGTGCGATTGAAACAAACAATTAACAGAAGGCAAACCAGACCTTTCGGTCGCTAGCGCTTGCTATTTTCCTTTATAGTTTTTTTAGGGACTCGATAGATTTTTCTGCATAGATAGATAGAAGAAACGTATAGAAAAGAGAAGAATAAACGTATAGGAAAGAGGAGAGAAGAGAAAAGATATGCTTTTAAATCTCAACCGTCAAATTTTATGGTTAACATAAAATCAATAGATATAAAAGGCTGACGTATGGAGAACTATGAAAGGTTCCATCCTTTAATATTAGGTATAGATATAGATGGAACCCTTCATTCATGCATGACATTTGTCGAGTGGACAGAGCTTTCCTTTGATTAATTCAAAGCCAAACTGGTTCCGACCTGCTCCGCTCCTCCTCCCCCTCCTGCGTCACTCCTGCGAGCGACCGCGGGGGGTGACGATATCAGGTGAAAACCCCATATTCAGTGGAAGCATGGAAACTTTAGCACATGCTGTTGGATCTTATATGTATGGACTAGATTCATCCATAACCGCTACATGCAGTTTTGGAGAAAAACGCCCACTCCAAGCAATGCTATTCTACACACAACCCCCTAATATTTACAAGTATTACAACCAGCTTCCTCGTCACATGTCCCCATGTATTTGTGTTGGCTGTCGCTGTGCTTATCAGGTATGGGCCCCATGTCACAGCTAGCTCCATTCGACAGACCACAACAAAAACTGAACTAAGACAGAAATTTGTAAATCATGTGCTAGTATAATTAGAACCATGTCAAATTCTGCCCAAAAATATTGAAGTATGCCCAGTTCCTTGCAAATTTAAGTGGAACACAAACGTACAGTACAACAGCTACAACCATTGCCCAAATCAATGACCAAAATCATTGCCCAGTTCAAGAACACCTGCACTTCACATAGCACATTCCAGTAATTGAAACCTTTGCCTAGAATAGATTTAAGTAAAGCATCAATCTGATCCAGTCACTTAAAATAATTCCTCACTCCAATACACAGTTACAAAATAGACGCATCATTAACAGTGATGGAAAACCTACATCTGTATACATCAGTTGTTGAGCACATAGCTCCAATACACTACCTAATAACTTGCAGAAGTCCGGCGCCAATAGCCAAGAACATACCAATGCAATACTATTAGTCCTAATAACTTGCAGAAGTCCGTAGGGCCACCAAGCAACCTAAAACAAAAAAAATTGGTCAAGCAGTAGGAAAAATCACAACAGGTTTAACATGCTGGAATATAAGAAATTATAAGCATGTACATGTTAATTAGTTAATAGTTATACAAAGCACCTACACAGAAAGGTGCACTACACATTTTTTTTGTGGTGTGGTAAATACAATTTCTGGACTTGGTCTAGTGTGGATGGCTGATTCTGCATCGGACTGGGCATCACAAATAGCCAAAGGTGGAGCCTTGCTCACTTTACTGTGGCATTCCATAGTTACTGCACAAGGAGAAGATATACAATTTGTAAGTGGATAGCACATTCTCATAGGTGCCAGTCATTATGTGCCTTCTGGAATATGATAGAATAGAATAAACTGTTAGAAAGAACATTCAAGTTTATCAGTACCTAATATCAGCTCACTTCACCAATCAATTGCAATATAAATTAAAACTGGCGGCTAAAATCATTTCTATAATTTTGCTATGCTCAAACAATTTCAACTCATTTCTTGTTCCCATCGTACTACACACAAGTCTACAAGAAGTAATGGTTTCCTTAATTTAACAACTATACACTAATAAATATGCCTAGAACCACCATTATGGTGTACAGTATTCAATATTGTCAAATTAGAATGATAGGATCTCCCTGTTGCTGCATTAATATAAAACTTATTTACCAAATGAATTAGACTTTACCAACTTCTTGAGGACCAAAATCTGGACCCTAGACTTAGGGGCAATCAGCAGTTGAAGCCATTGAATTTGTGGTCCACATACCAACTACATTTGCAAACCTGGCAGGCCCTAACCAAGATCCCCTCTAGCCGCCTCAGTATTTAGGCCCCATTTGGAAAATGTGAAAACTGGCACGACTCTGTCCCGGCAGTGAACCATCATCCTGTGATTACAGTATTTTAAGACCGATTCGCACACAGGTCCCGTAAGCAAACGAGTGATGTTTGACCAGGCAATAGCGAACAATGTAATAGAAATCTTCATACCTTCAGACCTAGATCCAATACCAATCCGGTGGAGAATGCTCAGAGGAGTATTGGCGCGTAGGGCCAGCCGTCGGAGAGGAGAGAAGGCCGGAGAAGAATTATCGGCGCCGGTCACCGGTCGCCCGCCCTGCACGGAACGAGGGCGTCATGCTGGGTTGGCACGGTGGGCCGGCCACCGGAGAGAAGAGAAGGAATTAGCTGCGGCCGTCGGTCCTCCGCAGAACGAGTGCTTCGTGCTGGGCCAAGCCACCATCTCCTAACCCTAGTTATTGATGAAGAAAACTGAATCAGGATAGTTCCATGGGGAAGGCACGGGATGGCTCATCTAGTCATCTTCCATAGGGATGTTGTCCCGAGGTACAGGAAGGTTACGGGGTTCTATTTGCAATTCGTCCATCTTCTCATCTCACATTGCACACTCCTTATCCAACGGCACAGGATTAGGTTTCCATGCTTCCACTAAATATATGGTTTCCATCAGATATGTACTTCCGGGGGGAGGAGGGTGGGAAGCCTAGTCGCCTCCCCTCGGTCCCGCTCCTTCCCTCCTCGCCGTCGGCAAGCAAAGCTGACGGCGGCGGGGGGCCCTCCATCCTTTCGCCCTGCGGTGGTTGGCGCGGGCCGGCGGCGAGCGCGTGTCGGCGGCGTCCTGGGCTGGGGCGGCCGCTGGGTCTGGCTCGACCAGATATGCGGCGCAGCGGCCTTGGACAGCGCGGGCCATTGATATGTCTCCAACGTATCTATAATTTATGAAGTATTCATGCTGTTATTTTATCATTCTTAGATGTTTTACAACCATTTTATAGCAACTTTATGTCATTTTTGGGACTAACCTATTGACCCAGTGCCCAGTGCCAGTTGCTGTTTTTTTGCTTGTTTTTTTACATCGCAGAAAATCAATATCAAACGGAGTCCAAACACTGCGAAACTTTACAGAGATTTTTTTGGACCAGAACGAACCCAATGGGCCAGAGGTGCACCTCGCGGGTGCCCCGAGGGGGGCACAACTCACCAGGGCGCGCCAAGGCCCCCTGGCGCGCCCAGGTGGGTTGTGCCCACCTCGGTGGTCTCCCGCACCGCATCTCTGCACTATAAATTCCCAAATATTCCGAAACCCTTCAGGGTTAACCTAGATCAGAAGTTCCGCCGCCGCAGGGTTTCGTAGCCATCGAAAACCAATCTAGACCCGTTTCGGCACCCTGCCGGAGAGGGGAATCATCTCCAGTGGCCATCTTCATCATCCCGGCAGCCACCACGATGAGGAGGGAGTAGTCCACCCTCGGGGCTGAGGATTTGTACCAGTCGCTATGTGTTTAATCTCTCTCTCTCTCTCGTGGCCTATATCATGGGCTTTGTTAATATAGTCGGATCATATGATGTTTCTCCCCTCTATACTCTTGTTGTGATGAATTGAATCTTTACCCTTTGAAGTTTTGTCATGTCGGATTGAATGTTCAGATTTGAGAACACATGATATATGTCTTGCAATATGAATACTTGAGGTGACAATTAGGGTATCTTATCGATTCACTTGATATATGTTATGTCATTCAACTCACAGATTCCCGCGGTGATATTGGGGTAATCTATGCATAGGGGTTGATGCACATTTTTATTATCTTTTCTCCGACAAAAACTTTGGGATCTCTTTATGGTTCTTTGTGTGGATTGAGTATTATGAATATGAATATGCTTTGGTGTAATTCTAGTACGGACTCTACGATAGATCGAATGGAAAAATAGCTTTGCGTCATTTTAGTACGAACTCTTGAGTAGATCGAACAGAAAGAATAGCTTTGAGCTAGTTCCGTACCCTACAAACAATTCCTATATTTTGTTCTCCGCTAATAGGAACTCGGCAGTGATTCTTCGTTACACTTTGAGGGATAATCATATGATCCAACTATGTTAGCATTGTTGGGAGATTACAAGGTGTTTGCTCACAAAATCTCTATGCATAGGAAGTGGATTAGAATTAAATGTGCTAGTCATATGCTTCATGATGCTCTCTTTATGTTTCAATTCTTATCTTTTATGCGAGCATCATTGAAATCATCATGCCTAGCTTAAAAGGCATTAAAGGTAAGCGCTTGTTGGGAGACAACCCAACACTTTTGCCTACTGTTTTTGTGTGTTCACATGATTATGCTACTGTATTTATCATGTTTTATTGCTTTTGTTTCAATAAAGTGCCAAGTAAAGCCTTTGGGATGGTCTATGGTGATAGTTGATTTGATCTTGCTGAAAAATAGAAACTTTTGCGCTCAGGAAAATAATTCTCATTTTTAACAGGAGTATGATAAAATGCTGATTATTTTTGCACAATATTAATAGACAAATTTCCCAGGTTTTCCTATGTTTTCAGAATTTTTCGAGTAGCAGAAGTATGGTTGGAGTACAGATTACTACAGACTATTCTGTTTTTGACAGATTCTATTTTCAATGCATAGTTTGCTTATTTTTTAGTTTCCATGACTTATATTGCTCAATATAAATTCTGGAAATGATATGCTACAGTAGGCATTGTGTGAGAACAATTATGAATCTTGTATTTGACAGTACAAAAAGTGAAATGGTTTGCTCTTTATCATACTAACCTATCTCACAAAGTTCTTTTAAGTTTTGTGTAATTGAAGTTTTCAAGTTTTGGGTGAGATGTCGATATGAGGAGAATAAATATTAACAAGACCCTAAGCTTGGGGATGCCCAGGGCACCCCAAGGTAATATTAAAGGAAGATCTAAGCAACTAAGCTTGGGGATACCCCGGAAGGCATCCCCTCTTTCGTCTCCAACAATATTGGTAACCTTACTTGGAGCTATGTTTTCATTCGTCACATGATATGTGTTTTGCTTGGAGCGTCAGTTTATTTTATTAGGATTTTCTTGCTGTTATTTAGAATAATGTTTTGCACCTTTTATTTCAATAAAAGTGGCATTGATAGCCTTTACCATACTTATTTTGCAAGTATACATGTTGCTGTTTGAAAACAGAAAGTTTACCACTGTTGCAAAAATTCCCTAGAAGAGTCAGAATGTGATAAAATGTTGAAAGTTTTTGCAAAATGAGCTCTGATAAATTACCTACGGTGTGGTAAATTTTCATAATTTTTGGAGTTAAAGAAGTATTGATACTCTTGCATTCTTTACAGACTGTACTGTTTTGGCAGATTGCTGTTATGTTTGCATTGGTTGCATATGTTTGCTTGTTTAATGATTCTATTTTAGGATAGGAGTATTAAATATGCAGAGGAATTTAGTATGCAATGTTGAATAATAATTTTATTGATTTGCTACAGTAGAGAATGATAAGGTTTTTGCATTGGTTTATACTAACTTACCTCATGAGTTCTTGTTGAGTTTTGAGTGGATGAAGCTTTTGAGATTTAGGAAAACTGTGATATAAAAGGAATTAAGGAGACACAAAAGCTCAAGCTTGGGGATGCCCAAGGCATCCCAAGCTAATATTTCAAGCAGATTCTGTGGGAGATATGCCCTAGAGGCAGTAATATCAGTTATTTTGTATCTCCTGGTTTGTAATGAAGGTTTATGTTCCATGCTATAAATGCAATGATTCTCAAGTCTGCAAATAAAACGAGGCTTGGAGGGAAACTCATGTGCACGTGTGAGATAATAAACGGTAAAATGTATTCCTAGTCAAGCCTCTATGACTGGCTCAAGTATTGCATGATGATCATGTTTTCCTGATCATGGGCATGACTATGCCAGCAATTTTGAGGCACAATTGTTAGTAGAACACTTGTGTTCAATCAACCCAATTTGATGTTATGCTATGAGATACATTCGTCACAAGTTAATGGTTAATAACACAGAGAAGTTAATGTTTGCATAATTCCTTAGACCATGAGAGTATCGAGTTCCTTCATACTTGCTTCGTGAACTTTGGGGTTTGTTAAACGTCATACGTAACTGGGTGGCTATTACGACGGCTTACGGTTTCACAGAAAAGTATGGCAAGTAAAGAGATAGCTCGAGATTGGGATTTGCTCCTCCGACGATGGAGAGATATACCCGGGCCCTCTCGGTGTAACGGTATCCATCATCGTCTGGCCAGACACATTGTGATTTGATCACTGGGATACCAGAACACGGAAACGAGAAAAGAGAACAAAACAGGTAACGAGGTAACTTGCATGGTGAACAAATTGTTGATCCACGGGAATGCAATAAATCTCACCTCAGGTGTTTGTGACATATCGCGAAGCAACAGGAATAGCTCACGGCAACTCGAGGTTCACTCGAATATTCATTCGTGTGGGTATAGGGGTCAATATGGGTATCCATGGCTCCGATGTTGATCATTGATCGGAAGAGGTTCCAGGTCATGTCTATACTTCACCGAACCTATAGGGTCACACGCTTAAGGGTCATCTATCTGCTGAATACTAGACACGGAGTCTCAGAGGAAATCATCGAAAAAGTTTCGGACAACGGAAAAGTTTCGGACAGTGATACGTCTCCAATGCATCTATAATTTTTGATTGCTCCATGCTATATTATCTACTGTTTTAGACATTATTTGGCTTTATTTTCCACTTTTATATTATTTTTGGGACTAACCTATTAACCGGAGGCCCATCCCAGAATTGTTGTTTTTGCCTGTTTTAGGGTTTCGAAGAAAAGGAATATCAAACGGAGTCCAAATGGAATGAAACCTTCGAAAACGTGATTTTCTCATCAGATAAGATCCAGGAGACTTGGACCCTCCGTCAACGAAGCCACGAGGTGCTCATGAGGGTAGGGGCGCCCCCCCCCCCCTAGGGCGCGCCCCTGCCTCGTGGGCCCCTCGAAGCTCCACCAACGTACTTCTTCCTCCTATATATATCCACGTACCCCCAAACGATCGGGGACAGAGCCAAAAACCTAATTCCACCGCCGCAACTTTCTGTATCCATGAGATCCCATCTTGGGGCCTGTTCCAGAGCTCCGCCAGAGGGGGCATCGATCACGGAGGGCTTCTACATCATCATCCAAGCCCCTCCGATGAAGTGTGAGTAGTTTACTTCAGACCTATGGGTCCATAGCTAGTAGCTAGATGGCTTCTTCTCTCTTTTTGGATCTCAATACAATGTTCTCCCCCTCTCTCGTGGAGTTCTATTCGATGTAATCTCCTTTTTGCAGTGTGTTTGTTGAGACCGGTGAATTGTGGGTTTATGATCAATTCTATCTATGAATAATATTTGAATCTTCTTTGAATTCTTTTATGTATGATTGGTTATCTTTGCAAGTCTCTTCGAATTATCAGTTTGGTTTGGCCTACTAGATTGGTTGTTCTTGCCATGGGAGAAGTGCTTAGCTTTGGGTTCAATCTTGCGGTGTCCTTTCCCAGTGACAGAAGGGGCAGCAAGGCACGTATTGTATTGTTGCCATCGAGGATAACAAGATGTTTTTTTATCATATTGCATGAAACTATCCCTCTACATCATGTCATCTTGCTTAAGGCGTTACTCTGTTTTTAACTTAATACTCTAGATGCATGCTGGATAGCGGTCGATGAGTGGAGTAATAATAGTAGATGCAGAATCGTTTCGGTCTACTTGTCTCGGACGTGATGCCTATATACATGATCATACCTAGATATTCTCGTAACTATGCTCAATTCTGTCAATTGCTCAACAGTAATTTGTTCACCCACCGTAGAATACTTATGCTCTTGAGAGAAGCCACTAGTGAAACCTATGGCCCCCGGGTCTCTTTCTCATCATATCAATCTCCATCACTTTACTATTGCTTTGCTTTTGCTTTGATTTTACTTTATTTACTTTGCATCTCTGTACCAAAAATACCAAAAATATTATTTATTATCTCTATCAGACCTCACTTGTGTAAGTGACCGTGAAGGGATTGACAACCCCTAAGCGCGTTGGTTGCGTTGAGCTATTGTTTTTGTGTAGGTACGAGGGACTCGAGCGTAGCCTCCTACTGGATTGATACCTTGGTTCTCAAAAACTGAGGGAAATACTTACGCTACTTTGCTGCATCATCCCTTCCTCTTAGGGGAAATCCAACGCAGTGCTCAAGAAGTAGCAAGAAGAATTTCTGGCGCCCTTGCCGGGTAGTCTGTGCAAAAGTCAACATACCAAGTACCCATCACAATACCTATCTCCCGCATTACATTATTTGCCATTTGCCTCTAGTTTTCCTCTCCCCCCAATTCACCCTTGCCATTTTATTCTCTCTCTCTCTATCCTCCCTCTCTATTTGCCTCTTTTGCATGTTTGCTTTTTGTTTGCTCATGTTTTAGTTTGCTTGTTTGTCACGATGGCTCAAGATAATACTAAATTGTGTGATTTCACCAATACCAATAATAATGATTTCCTTAGCACTCCAATTGCTCCTCTTGCCGATGCTGAATCTTGTGAAATTAATACTGCTTTGTTGAATCTTGTCATGAAAGATCCGTTCTCCGGCCTTCCTAGTGAAGATGCCGCTACCCATCTTAATAGCTTCGTTGGTTTGTGTGACATGCAAAAGAAGAAAGATGTCGATAATGATATTGTTAAATTGAAGCTATTTCCTTTTTCGCTCTGAGATCGTGCTAAAGCTTGGTTTTCGTCTTTGCCTAAAAACAGTATTGATTCATGGAACAAGTGCAAAGATGCTTTTATCTCTAAGTATTTTCCTCCCGCTAAGATCATCTCTCTTAGAAACGATATTATGAATTTTAAACAACTTGATCATGAACATGTTGCACAAGCTTGGGAGAGAATGAAATGAATGATATGTAATTGCCCTACTCATGGTTTGAATTTGTGGATGATTATACAAAATTTCTGTGCCGGATTGAATTTTGCTTCTAGAAATCTTTTAGATTCGGCCGCGGGAGGCACTTTTATGGAAATCACTTTAGGAGAATCTACTAAACTCCTAGATAATATTATGGTTAATTATTCTCAATGGCATACTGAAAGATCTACTAAAAAGGTGCATGCGATAGAAGAAATTAATGTTTTGAGTGGAAAGATGGATGAACTTATGAAATTATTTGCTAATAAGAGTGTTTCTTCTGATCCTAATGATGTGCCCTTGTCTACTTTGATTGAGAATAATAATGAATCTATGGATGTGAATTTTGTTGGTAGGAACAATTTTGGTAACAACGCGTATGGAGGAAATTTCAATCCTAGGCCTTATCCTAGTAATCCCTCTAATAATTATGGTAATTCCTACAACAATTCTTATGGAAATTATAATAAGATGCCCTCTGATTTTGAATCTAATATTAAAGAATTTATTTCTTCGCAAAATAATTTTAATGCTATGATTGAAGAAAAATTGCTTAAGATTGATGATTTGGCTAGGAACGTTGATAGAGTTGCTCTTGATGTTGATTCTTTGAAACTTAGATCTATTTCACCTAAGCATGATATCAATGAGTCTCTCAAAGCCATGAGAATTTCCATTGACGAATGCAAAGAAAGAACCGCTAGGATGCGTGCTAAGAAAGATGCCTTTATAAAAGCATGTTCTTCTAGTTCCTATGAAAATAATGATGAAGATCAAAAAGTTATTGATGTGTACCCTATTAAATCTTTGTTTTGCAATATGAATCTTGATAATGATGGGATTGAATATGATCCACCTTTACCTAGAAGGCGTTCTAAGAATTCGGAATTTGTTGATCTTGATGCTAAATTTGATAAAAGTGGGATTGAAGAAATTAAAACCCTAGATGTTGCTAAACCCACTATTATGGATTTCAAGGAATTTAACTATGAAAATTGCTATTTGATTGATTGTATTTCCTTGTTGCAATCCATGCTAAAATCTCCTCACGCTTATAGTCAAAATAAAGCGTTTACTAAACATATCGTTGATGCCTTGATGCAATCTTATGAAGAAAAACTTGAATTGGAAGTTTCTATCCTGTGACGCCCGGGTAATTAAGCTACAGTAATCCCCGCTAATGATGCCACGTCACCTCGGTTACTGTGGATAAACTCGCGTTAGTTCGGAACCTAGTTCGAATTTCAAATTCAAAATCGAGCAAACAATAAAAGTTTTCAAATATTAAAATTTAAATGTTCAGAGTGAACCAAATAATACATAGGTAATTATGGTGGAGAAACCAAACTTTGATAAAATGTTTAAAGGCCCTAAAACAATTAAAACAATAGTGAAAACAATTAAACAAATGCCTATTGAATTTATAAAATGCTAACACTATTTTATTATGGGTTAAGAATTAATCTCGTAGTAGTTTATTGGTAAATACAAATTAGGCACTAGTGGTAATTTTATAAAACTGGAAATAAAAGAAACTACAAATAAAAAGAGACAAGAAAATATATATAAAAAGAAAAAGGAAGAAAACCCCCAGGCCAACTGGGCCTCGGCCCAGCCAGTGGCCTGCCAGGCCGGCCCAACTGGCCCAGTCGGCCACACCTTATCCCCACACCCCCCGCAAACCCTATCCCACCCACCCGCACTCCCCCCCCACATCGTTCCCACCCCCTCCCGATCCAGATTGGATCAGGGACGAACCCCCACTCCCCCCTCGCTC
>NC_041392.1:26927671-26935140 GCF_002162155.2 Triticum dicoccoides | reverse complement strand
TCCCCCCTGTCGCCTCGGCCGACCTACCTCCGCCGCCCCCTCGCTGTGCTGCTCCGGCGCGCCCTACCGTGGCCGGCGCGCCCCGCCGTGGCCGGCGCACCCCCCCCTGGTAGCCTGGGCGTGCGCCCAAACGGGCTAGCGCCCAGCACCCGCAATGCCATTCGGGCGGCGCCCGTGCCCTGTGCTTGCTCGGGTGCGCCCGCACCCGGTAGCCCGCCCCGCCTTGGCCCCATGGCCCTATGACACTTGGGGCCCACGGCCCCAGAACATTTAAAAAACAACAACAACAACAACAAAATTTAAATAAATATTAGTAATAAATAATAAATAATAAATAATAATTAAATTCGTTAATTAATTAATTAACTAATCCTGATTAGACTAATTAATCATTTAATTAACCTGACTAATCTACTAATTAAATTAATTAATTTAGTTAGTTAGTTATCAGTCAATGGCATGCGGGACCCACTGTCAGGTTGACCAGTCAACCCTGTTGACTGCTGATGTCAGCATGACATCATGCTGATGTCATAAATCCATTTTCGAATTAACTTCAATAATTAATTAAATTCCAGAAATTAATAAAATCTTTAGAAAATCATATCTTTTAATCCGTAACTCGGATTAAAATATTTTCAACATGAAAGTTGCTCAGAACGATGAAACGAACCCGGATACGTAGCCCGTTCATCCACCACACACCCCTAACATATCAAACCCGCAACTTTCCCCCTCCGGTTCATCTGTCAGAAAACACGAAACACCGGGAATACTTTCCCGGATGTTTTCCCCCCCTTCACCGGTATCACCTACTACCGCGTTAGGGCACACCGAACACCGCGTATTGCCTGGTTATATTTTGTGATGCTTTGTTTGCTCTGTATTCATTATTTCTCCCCCCTTTTCTCTCCGGTAGTCTACGAGACCGACGCTGCTGCTGCCCAGTTCGACTACGGAGTTGACGACCCCTCTCTCTTGCCAGAGCAACCAGGCAAGCCCCCCCCCCATGATCACCAGATATCGCCTATTCTACTCTATACTGCTTGCATTAGAGTAGTCTAGCATGTTACTGCTTTCTGTTATACCTATCCTGATGCATAGCCTATCCTTGATACTACTGTTGTTACCTTTACCTGCAATCCTATATGCTTAGTATAGGATGCTAGTATATTCATCTGTGGCCCTACATTCTTGTCCGTCAGCCATGCTATACTATCGGGCCGTGATCACTCGGGAGGTGATCACGGGTATATACTATATACTTTATACATGATACATGTGGAGACTAAAGTCGGGTCGGCTGGTGGAGCACCCGCGAGTGGATCTTTGTGGCGGAGCGACAGGGCAGGTTGAGACCGCCTAGGAGAGAGGTGGGCCTGGCCCTGTTCGGCGTTCGCGGATACTTAACACGCTTAACGAGATCTTGGTATTTGATCTGAGTTGGCTACGAGCCTATACGCACTAACCATCTACGCGGGAGTAGTTATGGGTATCCCGACGTCGTGGTATCAGCCGAAGCACTTCGTGACGCCAGCGACTGAGTGGCGCGCGCCGGATTGGAACGTAAGCCTGCTCTTGTATTAAGGGGGCTAGTTCTGCTTTCGGCCGCGTACGCGACGTGCAGGTGTGCTATGGGCGATGGGCCCATACCCCTGTGCACTTAGGTTTAGACCGGCGTGGTGGCCTCTCTGTTGAGCCTAGGTGGGGCTGCGATGTGTTGATCTTCCGAGGTCGGGCATGACCCAGGAAAGTGTGTCCGGCCAAATGGGATCAAGCGTGCTGGGTAAGTTGGTGCACCCCTGCAGGGAAGTTAATCTACTCGAATAGCCGTGATCTTCGGTAACAGGACGACTTGGAGTTGTACCTTGACCTTATGACAACTAGAACCGGATAATTAATAAAACACACCCTTCCAAGTTCCACAGACAACCCGGTGATCGCTTTTCCACAGGGCGACGAGGGGAGGATCGCCGGGTAGGGTTATGCTATGCGTTGCTACTGGAGATGCTACTTGGAGATGCTACTTGGAGGACTTCAATCTACTCTCTTCTACATGTTGCAAGACGGAGGCTGCCAGAAGCGTAGTCTTCGATAAGACTAGCTATCCCCCTTTTATTCTGGCATTCTGCAGTTCAGTCCACTGATATGGCCCTTTACACACATGTATCCATGCATATGTAGTGTAGCTCCTTGCTTGCGAGTACTTTGGATGAGTACTCACGGTTGCATTGTTTCCCCCTTTTCCCCCTATCTCTACTCGATTGCTGCAACCAGACGATGGAGCCCAGGAGCCAGACGCCACTGTCGATGACGACTACTACACCGGAGGTGCCTACTACTACGTGCAGCCCGCTGACGACGACCAGGAGTAGTTTAGGAGGATCCCAGGCAGGAGGCCTGCGCCTCTTTCGATCTGTATCCCAGTTTGTGCTAGCCATCTTATGGCAACTTGTTTAACTTATGTCTGTACTCAGATATTGTTGCTTCCGCTGACTTGTCTATGATCGAGCACTTGTATTCGAGCCCTCGAGGCCCCTGGCTTGTATTATGATGCTTGTATGACTTATTTATGTTTTAGAGTTGTGTTGTGATATCTTCCCGTGAGTCCCTGATCTTGATCGTACACATTTGCGTGCATGATTAGTGTACAATTGAATCGGGGGCGTCACAAGTTGGTATCAGAGCCGACTGCCTGTAGGAATCCCCCTTCCAACTCCTTGGCCGAAGTCGAGTCTAGACATTGCAAAACTTTTACTAACATGGCTGTGTGTCTTATGGGCACACGTCGCCATTGGGTGGTACTAGGATCTTTTACTCCTCGACCTTTACTCTGGGACTCTGAGCTCTCTTCTATTCGGGTTAAATGAATTTTACTAAATCTAACATTAGGATCTCGTTATCACTTTCACCCGGAGAGCCCCTTATTACTGATGATCGTCTGCTGCACCAGAATACCCTGAAAATGCTCTCCGCTGTTAACTCGAGAACTTGTGTTCATCGTGTTTGCAATTCCCCTTCCACCGTAAACCCTTATGGATAACTACTTGCAGTTGTTATTCTTACCTTCATCCCCAGTTGGTCTTGGTATTACAAGATACCCTGAAAAACTCGTCGTTGTTTTGATAATCCTTTGAGCTTACTGCCTTGTTGTTCTTTGTCACCTGAATACCCCTACGGTTAATTCTCGCACTTATCGAGTATCCGCTCATCCCCCAGTTGTTCATGTGTTACACAAAAGTCCTCGAAATACCATTCGATATTCTGAAAATCCTCAGCAACCTATTGCTCTGGAATTTCTTGTTTGCTTTCATTATGATTAATCCCATAAGTATAGTAATCATATTGGCATCCTTTTTCACCATCATTTTTGATTCCGTTGATTCAATACGTGCGAATGCACGCAATCATCAGTTGATCCTTTTAAATTATCTTTCCGGCTCAGACTGAGCTGGTTCTCGACCAAACTATCTGTCGTCGATTGTGCCTCTGGTATATTCAATTGATCCATCCTTGATCAGAATGTCTGCTTCTGATCCCTTGTTTTGGAAATCATAATTCCTTTGTTATCTAAGCATCAAATTATTCAGATGTTCTATAATCTGATGCCCGTGCATTCTTTCTCCCTCTGATTGAGTATCGATACTCACATCAGCTCCGTTGTGGATCGCCCGATCCATTGTTGGATTTCATCCGACATTGTCCTTCATAATTAATCATCTTGTGAGTTCTTTCTCTGATACATAATGCATGTGTTAAGTTGTATCCTCTGCTTGGCCAACCATGCTCTGCTTTCGGGTTTGTGTTATTTACTCTTGAAACTTGTGGTATATGTTTCTAAGAAGCCCCTATGGGTTGAACATATGCCTTCTCTAAACCGTGTGAACCCGAAAGTTTTCACGAATAATACTCTTCTGGTGCTTCGCCAGCTAAAATTTCAACACTGCAACTTCATCGAACATGAGAAGTGAATGAAAGGTTATGCATTGGAGAAGTGGGAGTCGACCTTGAACTTGTGTTCATGCCCATGGACACGATGTAGATCTTATCATTAGAGCTTCTCTTAAATTAATTATTCCTTTGGTATAAGTTCTTCTTATATCAGGGATCTGGCCTTTTGCAACCATGGTTCCGACCATGATTGTTCTTCTTTGATTCCATTTCTCGGACAAGTTAAACAATTGTCTTCTATGGATCAATACACCAGTCCAACCTTTACTTTGATCTTCTGTCGAGTATTACCCCCCTGGTATCTCGAGATTATCATGGAACTGCATAACTTCTTATGAGTTCATCATCAAGTGCTACATTCCCACTGATTCCAATTTTTCAAAAGCTCTGAGTTATTAAACACTCAAAGACACCAATAACTGAACCGAGTCCGCACTACGGTTCAACAACTCTTCAGTAAGCTTCTATAAGTACGAGTTTGTACCCGATCACATCATTCCTAGCCTGATCGGCCATATCATTACCATGCTAAATTTTAACTATGCTACCTGGTCCTTAATCCCGGAGCACAACTTTTGACAATGAGCTAAGCTTACGTCGATCTTCCTCGTCATATCAGTTCGCCTTGAACAACAATCTTGATTTCAAGTTTGTGTGTACCTATGGTTCCAATAACCTCTTGCTTCATCATTCTTTTGACTTGATGTGATCGTGGATCGATTACATCTTCGTGGAATCTCTCAACAAATGTGTCATGATCACCATCTGCATTCTGATGCTCTTCCAGGATATCAATTGAATTAATGATGAGAAATACCATCCTTGCCCTTGATGATTTGTGTTGTCATCGACCTCTTTATTGCGTTCCCTCCAACAAAAACTTGTTTGTGTTCCGTGTTATACCTCGAGTTCCTTGCTACCTAGCATTTGTTCTTCTTTACCATGGAGTATTACCATCTTTTATGTCAAGAAGGTCGTGAGGATTACTCCACCTCTTAAGAATTCTTGGTATGGTGATACTTCTCACCCTCACCATTCTTTCTTGGTACCCGTGTTGTTTCTAACCGGAATACCGACAATTGAACTATGAGGTGTGAATTCAAAACTTCTAGCAACCCTATTGCTTTGAAGTAATGGTCGAGTTTCATTCTAATTCTTTTGTTTGTCAAGTCACCACTCTAACATTGATCGTGCAACCCAACCCATATTTGGGTGCACCTTTCAACCAATGTTTAATTGAGTATGTTTCCTCGAGCATACATCATTATACCATTTGATCTGACAAATGTTATCTCCTTGTTCACATAATTGTGGAAATCCATCTTGTCGGAAATCTCGATGGATTATCACCGAGCCCATCAGCCACCTCCTCCTCTCCTTGGGTTAATGATGAACTATTGTTTCAGGAACCCACTCCCATAGTTCATTTCCTGAGAATCCTGAAATGTCATTTCGTCTATTTGTGTTGCACCTTATATTCTCGGACATCCTGAGTCTGAGGTATCATTACACCAATCGGATCTGAATCTCGGTCAGATATGATGGTTGGGACAACTTTCCAAGAGTTATGTTGTTGGCCCTTTGATGACCTGGTAACAGGATGTCATGCCTAGCACCCCCCCCCCCCGGCTGGAGGACCTATCATTATAATTTCTTTTGCAAGGACAACCATTCTTCCTGGAGGAAATGGTAAGACCTATTTTTATAAGTTGTTCCTCGTGGATCATTTTTGTTTTCAAAGTTTGATCTTCCTGTTGACCATGTCAATGCTATCTCGAAGCATGTCTGTGGTACTCCGATTTTCGACAAGAACATTTGAAGCCCAATGCTAAATGTTTTCTTGCTCAATTATCCAGACACCATTGTATGGGTAATATCATGAGATTCCTTCCCCCTTACCTAAATGGTTTTCTACTTTATATCCTGCCATGGATATCTTGCTCTGCTTGTCCTTGGGAAGGATATACCCTTGAAATATGTGTTTAAACATATTTTCCTTTCCATTGTTCTGTTTAATCTGATGATCATATTTTCCTTCCATTGGTTTGTTTAAACCTTTTCTATGATCTATATGATATAAGCAGTAATAATCCACTGCTTGTGCAAACACCTCGATGTACAACTCTGTCGGTAAGACCTTGTTACTATTGTTGATGACATTCCGGTAACCACCGATGGACGGAAACCTTGCCTATTGGTCCGCCTCGTTTCAACGAGCAGAAAAATGGTTCTCTTCGTCCCTCGCCCTTGGTACCTATGTTGTTGCCGACATGACCCACAGACTCTCCTCTGGCATGCCTTGCTTACATGATTGTGCAAGACGTCACTGCCTTTCCTACTTTTAACCCACATGGTGGGCCCATAACCCACAGTTCCACAGGATCGAAACCTGACTCTCCTGTACAACCTGATGTCAAAGTTATTCCTCGTGCTTGACCTTGTATGTAATTCACGGGCCACTTGCCTGTTGATCTATTCTGGTATCAGACACAATACTTATTCCCGTTGCTCTGAACCCTTTTTGCACTCTGCTTCAGGCAATGAATGATTGCCTATCCTCTTGAAACTTCTTATTACACCGTCTTGCATTGCTCGCGATGTGTGTCATTTGTTCAACTCGAGAGATAGTCATATGTTCATTCTTGGGATACCCCCAGATGAATTTCCCTAACATCCTATCATTGTAGAGCTGCCCTTTACCTATTCGTAAGTACGATGGAGTTCCCTGAAGAAAGGACGACAACTTCATCATGATGCTTTGGAATAACGAATTGAAGACATCAACGAAAGGGATTAACTTCTTCGAGAAGATCCATTAGAATAACCAGGACTTTCCCCCTTTACTCCCCCCTTAAATCTCGGGACGAGATTTCTTGTAGTGGAGGAGAATTGTGACGCCCGGGTAATTAAGCTACAGTAATCCCCGCTAATGATGCCACGTCACCTCGGTCACTGTCGATAAACTCGCGTTAGTTCGGAACCTAGTTCGAATTTCAAATTCAAAATCGAGCAAACAATAAAAGTTTTCAAATATTAAAATTTAAATGTTCAGAGCGAACCAAATAATACATACGTAATTATGGTGGAGAAACCAAACTTTGATAAAATGTTTAAAGGCCCTAAAACAATTAAAACAATAGTGAAAACAATTAAACAAATGCCTATTGAATTTATAAAATGCTAACACTATTTTATTATGGGTTAAGAATTAATCTCGTAGTAGTTTATTGGTAAATACAAATTAGGCACTAGTGGTAATTTTATAAAACTGGAAATAAAAGAAACTACAAATAAAAAGAGACAAGAAAATATATATAAAAAGAAAAAGGAAGAAAACCCCCAGGCCAACTGGGCCTCGGCCCAGCCAGTGGCCTGCCAGGCCGGCCCAACTGGCCCAGTCGGCCACACCTTATCCCCACACCCCCCGCAAACCCTATCCCAGCCACCCGCACTCCCCCCCCACATCGTTCCCACCCCCCTCCCGATCCAGATTGGATCGGGGACGAACCCCCACTCCC
>NC_041392.1:26903582-26926870 GCF_002162155.2 Triticum dicoccoides | reverse complement strand
GCCGTTTCCCCCCTGTCGCCTCGGCCCACCTACCTCCGCCGCCCCGTCGCTGTGCTACTCCGGCGCGCCCTGCCGTGGCCGGCGCGCCCCGCCGTGGCCGGCGCACCCCCCTGGTAGCCTGGGCGTGCGCCCAAACGGGCTAGCGCCCAGCACCCGCAGTGCCATTCGGGCGGCGCCCGTGCCCTGTGCTCGCTCGGGTGCGCCCGCACCCGGTAGCCCGCCCCGCCTTGGCCCCATGGCCCTATGACACTTGGGGCCCACGGCCCCAGAACGTTTAAAAAAAACAACAACAACAACAAAATTTAAATAAATATTAGTAATAAATAATAAATAATAATTAAAATCGTTAATTAATTAATTAATTAATCCTGATTAGACTAATTAATCATTTAATTAACCTGACTAATCTACTAATTAAATTAATTAATTTAGTTAGTTAGTTATCAGTCAATGGCATGCGGGACCCACTGTCAGGTTGACCAGTCAACCCTGTTGACTGCTGATGTCAGCATGACATCATGCTGATGTCATAAATCCATTTTCGAATTAACTTCAATAATTAATTAAATTCCAGAAATTAATAAAATCTTTAGAAAATCATATCTTTTAATTCGTAACTCGGATTAAAATATTTTCAACATGAAAGTTGCTCAGAACGACGAGACGAACCAGGATACGTAGCCCGTTCGTCCACCACACACCCCTAACATATCAAACCCGCAACTTTCCCCCTCCGGTTCATCTGTCAGAAAACACGAAACACCGGGAATACTTTCCCGGATGTTTTCCCCCCCTTCACCGGTATCACCTACTACCGCGTTAGGGCACACCGAACACCGCGTATTGCCTGGTTATATTTTGTGATGCTTTGTTTGCTCTGTATTCATTATTTCTCCCCCCTTTTCTCTCCGGTAGACTACGAGACCGACGCTGCTGCTGCCCAGTTCGACTATGGAGTTGACGACCCCTCTCTCTTGCCAGAGCAACCAGGCAAGCCCCCCCCCTTGATCACCAGATATCGCCTATTCTACTCTATACTGCTTGCATTAGAGTAGTGTAGCATGTTACTGCTTTCTGTTATACCTATCCTGATGCATAGCCTGTCCTTGATACTACTGTTGTTACCTTTACCTGCAATCCTATATGCTTAGTATAGGATGCTAGTATATTCATCTGTGGCCCTACATTCTTGTCCGTCAGCCGTGCTATACTATCGGGCCGTGATCACTCGGGAGGTGATCACGGGTATATACTATATACTTTATACATGATACATGTGGAGACTAAAGTCGGGTCGGCTGGTGGAGCACCCGCGAGTGGATCTTTGTGGCGGAGCGACAGGGCAGGTTGAGACCGCCTAGGAGAGAGGTGGGCCTGGCCCTGTTCGGCGTTCGCGGATACTTAACACGCTTAACGAGATCTTGGTATTTGATCTGAGTTGGCTACGAGCCTATACGCACTAACCATCTACGCGGGTGTAGTTATGGGTATCCCGACGTCGTGGTATCAGCCGAAGCACTTCGTGACGCCAGCGACTGAGTGGCGCACGCCGGATTGGAACGTAAGCCTGCTCTTGTATTAAGGGGGCTAGTTCTGCTTTCGGCCGCGTACGCAACGTGCAGGTGTGCTATGGGCGATGGGCCCAGACCCCTGTGCGCTTAGGTTTAGACCGGCGTGCTGGCCTCTCTGTTGAGCCTAGGTGGGGCTGCGACGTGTTGATCTTCCGAGGCCGGGCATGACCCAGGAAAGTGTGTCCGGCCAAATGGGATCAAGCGTGCTGGGTAAGTTGGTGCACCCCTGCAGGGAAGTTAATCTATTCGAATAGCCGTGATCTTCGGTAACAGGACGACTTGGAGTTGTACCTTGACCTTATGACAACTAGAACCGGATACTTAATAAAACACACCCTTCCAAGTTCCATAGACAACCCGGTGATCGCTTTTCCACAGGGCGACGAGGGGAGGATCGCCGGGTAGGGTTATGCTATGCGTTGCTACTAGAGATGCTACTTGGAGATGCTACTTGGAGATGCTACTTGGAGGACTTCAATCTACTCTCTTCTACATGCTGCAAGACGGAGGCTGCCAGAAGCGTAGTCTTCGATACGACTAGCTATCCCCCTCTTATTCTGGCATTCTGCAGTTCAGTCCACTGATATGGCCCTTTACACATATATCCATGCATATGTAGTGTAGCTCCTTGCTTGCGAGTACTTTGGATGAGTACTCACGGTTGCATTGTTTCCCCCTTTTCCCCCTATCTCTACTCGATTGCTGCAACCAGACGATGGAGCCCAGGAGCCAGACGCCACCGTCGATGACGACTACTACACCGGAGGTGCCTACTACTACGTGCAGCCCGCTGACGACGACCAGGAGTAGTTTAGGAGGATCCCAGGCAGGAGGCCTGCGCCTCTTTCGATCTGTATCCCAGTTTGTGCTAGCCATCTTATGGCAACTTGCTTAACTTATGTCTGTACCCAGATATTGTTGCTTCCGCTGACTTGTCTATGATCGAGCACTTGTATTCGAGCCCTCGAGGCCCCTGGCTTGTATTATGATGCTTGTATGACTTATTTATGTTTTAGAGTTGTGTTCTGATATCTTCCCGTGAGTCCCTGATCTTGATCGTACACATTTGCGTGCATGATTAGTGTACGATTGAATCGGGGGCGTCACAAATCCCTAGAAAACTTTATGATGAGTGGGAACCAACTATTAAAATTAAAATTAAAAATTATGAGTTTTATGCTTGTGTGATTTGGGTGCTAGTGTCTCTACTATTCCCAAAACTTTGTGTGATTTACTAGATTTCCGTGATTTTGATGATTGCTCTCTAAACTTGCATCTTGCGGATTCCACTATTAAGAAACCTATGGGAAGAATTAATGATTTTATTATTGTTGCTAATAGGAATTATGTGCCCATAGATTTTATCGTTCTTGATATAGATTGCAATCATTCTTGCCCTATTATTCTTAGTAGACCTTTCCTTAGAACGGTTGGTGCAATTATTGATATGAAGGAAGGGAATATTAGATTTCAGTTTCCATTAAAAAAGGGCATGGAACACTTCCCTAGAAAGAAAATAAAATTACCATATGAATCTATCATGAGAGCCACTTATGGATTGCCTACCAAAGATGGCAATACCTAGATCTATTCTTGCTTGTTATGCCTAGCTAGGGGCGTTAAACGATAGCGCTTGTTGGGAGGCAACCCAATTTTATTTTTTTCCTTGCTTTTTGCTCCTGTTTAGTAATAAATAAATTATCTAGCCTCTGCTTTGGTTGTGGTTTTTGTGTTTGATTAGTGTTTGTTCCAAGTAGAACCGTTGGGAAGAATTGGGGAAAGTCTTGATTGAACTTGCTGTAAAAAACAGAAACTTTAGCGCTCACGAGAACTGCTGTCATTTTTATTTGGAAAGTGCTATCTAGTTAATTATTTTTGAAGATGATTAATAGATAAATTCCTCACGTCCAGCAATTTATTTTAGAATTTTTGGGTTTCCAGATCTTGCGTTAGCTACAGATTACTACAGACTGTTCTGTTTTTGACAGATTCTGTTTTTCGTGTGTTGTTTGCTTATTTTGATGAATCTATGGCTAGTAAAATAGTTTACAATCCATAGAGAAGTTGGAATAAAGTAGGTATAACACCAATATAAATAAAGAATGAGTTCATTACAGTACCTTGAAGTGGTTTTTTGTTTTCTTTCGCTAACGGAGCTCACGAGTTTTCTACCTTAAGTTTTGTGTTGTGAAGTTTTCAAGTTTTGGGTAAAGATTTGATGGATTATGGAACAAGGAGTGGCAAGAGCCTAAGCTTGGGGATGCCGATGGCACCCCCAAGATAATCTAAGGACACCTAAAAGCCAAAGCTTGGGGATGCCCCGGAAGGCATCCCCTTTTTCGTCTACTTCTATCGGTAACTTTACTTGGAGCTATATTTTTATTCACCACATGATATGTGTTTTGCTTGGAGCGTCTTTTATGATTTGAGTCTTTGATTATTAGTTTACCACAATCATCCTTGCTGTACACACCTTTTGAGAGAGCCGCACATGATTTGGAATTTGATTGAATACTCTATGTGCTTCACTTATATCTTTTGAGCTTTATAATTTTGCTCTAGTGCTTCACTTATATCTTTTAGAGCATGGTGGTGGATTTGTTTTATAGAAACTATTGTTCTCTCATGCTTCACTTAGATTATTTTGAGAGTCTTAATAGCATGGTAATTTGCTTAAAATCCTAATATGCTTGGTATGCAAGATTAATAATAAAACTTTCTTATGAGTGTGTTGAATACTAAGAAAAGTTTGATGCTTGATGATTGTTTTGAGATATGGAGGTAATAATATCAAAGTCATGCTAGTTGAGTAGTTGTGAAATTGAGAAATACTTGTGTTGAGGTTTGCAAGTCCCGTAGCATGCACGTATGGTAAACGTTATGCAACAAATTTGAAACATGAGGTGTTATTTGATTGTCTTCCTTATGAGTGGCGGTCGGGGACGAGCGATGGTCTTTTCCTACCAATCTATCCCCCTAGGAGCATGCGCGTAGTGCCGAGGTTTTTGATGACTTGTAGATTTTTGCAATAAGTATGTGAGTTCTTTATGACTAATGTTGAGTCCATGGATTATACGCACTCTCACCCTTCCACCCTTGCTAGCCTCTTCGGTACCGTGCATTGCCCTTTCTCACATTGAGAGTTGGCGCAAACTTCGCCGGTGCATCCAAACCCCGTGATATGATACGCTCTTTCACACATAAACCTCCTTATATCTTCCTCAAAACAGTCACCATACCTACCTATTATGGCATTTCCATAGCCATTCCGAGATATATTGCCATGCAACTTTCCATCATTCCGTTCATCATGACACATTCATCGTTGTCATATTGCTTAGCATGATCATGTAGTTGACATAGTATTTGTGGCAAAGCCACCGTTCATAATTCTTTCATACATGTCACTCTTGGTTCATTGCATATCCCGGTACACCGCCGGAGGCATTCACATAGAGTCATCTTTGTTCTAGTATCGAGTTGTATTCATTGAGTTGTAAATAAATAGAAGTGTGATGATCATCATTATTAGAGCATTGTCCCAAGTGAGGAATAAATAAATAAAAGGCCATAAAAAATAGAAGACCCAAAAAAAAGAGAGAGAAAGGCCATAAGAAAAAGGGGCCATAAAAAAGAGAGAAAAAGAGAGACGGGACAATGTTACTATCCTTTTACCACACTTGTGCTTCAAAGTAGCACCATGATCTTCATAGTAGAGAGTCTCTCATGTTATCACTTTTTTATACTAGTGGGAATTTTTCATTATAAAACTTGGCTTGTATATTCCAACAATGGGCCTCCTCAAGTGCCCTAGGTCTTCGTGAGCAAGCAAGTTGGATGCACACCCACTATTTTCTTTTGTTGAGCTTTCATACATTTATAGCTCTAGTGCATCCATTGCATGGCAATCCCTACTCCTTGCATTAACATCAATCGGTGGGCATCTCCATAGCCCATTGATTAGCCTCGTTGATGTGAGACTTTCTCCTTTTTAGTCTTCTCCACATAACCCCCCTTCATTATATTCTATTCCACCCATAGTGCTATGTCCATGGCTCGCGCTCATATATTGCGTGAAAGTTTATAGGTTTGAGATTACTAAAGTATGAAACAATTGCTTGGCTTGTCATCGGGGTTGTGCATGATGATAGCATTCTTGTGTGACGAAAATGAAACATGACTAAACTATATGATTTTGTAGGGATGAACTTTCTTTGGCCATGTTATTTTGAGAAGACATAATTACTTAGTTAGTATGCTTGAAGTATTATCATTTTTATGTCAATATGAACTTTTGTCTTGAATCTTTCGGGTCTGAATATTCATACCACAATTAAGAAGAATTACACTAAAATTATGCCAAGTAGCACTCCGCATCAAAAATTCTGTTTTTATCATTTACCTACTCGAGGACGAGCAGGAATTAAGCTTGGGGATGCTCGATATGTCTCCAGCGTATCTATAATTTTTGATTGCTCCATGCTATATTATCTACTGTTTTAGACATTATTGGGCTTTATTTTCCACTCTTATATTATTTTTTGGACTAACCTATTAACCGGAGGCCTAGCCCAGAATTGCTCTTTTTTACCTGTTTTAGGGTTTCGAAGAAAAGGAATATCAAACGGAGTCCAAACGGAATGAAACCTTCGGAAACATGATTTTCTCATTAGATAAGATCCAGGAGACTTGGACCCTCCGTCAAGAAAGCCATGAGGTGCTCACGAGGGTAGGGGCACGCCTGCCCCCCTAGGGCGCGCCCCCTGCCTCGTGGGCCCCTCGAAGCTCCACCGACGTACTTCTTCCTCCTATATATATCCACGTACCCCCAAACGATCGGGGACGGAGCCAAAAACCTAATTCCACCGCCGCAACTTTCTGTATCCACGAGATCCCATCTTAGGGCATGTTCCGGAGCTCCACCGGAGGGGGCATCGATCACGGAGGGCTTCTACATCATCATCCAAGCCCCTCCGATGAAGTGTGAGTAGTTTACTTCAGACCTACGGGTCCATAGCTAGTAGCTAGATGGCTTCTTCTCTCTTTTTGGATCTCAATACAATGTTCTCCCCCACTCTCGTGGAGATCTATTCGATGTAATCTTCTTTTTGCGGTGTGTTTGTTGAGACCGATGAATTGTGGGTTTATGATCAAGTCTATCTATGAATAATATTTGAATCTTCTCTGAATTCTTTTATGTATGATTGGTTATCTTTGCAAGTCTCTTCGAATTATCAGTTTGGTTTGGCCTACTAGATTGGTTGTTCTTGCCATAGGAGAAGTGCTTAGCTTTGGGTTCAATCTTGCGGTGTCCTTTCCCAATGACAGAAGGGGCAGCAAGGCACATATTGTATTGTTGCCATCGAGGATAACAAGATGGGGTTTTTATCATATTGCATGAAACTATCCCTCTACATCATGTCATCTTGCTTAAGGCGTTACTCTGTTTTTAACTTAATACTCTAGATGCATGCTGGATAGCGGTCGATCAGTGGAGTAATATTAGTAGATGCAGAATCATTTCGGTCTCCTTGTCTCGGACGTGATGCCTATATACATGATCATACCTAAATATTCTCATAACTATGCTCAATTATGTCAATTGCTCAACAGTAATTTGTTCACCCACCATAGAATACTTATGCTCTTGAGAGAAGCCACTAGTGAAACCTATGGCCCCCGGGTCTCTTTCTCATCATATCAATCTCCATCACTTTACTATTGCTTTGTTTTTGCTTTGATTTTACTTTATTTACTTTGCATCTCTATACCAAAAATACCAAAAATATTATTTATTATCTCTATCAAATCTCACTTTCGTAAGTGACCATGAAGGGATTGACAACCCCTAAGCACGTTGGTTGCGTTGAGCTATTGTTTTTGTGTAGGTACGAGGGACTCGAGCGTAGCCTCCTACTGGATTGATACCTTGGTTCTCAAAAATTAAGGGAAATACTTATGCTACTTTGCTGCATCATCCCTTCCTCTTCGGGGAAATCCAACGCAGTGCTCAAGAGGTAGCAGACAGCGGAAAAGTTCCGCAGAGAGGTCACCGGATGAGTTTCGGTGAAACCGAAAAAGTTGTTTCGAAGTATACCATTAAGTCAAAATGTTTTCGGCACATGCCTGATAATTCTTGGAGGGTGCCAGAATCATTCTGGAATTTTCTGGAATAAAAACCGGAAATGTTCCGGAGCTGCCGGAGCCACTTCAGATGCATTTCGCAGATGAAAATCACTAAACCGGAATTGTTTCGAAACGCGTTGAAAATTATTTTAGTGGGTACTGGAAATGTTCTAAGCCCACATAAATATTTTCAGTTCGAGCAGACGCTGAAAAAAGTCGTCGTGAATAGTGAAAATCACTTTATGGATATTTTTGGAAAGCGACCTTTTAGGGCTTTTGCAAAAAGGCTTCTAGAAGGGCTTGGGGGCCAAGGAAGCCCCTCATGGGGGGCCCCCAAGGGGGTGGCCAGCCAAGCATGGTGGAGCTCCACATGGCATCCCATTTTTCCCATAAAACCCTCATATGTGACCTAAAGCATGGGTTTTTTTGGTAATTTGTGGAGACACACTACCCCTTGGTTTTCCTATAAATAGAGGGGGTGAGGGCTGCCATATCTTCATCCCTTGCTCTCACACACATGCCATGCATTATCTAGCTTCTTCTCTCTCTCTCCCACGAAAAGAGTTTCGTAGAGTCATAAGGCTGTCTGGGTTCCGGCAGGAACTAGTTCTCCACGATGAAGCCCTGCCGGATAGCTCACACCGTATGTGTGCAACCCCGTAGAGAGGTCGTAGTTTCGGTCTTTTGCCCGAGGGGCTGTTCGAGTGTCCTCCCAAAGGGCTGTCCAAGTCTCCATTCGAGTTTCGAGGGTCCTCCCGAAGGGCTGTCTGCGACATCGTCCGGGGGACTGTCCGACCGCCTCCCGAAGGGCTGTCTAGCGAGGGAGTACATCCTCGCGGTTGGGAGGTTGTAAATCCTAACTGTGGGGATCTGCACCAACGGTCTCCATCGACTCTTCTTCCATTGCGCTTCGAGTCGGTACGGAACAGATCAAACCTTGTATGCAGTCTCCATAGTGGTCCTGGGCGTGCTCGCTATACCGAAATTTTTTGTTTTCTGTCGCGTTCCCCTACAGTTTCAAGCATCTAAGCTTGGGGATGCCCCGGTAGGCATCCCAACTTTCTTCTTCAACAATTATCCGTTAGTATCGGTTGAGCCTAAATTTTTGCTTCTTCACATGATGTGCACATTTTTATTATCTTTTCTCCGACAAAAACTTTGGGGTCTGTTTGTGGTTCTTTGTGTGGATTGAGTATTATGAATATGAATATGCTTTGGTGTTATTCTAGTACGGACTCTACGATAGATCGAACGGAAAAATAGCTTTGCGTCATTTTAGTACGAACTCTTGAATAGATCGAACAGAAAGAATAGCTTTGAGCTAGTTTCGTACCCTACAAACAATTCCTATATTTTGTTGTCTGCTAATAGGAACTCGGGAGTGATTCTTTGTTACACTTTGAGGGATAATCATATGATCCAACTATGTTAGCATTGTTGGGAGATTGCACTAGCGAAAGTACGGACCCTATTCCTTGTTTTTAAGCATTGAAATACCGTTTTTGTGCTCGTTTACTATTTTCTACCTTCCTGTTTCTACTTATCGAGATTATAAAAATATATTTCTACCATCTGTATTACACTTTTATCACCATCTCTTCGCCGAACTAGTGCACCTATACAATTTGCCATTGTATTGGGTGTGTTGGGGACACAAGAGATTTCTTGTATTTGGTTGCAGGGTCGTTTGAGAGAGACCATCTTCATCCTACACCTCTCACGGATTGATAAACCTTAGGTCGTCCACTTGAGGGAAAATTGCTATTGTCCTAAAAAAACTCTGCGCTTGGAGGCCCAACACGTATCTACAAGAATACAGTTGTGTAGTAGACATCAAGCTCTTTTCTGGCGCCGTTGCCGGGGAGGTGAGTGCTTGAAGGTATATCTTTAGATCTTGCAATTGAATATTTTAGTTTCCTGTTTTATCACTAGTTTGGTTTATAAAAGAAAACTACATAAAATATGGAATTGAGGTTGCATCTTATTATTGATCATCTTTATAATATCTTTCTTGAAAATGATGGTTCGGAAAATTGTGCTCAATTGTTAGAGGAAGAAGTCAATAAAATGTTTGGCACAAAATATTTGAATGATGAGCATGATTGCAATGTTGTTAGTATGGATTCTTTGAATATCCATGATGCTAATGATATGTAAAGCCATAAACTTGGGGATGCTATATTTGATGAATATGATATTTTTAGTCCCCCGTGTTTTGATGAGAAAATTTATTATGATGATTGCATGCCTCCCATTATGATGATTATATTGATGAAAGTGGATTTGGAGAGGTCGCGACTTTATTTAATGATGAATCCACTATTTTGGAGGAGGTTGCAATTGGTTGTGACAACAAAGTTCCTATATATGATGATTATGGTGATGACTTTTATGTTATAAACAATAATGATAACAATGAATCTTGTCATCATGATTTTAATTTTCAGTCTCATGATAGTTATTTTGTTGAGTTTGCTCCCACTACTATTGATGAGAAGAAATCTGCTTATGTGGAGAGTAACAAAATTTCTATGCTTGTGCATCATGAAAAGAATGATTTATGTGATGGTTATATTGTTGAATTCATTCATGATGCTACTGAAAATTATTATGAGGGAGGAACTTATGCTTGTAGGAATTGCAATAATATCATGTTTCCTTTCTATGTGTTGAAAATATTGAAGTTTTGCTTGTTTTGCCTTCCTATGCTAGTTGATTTTTGTTCCCATAAGTTGTTTGCTCACAAAATCTCTATGCATAGGAAGTGGGTTAGACTTAAATGTGCTAGTCATATGCTTCATGATGCTCTCTTTATGTTTCAATTCTTATCTTTTATGCGAGCATCATTGAAATCATCATGCCTAGCTTAAAAGGCATTAAAGGTAAGCGCTTGCTGGGAGACAACCCAACACTTTTGCCCACTGTTTTTGTGTGTTCACATGATTACGCTACTGTATTTATCATGTTTTATTGCTTTTGTTTCAATAAAGTGCCAAGTAAAGCCTTTGGGATGGTCTATGGTGATAGTTGATTTGATCTTGCTGAAAAATAGAAACTTTTGCTCTCAGGAAAATAATTCTCATTTTTAACAGGAGTATGATAAAATCCTGATTCTTTTTGCACAATATTTACAGACAAATTTCCCAGGTTTTCCTATGTTTTCAGAATTTTTCGAGTAGCAGAAGTATGGTTGGAGTACAGATTACTACAGACTATTCTGTTTTTGACAGATTCTATTTTCAGTGCATAGTTTGCTTGTTTTCTAGTTTCCATGACTTATAGTGCTCAATATAAATTCTGGAAATGATATGCTACAGTAGGCATTGTGTGAGAACAATTATGAATCTTGTATTTGACAGTACCAAAAGTGAAATGGTTTGCTCTTTATCATACTAACCTATCTCACAAAGTTCTTTTAAGTTTTGTGTGATTGAAGTTTTCAAGTTTTGGGTGGGATGTCGATATGAGGAGAATAAATATTGACAAGACCCTAAGATTGGGGATGCCCAGGGCACCCCAAGGTAATATTAAAGGAAGATCTAAGCAACTAAGCTTGGGGATGCCCCGGAAGGCATCCCCTCTTTCGTCTCCAACAATATTGGTAACCTTACTTGGAGCTATGTTTTCATTTGTCACATGATATGTGTTTTGCTTGGAGCGTCAGTTTATTTTGTTAGGATTTTCTTTCTGTTATTTAGAATAATGTTTTGCACCTTTTATTTCAATAAAAGTGGCATTGATAGCCTTTACCATACTTATTTTGCAAGTATACATGTTGCTGTTTGAAAACAGAAAGTTTACCACTATTGCAAAAATTCCCTAGAAGAGTCAGAATGCGATAAAATGTTGAAACTTTTTGCAAAATGAGCTCTGATAAATTAACTACAGTGTGGTAAATTTTCAGAATTTTTGGAGTTAAAGAAGTATTGATACTCTTGCATTCTTTACAGACTGTACTGTTTTGGCAGATTGCTGTTATGTTTGCATTGGTTGCATATGTTTGCTTGTTTAATGATTCTATTTTAGGATAGGAGTATTAAATATGCAGAGGAATTTAGTATGCAATGTTGAATAATAATTTTATTGATTTGCTACAGTAGAGAATGATAAGGTTTTTGCATTGGTTTATACTAACTTATCTCATGAGTTCTTGTTGAGTTTTGAGTGGATGAAGCTTTTGAGATTTAGGAAAACTGTGATATAAAAGGAATTAAGGAGACACAAAAGCTCAAGCTTGGGGATGCCCAAGGCATCCCAAGCTAATATTTCAAGAAGTTTCTGTGGGAGATATGCCCTAGAGGCAGTAATATCAGTTATTTTGTATCTCCTGGTTTGTAATGAAGGTTTATGTTCCATGCTATAACTGCAATGATTCTCGAGTCTGCAAATAAAACGAGGCTTGGAGGGAAACTCATGTGCACGTGTGAGATAATAAACGGTAAAATGTATTCCTAGTCAAGCCTCTATGACTGGCTCAAGTATTGCATGATGATCATGTTTTCCTGATCATGGGCATGACTATGCCAGAAATTTTGAGGGCACAATTGTTAGTAGAACACTTGTGTTGAATCGACCCAATTTGATGTTATGCTATGAGATACATCCGTCACAAGTTAATGGTTAATAACACAGAGAAGTTAATGTTTGCATAATTCCTTAGACCATGAGAGTATCGAGTTCCTTCATACTTGCTTCATGAACTTTGGGGTTTGTTAAACGTCATACGTAACTTGGTGGCTATTACGGCGGCTTACGGTTTCACAGAAAAGTATGGCAAGTAACGAGATAGGTCGAGATTGGGATTTGCTCCTCCGACGATGGAGAGATATACCCGGGCCCTCTCGGTGTAATGGTATCCATCATCGTCTGGCCAGACACATTGTGATTTGATCACTGGGATACCAGAACACGGAAACGAGAAAAGAGAACAAAACAGGTAATGAGGTAACTTGCATGGTGGACAAATTGTTGATCCACGGGAATGCAATAAATCTCACCTCGGGTGTTTGTGACATATCGCGAAGCAACAGGAATAGCTCACGGCAACTCGAGGTTCACTCGAATATTCATTCGTGTGGGTATAGGGGTCAATATGGGTATCCACGGCTCCGATGTTGATCATTGAACGGAAGAGGTTCCAGGTCATGTCTATACTTCACCGAACCTATAGGGTCACACGCTTAAGGGTCATCTATCTGCTGAATACTAGACACGGAGTCTCAGAGGAAATCATCGAAAAAGTTTCGGACAACGTAAAAGTTTCGGACAGTGATACGTCTCCAACGCATCTATAATTTTTGATTGCTCCATGCTATATTATCTACTGTTTTAGACATTATTGGGCTTTATTTTCCACTTTTATATTATTTTTGGGACTAACCTATTAACCGGAGGCCCATCCCAGAATTGCTGTTTTTGCCTGTTTTAGGGTTTCGAAGAAAAGGAATATCAAACGGAGTCCAAACGGAATGAAACCTTCGGAAACGTGATTTTCTCATCAGATAAGATCCAGGAGACTTGGACCCTCCGTCAACAAAGCCACGAGGTGCTCATGAGGGTAGGGGCGCCCCCCTAGGGCGCGCCCCTGCCTCGTGGGCCCCTCGAAGCTCCACCGACGTACTTCTTCCTCCTATATATATCCACGTACCCCCAAACGATCGGGGACGGAGCCAAAAACCTAATTCCACCGCCGCAACTTTCTGTATCCACGAGATCCCATCTTGGGGCCTGTTCCGGAGCTCCGCCAGAGGGGGCATCGATCACGGAGGGCTTCTACATCATCATTCAAGCCCCTCCGATGAAGTGTGAGTAGTTTACTTCAGACCTACGGGTCCATAGCTAGTATCTCTCTTTTTGGATCTCAATACAATGTTCTCCCCCTCTCTCGTGGAGTTCTATTCGATGCAATCTCCTTTTTGCGGTGTGTTTGTTGAGACCGATGAATTATGGGTTTATGATCAATTCTATCTATGAATAATATTTGAATCTTCTCTGAATTCTTTTATGTATGATTGGTTATCTTTGCAAGTCTCTTTGAATTATCAGTTTGGTTTGGCCTACTAGATTGGTTGTTCTTGCCATGGGAGAAGTGCTTAGCTTTGGGTTCAATCTTGCGGTGTCCTTTCCCAGTGACAGAAGGGGCAGCAAGGCACGTATTGTATTGTTGCCATCGAGGATAACAAGATGTTTTTTATCATATTGCATGAAACTATCCCTCTGCATCATGTCATCTTGCTTAAGGCGTTACTCTGTTTTTAACTTAATACTCTAGATGCATGCTGGATAGCGGTCAATGAGTGGAGTAATAGTAGTAGATGCAGAATCATTTCGGTCTACTTGTATCAGATGTGATGCCTATATACATGATCATACCTAGATATTCTCATAACTATGCTCAATTCTGTCAATTGCTCAACAGTAATTTGTTCACCCACCGTAGAATACTTATGCTCTTGAGAGAAGCCACTAGTGAAACCTATGGGCCCCGGGTCTCTTTCGCATCATGTCAATCTCCATCACTTTACTATTGCTTTGCTTTTGCTTTGATTTTACTTTATTTACTTTGCATCTCTATACCAAAAATACCAAAAATATTATTTATTATCTCTATCAGATCTCACTTTCGTAAGTGACCGTGAAGGGATTGACAACCCCTAAGCGCGTTGGTTGCGTTGAGCTATTGTTTTTGTGTAGGTACGAGGGACTCGAGCGTAGCCTCCTACTGGATTGATACCTTGGTTCTCAAAAACTGAGGGAAATACTTACGCTACTTTGCTGCATCATCCCTTCCTCTTCGGGGAAATCCAATGCAGTGCTCAAGAGGTAGCAGACAGCGGAAAAGTTCCGCAGAGAGAGGTCACCGGATGAGTTACGGTGAAACCGAAAAAGTTGTTTCGGAGTATACCATTAAGTCAAAATGTTTTCGGCACATGCCTGATAATTCTTGGAGGGTGCCAGAATCATTCTGGAATTTTCTGGAATAAAAACCGGAAATGTTCCGGAGCTGCCGGAGCCACTTCAGATGCATTTCGTAGATGAAAATCATTAAACCGGAATTGTTTCGGAACGCGTTGAAAATTATTTTAGTGGGTACTGGAAATGTTCTAAGCCCACATAAATATTTTTCAGTTCGAACAGATGCTGAAAAAAGTCATCGTGAATAGTGAAAATCACTTTATGGATATTTTTTGGAAAGCAACCTTTTAGGGCTTTTGCAAAAAGGCTTCTAGAAGGGCTTGGGGGCCAAGGAAGCCCCTCATGGGGGGGGGGGCAAGGGGGTGGCCGGCCAAGCATGGTGGAGCTCCACATGGCATCCCATTTTTTCCCATAAAACCCTCATATGTGACCTAAAGCATGGGGTTTTTTGGTAATTTGTGGAGGCACACTACCCCTTGGTTTTCCTATAAATAGAGGGGGTGAGGGCTGCCATATCTTCATCCCTTGCTCTCACACACATGCCATGCATTATCTAGCTTCTTCTCTCTCTCCCACGAAAAGAGTTTCGTAGAGTCGTAAGGCTGTCTGGGTTTCGGCAGGAACTAGTTCTGGACGACGAAGCCCTGCCGGATAGCTCACACCGTATGTGTGCAACCCCGTAGAGAGGTCGTAGTTTTGGTCTTTTGCCCGAGGGGCTGTTCGAGTGTCCTCCCGAAGGGCTGTCCAAGTCTCCATTCGAGTTTCGAGGGTCCTCCCGAAGGGCTGTCTGCGACATCGTCCGGGGGACTGTCCGACCGCCTCCCGAAGGGCTGTCTGGCGAGGGAGTACATCCTCGCGGTTGGGAGGTTGTAAATCCTAACTGCGGGGATCTGCACCAACGGTCTCCATCGACTCTTCTTCCATTGCGCTTCGAGTCGGTACGGAACAGATCAAACCTTGTATGCAGTCTCCATAGTGGTCTTGGGCGTGCTCGCTATACTGAAAATTTTCGTTTTCTGTCGCGGTCCCCTACAGTTTCAAGCATCTAAGCTTGGGGATGCCCCAGTAGGCATCCCAACTTTCTTCTTCAACAATTATCGGTTAGTATCGGTTGAGCCTAAATTTTTGCTTCTTCACATGATGTGTGCTATTCTTGGAATGCCATTTTATTTTGTTTTGCTTGCTGTTTTAATAAAGTACTTAGATCTGAAAGTCTTTAAATAAAATAGAGTCCTCAAATAGTTGTCAGGGAGGCTAAGTAGGCGGCATTCACATCTCGTCAACGAAGCCCTTTTCTATGGAATTACTCTTGTGCTTCACTTATATCCTATGAGTAAATTGTTGAATGAATTGAATATCATGAAGTTGAAATTATATCATGCCTAGTGATAGCCTCCTATTGGGTTTAGAAAGTGAAATCTTTTGAGGCTTGACAATCACAATATTGGTCATACAAGAAATTCCCGAATAATTAGTATAAGGAAGAGAACTTTCACATATAAATACACTATCATGGAAATCTTTTGTGATTGTGAGCCCCCATCAAAATATTATATGCCAAAATTGTTGATGTTGGACAAGGAAGACAATGTAATGGTTTATGTTTGTTCATATTCACATAGAAGTTATATTGTCATAGATCCTTCAAAATGTGGTGCTTGCCCCCCATCTTTGCTAGCCAAAAATCCCGCACCAAGTAGAGATACTACTTGTGCATCCAAAAACCCTTAAACCCAAATCTTATTTTCAAGAGTCTATCATACCTGCCTATATGTTGTATTCTTTTGCCGTTCTAAGCAAATTTGTATGTGCCATCTCTAATTTTCAAAATAAATTTCTTTTTTGTGTGCTCATACCGCTCGCGGAGTGGTGAGGGGTGGCCAATATTTTCCATGCTAGATGTGCTATTCTCACGATGAGTGTTTATTCACTTGTCATTGTATGAGAGTAAGGCAAAGGTATTAGGGATGCCCAGTCCCGAAATGAAAAATGAATTTACTTTATGTTGTCAAATAATAAATTCCTTGGAAAGTGTTGGTATGGAGGGCACCCGTGGATACGGTTAGCCATGGAAAGTGAAAGTATGGTGGAAAAAGGAATAAACTTTATTTTCTGTTTGGGAACCGCCTATGATATATCTAGCATCGAAAGTGTTGGGAGCTCTAAGTCGTTTTCGTTGGTGGGAAAAGTATGCCTCTCAAATGTTTTTATCTCTCAGTTTTCGCTTTGAGCTCTAGCACCTCTACAAATCCCTACTTCCCTCTGTGAAGGGCCTATCTTTCACTTTTCAGTATTTACTTTTATGCAAAGAGTCAAAGTTTTTCTCTCTATTCCTTTTTATTTTTCTCTTTTGGCAAGCATCATGTGGTGAGGAAAGATCTAGGCACATATATCCAGTTGGATATGGGTAGCATGAGTTATTATTGTTGACATCACCCTTGAGGTGAATACGTTGGGAGGCAAAATTATAAGCTCCTATCTTTCTATGTATCGGGTTGAAGCGTTTTTCTCATGTGTATGCAGTGAGTGTTAGCAATCATACAAGACTATATGATGGTTGAGTATGTGGAGCTCTTACTTAGACTTTGTTGAATAAGTTGAAATGCAATTGCTTGGTGACTAAGAACATAAGTTCTTGGGTTTCAAGAGAATTCATTGTTTGAACCTTAACATGTGAATTGGTTGCCACTATAACATGAGAAGTTTCATAAGAAAGAATTGATGTTATGATGCAAGGAAAAGGTGATTGAAATTATCATTGATCAAACTTATGCACTTTGCTAGCATTCATAGTTCATAAATTATTTCTTTTATCATTTACCTACTCGAGGACGAGTAGGAATTAAGCTTGGGGATGCAGATACGTCTCCAACATATCTATAATTTATGAAGTATTCATGCTGTCATTTTATCATTCTTAGATGTTTTACAATCATTTTATAGCAACTTTATATCATTTTTGGGACTAACCTACTGACCCAGTGCCCAGTGCCAATTGCTGTTTTTTTGCTTGTTTTTTTACATCGCAGAAAATCAATATCAAACGGAGTCCAAACATTGCGAAACTTTAGGAGATTTTTTTGGACCAAAAGGTACCCAATGGGCCAGAGCTGCACCTGGGGGGTGCCCCGAGGGGGGCACAACCCACCAGGGCGCGCCAGGGCCCCATGGCGCGCCCAGGTGGGTTGTGCCCACCTCGGTGGCCTCCCGCACCCGCTCTTTGCACTATAAATTCCCAAATATTCCGAAGCCCTTCGGGGTTAACCTAGATCAGAAGTTCCACGGCCGTAGGGCTCCATAGCCATCGAAAACCAATCTAGACCCGTTTCGGCACCCTGCCGGAGGGGGGAATAATCTCCGGTGGCCATCTTCATCATCCCGGCAGCCACCACGATGAGGAGGGAGTAGTCCACCCTCGGGGCTGAGGGTTTGTACCAGTAGCTATGTGTGTAATCTCTCTCTCTCTCTCTCTCTCTCTCTCTCTCGTGATCTATATCATGGGCTTTGTTAATATAGTCGGATCATATGATGTTTCTGCCCTCTATACTCTTGTTGTGATGAATTGAATCTTTACCCTTTGAAGTTTTGTCATGTCGGATTGAATGTTCAGATTTTAGAACACATGATATATGTCTTGCAGTATGAATACTTGAGGTGACAATTGGGGTATCTTATTGATTCACTTGATATATGTTATGGCATTCAACTCGCGGATTTCCGCGGTGATATTGGGGTAATCTATGCATAGGGGTTGATGCACGTTTTTATTATCTTTTCTCCGACGAAAACTTTGGGGTCTCTTTATAGTTCTTTGTGTGGATTGAGTATTATGAATATGAATATGCTTTGGTGTTATTCTAGGATGAACTCTAGGATAGATCGAACGGAAAAAATAGCTTTGCACCATTTTAGTACGAACGGAAAGAATAGCTTTGAGCTAGTTTCATACCATACAAACAATTCATATCTTTTGTTCTCCGCTAATAGGAACTCAGGAGTGATTCTTCGTTACACTTTGAGGGATAATCATATGATCCAACTATGTTAGCATTGTTGGGAGATTGCACTAGCGAAAGTACGGACCCTAGGCCTTGTTTTTAAGCATTGAAATACCATTTTGTGCCCGTTTACTATTTGATACCTTTCTGTTTTTATTTATTCAGATTATAAATATATATTTCTACCATTCGTATTACACTTTTATCACCATCTCTTCGCCGAACTAGTGCACCTATACAATTTGCCATTGTATTGGGTGTGTTGGGACACAAGAGATTTCTTGTAATTGGTTGCACGGTCGTTTGAGAGAGACCATATTCATCCTACACCTCTTACGGATTGATAAACTTTAGGTCATCCACTTGAGGGAAAATTGCTATTGTCCTACAGAACTTTGCACTTGGAGGCCCAACATGTGTCTACAAGAATACAGTTGCGTAGTAGACATCAGTCATCTTGTCGGCGGGGCGCGGGTGCATCTGTTGCGGGTCGCGCGGCAGCCGGTGGCCAGTGTGTGCTACCTCTTGAGCACTGCGTTGGTTTTCCCTTGAAGAGGAAAGGGTGATGCAACAAAGAAGCGTAAGTATTTCCCTCAGTTCTTAAGAACCAAGGTATCAATCCAGTAGGAGACTACACGCAAGTCCCTCGTACCCACACAAACAAATAAGAACCTCGCAACCAACGCGATAAAGGGGTTGTCAATCTCTTCATGGTCACTTACGAGAGTGAGATCTGATAGAGATAATAATAATAAGATAAATATTTTTGGTTTTTTATGATATAGATTAGAAAATAAAGATAACAAAATAAAGTAGATTGGAGACTTATATGATAAAAGATAGACCCGGGGGCCATAGGTTTCACTAGTGGCTTCTCTCAAGATAGCATACATATTACGGTGGGTGAACAAATTACTGTCGAGCAATTGATAGAAAAGTGAATAATTATGAGAATATCTAGGCATGATCATGTATATAGGCATCATGTCCGCGACAAGTAGACCGAAACGATTCTGCATCTACTACTATTACTCCACACATCGACTGCTATCCAGCATGCATCTAGAGTATTAAGTTCATAAGAACAAAGTAATGCATTAGGCAAGATGACATGATGTAGAGGGATAAACTCAAGCAATATGATATAAACCCCATCTTTTTATCCCCGATGGCAACAATACAATACGTGCCTTGCTGCCCCTGCTGTCACTGTGAAAGGACACCGCAAGATTGAACCCAAAGCTAAGCACTTCTCCCATTGCAAGAAAGATCAATCTAGTAGGCCAAACCAAACTGATAATTCGAAGAGACTTGCAAAGATAACAAATCATACATAAAAGATTTCAGAGAAGAATCAAATATTGTTCATAGATAAACTTGATCATAAACCCACAATTCATCAGATCTCGACAAACACACCGCAAAAAGAGTTACATCAAATAGATCTCCAAGAAGATCGAGTAGAACATTGTATTGAGATCCAAAGAGAGAGAAGAAGCCATCTAGCTAATAACTATGGACCCGAAGGTCTGTGGTAAACTACTCACACATCATCGGAGAGGCTATGGTGTTGATGTAGAAGCCCTCCGTGATCGATCCCCCCTCCGGCGGAGCTCCGGAAAAGGCCCCAAGATGGGATCTCTTGGTACAGAAGGTTGCAGCGGTGGAAATAGGGTTTCGTGGTGCTCCTGGATGTTTTCGGGGTATATATATATATATATATATATATATAGGAGGAAGAAGTAGGTCGGTGGAGCCACGAGGGGCCCACGAGGGTGGGGGCGCGCCTCCCTACCTCGTGGCCTCCTCGTTGATTTCTTGACGTCTACTCCAAGTCCCCTGGATCACGTTTGTTCCAAAAATAACTCTCCCGAAGGTTTCATTACATTTGGATTCCGTTTGATATTCCTTTTCTGCGAAACACTGAAATAGGCAAAAAACAGCAAGTTGCACTGGGCCTTGGGTTAGTAGGTTAGTCCCAAAAATAATATAAAAGTGTATAAATAAGCCCATTAACATCCAAAATAGATAATATAATAGTATGGAACAATCAAAAATTATAGATACATTGGAGACGTATCAGTGTGCAAGGCTTGGCATGGCGTCTTCGGTGGTCATCTCCGGGACGGATCTGACCGTCCGCACGTCCTGCTCATCGGGCGGGTGTCTGACGTGCTCCTTGCTGATCTGGCCAGGAGGCGGCCGTGGGGCGTTGCAGGGGGCAACGTGAGGAGGCTGGATGGAGGGGTAGGTGGTCTGCCCACCCGTCACCGGCGCAGGGGTGTGCCAGTCGAGGTCTCGCACCGCTCCGCCCGCTCCTCTTTTCCCTGGCCTAGTTGCCTCCGGCTCCATCCATCGAGGCGCTGGCGGCTCCAACTATGGTAGGGGTCTGCTGGTGGTGGTCATTAGTTCCTTTGGGCAGTCTTTGGGGGTGTCGGGTGGCAGGGCGACGGCTCTACGGTGGGAGTTGCGGTGTTCGTGAACGGAACTCGCAGCTCGGGTGTGTACTGGCAACCTTGGTCACGTGGGCGGCGGGGTGGCTCAGGCTCGGCGAGCCGTGGTGGTGGTGTGGCCAGTCTCTTCGACCGGGCGCATATTGATCAGAGATGGAGAGGTATGCAAGGGTGAAATCCTTGTCTGACCGTGGTCACACCGACGGTGGCGGCGCCCACGGGCGTCGTCCCCTTCCTGTAGGCTCCATCACAGTCTCTCCTGATTCTCTGTGTTGCTCCGGATGAAAATCTTGATCTTTGCATCGGGTGGTGTTGGCGCTCTGGTGTTGTGCCCTTCCTGAAGGCACTACCTTGGAGCTCACAGTTCGTGGCGGTCAGTTTTGTTTTTCAGGGTGGCTTGTTCTCGGTGGAGGGCTCCGTCATCTTCATAGTCATGCTTGGTGTACATCCGTTGTCCGCTTCGAATTGGCTTAGCTGATCTCCGACATCCGTTGTCCACACTTTGTCTTCACTTTTCGAGAGAAATCACGTCAAAAACCAGAGCGGATCGATACAGACCAGCGTTGGATGACACAACACGTCCGGACCGCACGGTCCGGACGGCTGCGGGCAATTTAAGGGTTGGCGTTGGAGAGGCCCTAAGTTAAGGTATGGTATCCATCCATGGGGTCTTCATACTAATGAAAGGTGCCTATATAGCAGGGCTTCTTCGATTCAAGGGATTTTCATAGAACTTTGGAGTAATCAAATTCATTAGTTTTTTTCCTACGTCGGTCATTCGATTCAGTCATTTGTATTAGATTCCATAGAAATTTAATACCTACTCAAACCTCTTGGAAAAAGTTCTCTTTTTTGATGCAATCAAACAAACTCAAAACCTGTAGGATTTCAGTGAACATGACATTTCAATCACTCAACTTTTTTTATTCCTGCATTTTTACAATTATGCAAGTAAAGATGACCCAAATGTGTTACTCCCTCCGCTTCAAAATACTTGTTATGATTTCTTTAGTTCTAAAACAACGACAAGTATATTCCAACGAAGGGAGTATAAACCAACCAGCCAGCCGAACTAGGATTCTCAAAAAAAAAAAAAACCGAACTAGAACAATTCAAACAAACCCATCCCTAACTGACTAAGCCTAGAATCTTGACACGATAAATTACTATATATACAAGAGGGTCGAGACAAGAAAGGCCTAACCTCCAAAACAAATTAGCCCAGCTAATGCATAGCAGTAGCATAGAACAATAACGAACAAACATCAAAATTGGGTGGTACCAGTACTACTCATCCAGCTGACCTATGCTCCCAGCTAGCGCTCGGATGCTCAAGTAGTGCTCACCAACTCTAACCTAACCCACTCTAGCAGGTCAACGGCCCCAAAGAAGAAGCTAACGTACGCATGGTTTGGTTATGCATCTCTGCTTTCAGAAAATGATGGGCATAATCTATTTCTAATCTAACCCATCTACCTAACCGGCATGGAGTTAGCGACGGGACGGGAAGAACGGCCGTGTTATTTATTTATTCGGGTCCATGACGTGGCTTAATTAGTTATGGACATGTACGTGTTCAACGGCTACAGGGGTAGTGACCGAATCCAGCAAAGACATCAGTCAGCACGCTTAATTAGTCACCATGCTGATTCTCAAAAAAAAAAGTCACCATGCGTTAATGCGTACTTGTCCATACGATGGGGATGTAAGCCTGGATTCATTTTTGTATAGTCTATCTTTAATATTTTAACGTTCATTGTGATAACGATGATAACAAAAAACACAACGAAGAAGAAGAAGAAACGCTCTGATGGTGGGAGTCATGGCTTAATTAGCTGCTGGTCGGTGGCGAGGGCTACATGGCAACTGGTGAGTTGAGTGTGTGGTGGGAGAGTAGTGCGGCGGTTGCTATGGCAATTGACTGCCCCAAGACTCGGTGGCCGGGAGTTCTTGCCTGAGGCCGACGGTGTCCTTACGTCGTTCCCTTCACGAAGGGGTCGCTGCAATTTTTCTTCCTGTTAGAAGGGAGAGAGAGGATTGGTGGAATAATTGTTGTATTGCTTGAGCCTCGTGGGCATATATATAGGGTACATGATCTACTTGGAGTACAAGGCAAGTCAAAAAAATTTCTAGTCTAACTTATGTTTTCTAATACAATCACGTTACTCAACATCCCCCGCGGTCATAACGGCAGCGATGCAGACGGTGAGACTGGAGAAGAATCC